>NW_027256883.1:14042006-14419506 GCF_029215685.1 Pituophis catenifer annectens | reverse complement strand
TAGTTTTTTTTTTTTTTTAATGTTCGTAATAAAAGAGCTTTCCTTATCTCAAATATACAGTCCTTAAATAATGGTGCCCTTTAGGCTTCTGCCACGTTTGTACCAATTCTTGGTGCTAATTAGGAAGGCTCTCGTAAAAGCCATCTCGGAGATTGAATAAATTCCTGAATATTTGCTTATGGTCACAAGCTCAATTTGAGGTCCTACAGCACTCTTATCAGGTAGATAAAAGAGCATTCATTTGGGTTAAGGTTTTCCCATGCTATGAAGGAGCTATTGAAACTAGGAATCCTATTTTATTACATTGTCTGCTGTATGCTGTTGATAACCCTGCATTTATATAAATTTCCCAGTCATTCAGACCTGCTCTATTTACGATACTTTCAAGCACATGTGATTCTGTTGCCCTAAGCCAGGGGTCAGCAACCTGCGGCTCTGGAGCCGCATGTGGCTCTTCCACCCCTCTGCTGCAGCTCCCTGTCACTCAAAATATGTATCATAACCACCAATGTGCAACACCCACCAGCACACGATTTATTGAGCTTTTCAACCCCTGATAGGCCAACCATGGATAAATCCAAGAAAAGTTTCAGAAGAAAACAGAACGTTTAATTCAACTACATATGCTAGTTTTGTGGCCGCTCAAGAAATAGTCAGGCACGGGAAGAGTTTTGTGGCTCCCAGTGTTTTCTTTTCTGTGGGAAATGGGTCCAAGTGGCTCTTTGAGTGTTTAAGGTTGCAGACCCCTGGCCTAAGCGCAGCTAAAATTGAGATGTCGTATGCAAAACATGCCATTAACTGATTGATACGGCCAGTTAATTTTATGATTACTTACCCGAATACACATTATTTACATTATTGAGTTTTATTATGTACTGGTCATGGACTGCAATAAAGATTTTTAGTTCTTCTTGCTTATTGTGACAAAAACAGAGAACAGAGCCACAGCAGAAAATGAACTGGGACTGCACTATTTGGTGACCCAGAAATGGAATGGAAGCCAAAGACATAAAGACCCAAAGTTATGGTAATGTAACATGGAACGTTCAGTAAAGTTTCAAGTCAGAGTCTTGTTATCATAAGAACATAAGAATATAAGCAGGGACCTGTTGGACCAAACTCCTGGTCCATCTGATCCAGCTGTCTGTTATGACAGCGATCAACCAACAGCATCAGGAAGCCCACTAACCTCCCTGCAGATGGGCTTCAGAGGCAGTCCCACTCTCATTAAGGTCACAATTTCCATGAATTGGTCCAATCCTTTTTTGAAGCCCTGGTTTAGAATTCCAAGGATTGTATTATGCATTGTGTAAACTTTTTCTCTCTTCTGATTCTTCCAAGATTCAGTTTCATTGAGGGGCCTCTGGTTCTAGAATTTTGGAAAGGTGAAAATATCTTTTCCTTGTCTGCTTAACCCACACATCACGGTCTTGACATCCTATTTGGTTTTATCAGTGGTACTCTAGTAGCTGAAAAAGGCATGAAGGTGTACAATGGCATGTGAGGATGACCTTGGGAGACAGAGGATGGAGAAGAGATGCCATCTAGGGAATGGCCAGATAAGAAAGGGTATAATCTGCAGCTGTGTAATGGGCAGATGAAAAACATTCAGAAAAGAGGTATTATTATTATTGTTATAACTTTTTATTCATTAAACATGAAACTCAGTCAACTGAACATTTAAAAATGTATCACAAATATTAATGACTGGCACTGATGGTTGATACGGGTTGCTGTCAGCATCCTAGGTATCAACCAAGTACCTTCTTAAGATGTACAATGTTCCAAGTAGCGCAAATGTTCAGACTCGATTTGACATTTTTGTCCACCTATCAAATCCTTTCCAAGGACTTGGGATAGGCAGATCTGGATGTTTCATGATGTTACAGATATTGTCGCAGGGTGTTAAGCTGTTCCGAGTTAAGCCACCTTTTGAAATTGACTGATGGCAAATTTGTCAATGCCGACGGTGTTCAAGGGGTGCCCCAGTTGTTTCTGGATTGTACCCAAAGCCCATATTACTATAGGTACAACCTTTGCTTGCTTTTGCCACGCTCGTTCTATTTCCATTCACAGGTCTTTTCTATTTTGTTATCTTCTTCAGTTTTTATTTATTAAATTTATTGGCTGGCCATCTTACCACAGGGTAACTCTAGATGGCTGATTGATTGATTGATTGATTGATTATTCATATTTCTATGCCACCCACTCTCCGAGGGCTCTGGATGGCTTAGAACAAAGACAGTATACTAAATAGCATATTGCCCCCAACAATCTGGGTCCTCATTTTCACCACCTCGGAAGGATGGAAGGCTGAGTCAACTTTGAGCCGGTGAGATTTGATCTGCTGATCTGCTGAACTAGCAGCCAGCTGAAGTAACTGCAGTACTGCACTCTAACCACTGCGCCACCTCGGCTCTAGTATAATATTAAAATATTTTTAATATTACAATATTAATAAATATTATTATATTATATAATATTTAATAAATATTATTAAAATAATATAAAAATATTAAAATTATAATATTAAAAGATCAAACTACTTCTTAGGTAGTAAGAGAGACTGAGGGATTTGTACTATCAGACTTACTTGCAAGATTGAGGTTATCCTTCCTGGGTAGCTAGAAAACATGACAAGATGAGCTAATTTTACTCCTAAGGGTACATTAACAAAATCTTGCACATCTGAAGGCACAAACCTCCCACAAGGCAACATCTTTTCCTCCCATCTCTCAAGGTCATTCCATTACAAGATGCAAGTGACTAAGATTGCAAGTACAGTTTCTTTTAGGTAAATTCTTGAGGACTGGGGTCTTTGTTCGATGATTTTTGCTAGAACTGAAAAGCATGCTGTTTTGTCCCTTGTAGTCAAATTATTTTGGAGGTTATTATTAGCAGAGATACACAGCTATAGAGCGATCCTAATGTTACAAGGGAAAAAAAAGAGAAACCTTAAATTGAAAAACATCCAGCAAGTCCTAATACATTTTGAGTGATATTTATTCTGCCTTAGGCAAATATTTGCTGAAAAATATCCATGTCTGTTTAGTACAAAGCGAACTCTCATACTTTAAAGCAGGATTTTGCATGATTTGAAAATTAGATTTTTGAATTTTATGCCACACATGCTGAACACAGAGACACAACCTCACTTTCATGAAAGCAACCTGTTCTTTTTCAGGCTCGGATCCTAAAGTCATAGCACTGGAAGGGACCTTGGAAGTCATCTAGTCCAGTGGTCCCCAACCCCCAGTCCGCGGACCGGTGCCGGGCCGTGGAGTACCTGGCACCGGGCCGCGCAGCGGCCGGGGGACATGAACGCTGCAGCGCAAAAGCTCCTGGGCCGTGCGCAAAAGCTCCTGGGCCGTGCGCAAAGGCTCCAGGGAAGAGAGCCCCGCGCAGGTATGCACGTGTGGCCCAAAGCCCCCACCCCTGCGCGCGCTCAGCGGGCCACGGTAAAATTATCAAAGGCTGATTGGTCCGCGGCGATAAAAAGGTTGGGGACCACTGATTCTAGTCCACACACACACACACACACACTGCTCAAAGCAGGAGACTTTATGGTATCCTAGTCAAATGGTTATCCAGTCTATTCTTGAAAACCTTCAGCAATGGAGCATGCACACCTCCAGGAGGCAAGTTGTTCCACTGGAAATTGTTCTCACTGTCCGGAAATTTCTCCTTAGTTCCAGGTTGGCTCTCTCTCTTTAAAGATCTTCCACCCATCACTTCTTGTCCTGCCCTTGGGTGCTTTGGAGAATAAGTCAATCTCCTCTTCTGTATAAATGTATAAATAATTATTTTATGTACAGTATTTTTCGGACTATAAGACGCACTTTTTTGTCTCACAAAAGGGGGTGAAAATGTCTGTGCATCTTATAGACCGAATATTGCTGAAGCCCCGCCCACCCGCTGGCCATTTTTTGGCCTCCGCATGGCCTGATTTTGGGCCATTTTTGGTCTTTTTCAGGCCTTTTTTCAGGCCTTTTCCAGGCCTTTTTTCAGTCCATTTTTGAGGCTTTTTTCAGCACATTTTTGAAGCCTTTTTCAGCCTGTTTTTGAGGCTTTTTTGGCCTTTTTTCAGAAAAAAAGGGGCCGAAAAAAGCCTCAAAAACGAGCCACCCCCCCCCCCTCAAAAGTGGGCTGAAAAAACCCTGGGCTGAAAAAAGCCTCAAAAATGGGCCAAAAAAGCCTCAAGAACAGACTACAAAAGCCTCAAAAATGGGCCAAAAAAAGCCTCAAAAATGAGCTGAAAAAAGCCTTGAAAATGGGCTGAAAAACGCCTCAAAAACAAGCCAAAAAAGCCTTGAAAATGGGCCAAAAAAAAAAAAGCCTTGAAAATGGGCAGAAAAAAGGCTGGGAAAGGCCTGAAAAAAGGGCCAAAAAAAAAAAAAGGGTCAGAAAAATGGCCGAAAATGGTCATGTGGAGCCCAAAAACTTTTTGTTGTTGTTTTCCTCTTCTAAATTTAGGTGCATCTTATAGTCAGGTGCATCTTATAGTCCGAAAAATATGGTACATAACAGGACACCTCTGTATAAACTTGTCAAACAAACAAGTGTCCCCGCCCCCCCACACACTACTTTTTCAAGAAATCCATTCCTTGAAGTGAATGTGTCTCTTAGAGTCATCTTTTTGCAAGTTCAGATGGAAACTGGAAAAACAGCACAATTTAAAACAAATGCTTTTAATGCAGTGGTTCTCAACCCGGGGTCCCTAGGGGGTCTGTGATGTCATCACAGAAGGTCTGTGAAGGCTTGAACAAATGCCATGATTTAAATCTTGAGTTAAATCTTGGAGATCTGTGGCCATGGTCTGTGGCACAAAAGGTATTTAAAGGAAATCCGTGGTGAAGAAAAGATTGAGAAACCACTGCTTTAATGAATTGCAGAAGAGCCCTTGGATATGGTCTGTCAGAGTGTTTACAGTGTGACTACAATTTTGAGACCACCCAGGAGGAAAATACAGAACACAGAGGTTTTGTCTTTACAAACAGTGGTTTATCTACAAGTTATATACAGTATATATACATACACGTGCTAAGCAGGCAATCAATCAGTCTTCTTGAACCCTACATGGAGAACTACAATGCAGATATACGTGATGAGGAGAGTGATACATGAGGAGAAAGAGACGCCCTCTAATGGCCTCCTTTATATAGACAGCTTCTTAAAGGGCAATAACCCTGCTGACTCATCCTCAGTCTGCTCCATTCGTTTTGATCCAGCAATCTGCTACTTCGTTGACCCCTGTTTGGGTAGACCAAGGGTCTGCAACCTTAAACACTCAAAGAGCCATTTGGACCCGTTTCCTACAGGAAAAAAAAAAACACCAGGAGCCACAAAACCCTTCCCGTGCCTGACTATTTCTTGAGCAGCCACAAAACTAGCATATGTAGTTGAATTAAACATTCTGTTTTCTTCTGAAATTTTTCTTTTCTTGGATTTATCCATGGTTGGCCTACCGGGGGTTGAAAAGCTCAATAAATCTTGTGCCGGCGGGTGTCACACATTGGCAGTTGTGACACATATTTTGAATGACAGGGAGCCGCAGCAGAGGGGTGAAAGAGTCACATGCGGCTCCAGGGCTGCAGGTTGCTGACCCCTGGGGTAGACCAGGAATGGACAATCTGTCTGTTTCATCTTCTATTTTATTTTTATTAGCATAAATTAATTGCGTTCATTTCTTCATCCATCGTATTCATTAAAAGCCAGCTGAAAAAATGATGTCTTTTCGTGTACACCATGAAATTCTCTCCTTGCCTCTCCCTCCCATCTTTCAAGCAATATTTTCTAGTGTGTGTGTGTGTATGTGTGTGTTTGATATGCAATTTCCCCTAATTCTGACAGTTTTGCAAAATACTTTTTTAATAGTGTATGCATCTTTGAGCACAATTTTTAATCAGGGAATTGGGCTGCAAAATTTGGGGAAGTGTAAAAATCAAAGGATAATTGTATTCCAGTGCATATACTAATTTGTGCATCCATCTAATTTTGCTTCTATCCACAATATAGATCAGCACGGCATGAGACCGTAAGCAGCGTTAAGTAGATCTAGGGTTGATTGTTTAACTCACATTTCCTTGAGTGAATTCAACAATCGTGTGATTTCCCCCCCCTTTTTTTTTACAGAATCTTTGTCACCAAAATGCCTGATCTCCCTTTTCTAACAAGTGAAACATGAATGACAAGCCTCTGTGCATTGCTGAAATGAAGACTAAGGGCTGTCAGCTTGATTTCAGTAGTGTCAACATGAAGGATGGTTGAAATTTACAAACACCTTGGCTACATTTTTTCCTGTCCTGTCCTGTCCTGTCCTGTCTGTCGTATCCCGACCCAACCCGACCCGACCCATCCCGACCCATCCCAACCCGTCCCAACCAGTCCCATCCCATCCCACCCCACCCCACCCCACCCCATCACATTCACCCTACCCTAACCTGCCCCATCCTGCCCCTCCCTACTCTACTCTACTCTGCTCTGCTCTGCTCTGCTCTGCTCTGCTCTGCTCTGCTCTGCTCTGCTCTGCTCTGCTCTACTCTGCTCTGCTCTGCCCTACCCTACCCTACCCTACCCTACTGTACTCTATTCTGTCTGTTTTAGTGGTGGTTTTCTACCGGTTTGCTCCAATTCAGGTGAACTGGTAGTGGTGGTGGAGGGAGGCTCCGCCCACCCGCCCGGACTTCATCACGGACACTCTGCTCATGCTCACAGTTCCGAACTGGTAGCAAAGGTAAGTGGAATCCACTACTGGTCTGTCTCATAGCTGTCTGTCTAAAAAGTATTTGATCCCCTGCTGATTTTGTACGTTCGCCCACTGACAAAGTAATTGTAATGGTAATGGTAATCTGTAATTGTAATAGTAGGTGTATTTTAACAGCGAGAGACAGAATAACAACAACAACAAAATTCGAGAAAAATGTATTTCAAAAAAGTTATAAATTGATTTTAAGCACCAGAAGGCAGGAGAAGGAAACACTGGATGGATGAAAACTAATCAAGGAGAGAAGCAACCTAGAACTAAGGAGAAATTTCCTAACAGGGAGGACAATCAACCATCGGAACCACTTGCCTTCAGAAATTGTGGGTGCTGGTTAAAAACTGGAGGTTTTTAAGACGGGACTGGAAAACCACTTGTCTGGAATAGTATCGGGTCTCCTGCTTGAGCAGAAAGTAGGAATAGAAAACCTTCACAGACTCTTCCAATTCTGTTATTCTGTTAAATCCTTTATTGATCAAAGACACAAATCAAGAGTCTGTGTTTAGCTGCAACTTCCAGAATTTTTGGAGACCCAGTAGATTCATCTCTGTGCAATGTGTGAAGTGGCACGTTGTATATATGTGTGTGTGGTTGAATCTGAAAGCCATATATAGCGGAAGTGCATATCTCTGCTTGCTTTAAATAATATAATTAAAAATAGGATTATTATTCCTCGAGTATACTTGCCCTCCCTTGAAACAGGTTAAGGAGAAAACCTCGAATGAATTTTCCAAGCTCTCCTCTAAATTTACGATCTTATTATAAATGTTTCCACAACCAGAACCAACATATTGTTTTCTAGAAGCAATAAGAAATAGGATACGGACATCTATTAAATCTAAATTTTTAATGACACGTGGCAATAATGAACTTTTCTGCTTGGTTGTTAAATTGTGAACTTTTGCTATGCAGCTTCCAGGTCATGGTTGTCACAAAGGTGCTTTTTATTTTATTTTTTTTTAAAGACACAGGCCACTCTTTTGAAGACAACGAAATTGATATTTTTTTTCATGTTTTATTTGTTTTATTTATATAACATTCAATTTTCATCAAGCAGTGTGTATTCTGGGTACAATTATATTTAAATAGTCATATTTATACATCTTTGTTGTGATAAGTCATCACCAGCATATTAATAATATAATAACATAATAATATATTAACATTAATACCTAACATTTAACACCATTTTCTTTAACAACTCTCCTCTATACCATTTCCTCCATTTATATCTCCTCCTTTCTAACTTCTATTTCTGTTATCTAACAATTGATAGAATATGTCCCATATCAAAAGATATTCAGTTTCTTCTTTATTCTTAATAGCAAGTGCTAATCTATCCATTTCTGCGCAATCCAATATTTTTAAAATTACATTCCCCTCAGATGGGATTTTTCCATTGTTGCTCAAATACAACTCTAGTTGCAGTTAGTATGTGCAGGATCAAATATGCAGTCTTTTAATCATATTTTTCTGGTAGAATGCTCAACAAAAATATTTCTGGTTTCAAGTCTATATGTTGTTTTATCATTTTCTCCAGCCATGTGTGTATTTTCGTCCAATATTTTCTTGCTTTTGGGCATGTCCACCACATATGATAATATGTGCCAGATGCTTGATTACACTTCCAACATTTATCCAATCTGTCTTTAAACATTTTTGCCAAACAAAGTCCATATTTTGGACAGAAAGGATCACTGGTTTGAAAGAGGGGTCAAAGAGGCAATCTATTATCAGAGTTTCTTGCAAAAATCAAATCCAGAAGCACAGATAGATAACTGATTCAGCTGGATTCATTAACTTCTTTATATACATTTATTTATTTATTTATTTATTTAATTAAATTTTTATACCGCCCTTCTCCAAAATAGGACTCAGGGCGGTGCACAGCCAAGGTAAAAACAAGACATATATACAAACATGGTGAATCTAAAAAACTATTTAAAATAATTAAATGTTTTGGCCGAATTAAAACCATTTCCAATTTAAAATCAATTTAAAAATTAAAAAATTTGGTCAAGCCAGCCCAGCTTGTTGGAATAAATAGGTTTTTAGGGCCCGACGAAAAATCCGGAGGTCTGTTATTATGCGTAATTCTGGGGGGAGGGTGTTCCAGAGGGTAGGCGCCACCACAGAGAAGGCTCTCCCCCTGGGGGTCGCCAGCCGACATTGCCTGGCGGACGGCACCCTGAGGAGGCCCACTCTGTGTGAGCGTACTGGCCGGTGGGAGGCTATTGGTGGCAGAAGGCGGTCTCGTAAGTACCCCGGCCCTAAGCCATGGAGCGCTTTAAAGGTGGTCACCAACACATAATAACAGGTGAAGTATTTACAATACCAATAGTTTATTCTTTCAACGTGGTAGAAGTTACAGACAGAACACAAGGCAGGAGAGAACAGTTAGTTTCATTTCAGCAGAGCAGACAGCATGCACAGACAGCTTAGTTTCAGTTTCAATTCTCTGCACAGACTCAGAAGCTGCAGACTAAGACACGCCCTGGCTCCAGTCTGTCTCAGCTCCCAATTGACTGACTTAGTTGCTATGCCTATTCATTGGCTGACCTTGTTACCATGTCTCTGCCAGTTCATGAATAATCTGACATCTATGTCAAAATTGAACAGCCCTTTCTCAACAGAGGGGGAGGGATAAGACATCATCTCTCTCCAGTCTACAACACAATCTTTTCAGCATTTTCAAGAAGGCTCCACACCCATTTGTACCACTCAAGTGACCCTGATGACACAGATAAACCTCCAGGGGACCTTAACGACCTGCTAAAAGGATGCAAATGACCAGCTGTCTGCAAGGAGTATAAATCCTTCTATTCCCCACCATCCAGTCAGAGCTGAAGCAGTTTCTTGGAGGAGAAGCGAACCGTCTTCAAAGAAAAACAAGAAAGTACGGTTGCCTCCTGGAAAAAAAAAAAAGCACTTTTCTAATGGGTTGCATTTACAGGTAGTCCTTGACTTACAGCCACAAATGAGCCCAAAATTTCTGTTGCTAAGAGAGATAGCTATCAAGTGAATATTGCCCCATTTTACAACCTTTCTTGCAACGGTTGTTAAGGGAATCACTGGAGTTGTTAAATTAGGAACACATTTGTTAAGTGAAACTGGCTTCCCCATTGACTTTGATTGGCAGACGGTCACAAAAGGTGATCACATGACCCAGGAACACTACAACCCATCATAAATATGAGTCATTTGCTAAGCATCTGAATTTTGATCATGTGACCAGGGAGATGTTGCAATGGTCATAAGTGTGAAATATGGTCATAAATCACTTTTTTTCAGGGCTGTTGTAACTAGAGGAACTGCTGTAAGTCAAGGACTACTTGTATTCAAATACATTCATTTGATTTAAACTCAAAGTTTCCAAGGTCTGACTTGCTTTCCAAAACCCATTTACCAGAACTCCACTGTTTCCCCTTCCTTCCATCAATTTGAATGCCATTTCAACTCAATGAACTTTCAACTCAATGAACTCAATAAACAATCAACCAAGGGAACAGAAGTTGCCTTCAGAAGCTGTGGGAGCTTCATCACTGGAGGCTTTCAAGAAGAGGCTGGACTGCCATCTGTCAGAAATGGTGTAGGGCTTCCTGCTTAGGCAATGGGGGGGAGGGGGTTGGACTAGACGACCTACCAGCAGTGGTGAAATCCAATTTTTTTTTACTACCGGTTCTGTGGGTGTGGCTTGGTGGGCGTGGTTTGGCTTGGTGGGTGTGGCAGGGGAAGGATATTGCAAAATCTCCATTTCCACCCCACTCTTGGGCCAGTCAGAGGTAGTATTTGCCGGTTCTCTGAACTACTCAAAATTTCCACTACCAGTTCTCCGAACTGCTCAAAATTTCCGCTACCGGTTCTCCAGAACCTGTCAGAACCTGCTGGATTTCACCCCTGCCTACAAGGTCCCTTCCAACTCTCTTAATCTGTATTTGTATCTAAGGAGAAAATCTACCTGGAATTAAGGAGAAACTTCCTAACAGAGACAACAATTAACCACTGGAATGGCTTGCCTTCAGAAGTTGTGGGTGCTTCATCACTGGAGGTTTTTAAGAGAGACAGGACAGTCAGTTGTCTGAAATGGTATAGGGTCTCCTGCTTGAGCGTGGGGCTGGACCAGAAGACCTTCAAGGTCCCTTCCAACTCTATTCTGATTTATTGATTGTTTACTGTTGTAAGTCGCGACCATAGTTATTTGCTGACAGGATTTTAGCAGCGAAAAGCACGGATGAACAGACACGAATCTGCAATAACTAGATGCCAATCATACTGGTGGATATAAGTTCACTCTCATAAAATCACAAAGAAAGAGTGCAGGAGTTGACTGAGTAGGTCTATATAACCAGTATTTATAGTAAAGCTGTTTTGAACTACTCTCTCCCATTTAATTAGCCCATTCATGAAAGTGAAAGAATATATTAAAAGGAGACTGATCAGAAGGGCTTGTGAGGGTTGGAGAATTCATTTTGTCATTGGCAGGGGAGATGGGAAATTCTATTTTATAGTGCCAATGGGTGTAGAACCTTCTTGGAACTGCTGAAAGGACTGTGTTGTAAAACTGTTTTTAGCAGTTCCAACAAGTGTATTATAGAGATTCTCAGTCATCCAGGTCATGGTTGTCCCAAAGGTGCTTTTTTTCAAGAGGCAACTGGACTTTCTTGTTTTTTCTTTGAAGACATTTTGCTTCTCATCCAAGAAGCTTCTACAGCTCTGACTGGATGGTGGGGAATGGAAGGATTTATACCAGGGGTGAAATCCAGCAGGTTCTGACAGGTTCTGGAGAACCAGTAGTGGAAATTTTGAGTAGTTCGGAGAACTGGTAGCAGAAATTTTGAGTAGTTTGGAGAACCGGCAAATACCACCCTCTGGCTGGCCTTAGTGTGGGGTGGAAATGGAGATTTTGCAATATTCTTCCCCTAGGAGTGAGGAGGGAATGGGGATTTTATAGTATCCTTCCCCTGCCATGCCCACCAAGCCACACTCACAGAACTAGTAGTAAAAATAATTGGATTTCACCACTGATTTATACTCCTTGCAGACAGCTGGTCATTTGCATTCTTCTTCTTTTTTTATGGATGAGAAGCGAAACATCTTCAAAGAAAACCCAGAAAGTCCAGTTGCCTCTTGAAAAAAGCACCTTTGGGACACTTCCAAGAAGGTTGCACTATTCAGTTGACCCTGAGGGCACAGATAAACTTCCAAGTGGTCTCAACGACTCTCAGAGAGAGTGCTAACAACCAGATCACCGCAAGGAATATAAATCCTTCCATCTGCCACCATTCAGTCAGAACAGAAGAAGCTTCTTGGATGAGAAGAAAGTCCAGTTGCCTTTTGAAAAAGCACCTTTGGGACAAACATGACCTGGATGACTGAGAATTTCCAGAGACACTTACCGTACTTTTCGGAGTATAAGACACCCTTCCCCCTTCCCCTAAAAAATGGTGAAAATACTGGTGCATCTTATAAACCAAATAAAGCCATTTTTGGCCTCCCAAAGCCCTGCCCTATGTGTCCCGTTTTTGAGAAAAACGGGCCCATTTTTTTGCAAAAATGGGGTCCACAGAGGGTTTGGGAGGCCTGCAGAGCAGTGGTTCTCCCCGGTTCTTGCGAACCGGTAGTGGAAATTTTGAGTAGTTCGGAGAACCGGTAAATACCACCTCTGCCTGACCCTGCCCCCAATCTATTCATTGCCTCCCGCGTCCAAGCTGATCGGCTAGAAGGAAAAAAAAAACTGTTTAAACTCTTGCCACGGCGCTTCAAAGGGTCGCCCTACAGCTGATCAGCGGTAAAAGGCAGTGTGGTGGTAGACCAGTGCGCTCCAAAAACAAATGGGTAGACCGGTACGGCTGTGGAAGCAGTTAAAAGCCTGGTAGACCAGTACCTCTGCTAAATCCTAAAGAATTGTCACTTGACCATCAAACCACACCCACAAAATAAGCCACACCCACAGAACCGGTAGTAAAAAAATTTAGAACCCATCCCTGATACAGAGTGCTCCTGCGTACCGAGGAGGGCAAAAACTTTTTTCCCCTTGCTTACCTCTTCAAAAACTTGGTGCGTCTTATACACCGGTGCATCTTATAGTCCGAAAAATACGGTAGCTTGGAATGTACATCTCATGTTTCCTTTTTATGATCCAATAAAATCCAAGGGCTATTATAACTCAGGCTCCAGTTACTTACAGCAATACAGCCTTAATATAACCAGCTCTTTCTAGCTTTGTTAGCATGCTCTGAAGAGAGAGAGAAAACATTTCTAAGGGTTGCATTTGCTGAGTTTCAGCAGAGCATTCATTTCAGTTCAGCTTTTTGCTGACTTCTGCTTGAGGCAATGAGCTTATGAGTCATTACTGCCTCCATTATAGGAGCTTTATAATAATATAACCCTCTCAAACTCTGCCCCCATCATCTCGAGCATCAGATACCAGGACCCTTTGACATAGCCTGGCACAGCTCTGAAAAACAGTCGGTCTTGTATGTCTTCATTGTAAAGCACGGCAAAAACACGTGAAAAGGAAGACAAATCTATTTTCCTTCAAATCAGCAACTCTCCCACGCAATATATTTCAACAGCCAAGAAAGTAGTTTTTTTTTTTAAGTGCTTAATGAATAATGAGCAAATCTCTCTCTCTTTTTTTAATGATTATCATTAACCTGTGTTTTGCCTTAGGAAACAAAAATCAAACTTCCATTATAGAAGTAATTTTAATAATGGAAGAAAGATGGTGCTCTTACTAAATGTGACAGCTTGCAGCGTTCTCTTTGGAAGGCAACGGATAAACAAGCACTAAATTCAGCAACTTTGCACAGAAGAAGCCAATTTGGATTAGGAAAGATTTAACATCTGAATCCAGCATTATGACTAAAGTAAAACAAACAAAGTTTGATCAAAGCACTGTCTTTTTGTAGCACAGGAAACTGAATGTCAGTATACATGATGGTGATGGTGGTGACGATGATGATGATGATGATATGACTTAAATGAGTCACAAAGCTCAATGTTAGATGAAATTGGTATCTACTGCAGAAAAAGAAAGAACTGACTTTTATAAAAGAGATAAGAAGCAATTTTATACTGAGTTCAATCTTTGAGTCATTTATTTATTTTATTTATTTATTTTATTAAATTTCTATACCGCCCTACTCCCAAAGGACTCAGGGTGGTGAACAGCCACAATATAAAACACATAAATACAAAAGTTTAAAATAGAATAAAAACGAATTAAATAATTTGGCTGAGACAAATTTAAAATACCCCATAATTTAAAAACAAATTAAAATTTACATTTAAAAAGGGGAGAAGATTTAGGCCAGGCCAGCTTGATGAAATAAAAAAGTCTTAAGCGCACGACGGAAGGTGTGCAGATCCGGGATCCTCCGTATCTCCGGGGGGAGCTCGTTCCAGATCGTAGGTGCCTCCACAGAGAAGGCTCTCCCGCTGGGGGCCGCCAGTTGACATTTTTTGGCCGACGGCACCCGGAGGAGCCCCTCTCTATGGGAGCGTACTGGCCGGTGGGAGGCTATTGGTGGTAGCAGGTGGTCCCGTAGATAACCAGGTCCTAAGCCATAAGCTTAACACCTTATATAACACCTTATATATAAAATTCTGGACTTTATAATTTTTCAGAAAGTTCATAGAAAGATAGTTAATAGATAGATAGATAGATAGATAGATAGATAGATAGATAGATAGATAGATCAATAGACACACACAGACAGACAGACAGATAGGAAAGATATCAATATTGTACAAATTTCACAAACCTGCATACACACACACACACACACACACACACACACACACACACACACAGACCTTCGTTTGTTTTAAAAACTAGTAAAGTAATTTAATTGCATAGGGGATCCTTCTTGTTCATTCTATAAATGC
The DNA here is from genome assembly GCF_029215685.1 of Pituophis catenifer annectens. Taxonomy (NCBI): domain Eukaryota; kingdom Metazoa; phylum Chordata; class Lepidosauria; order Squamata; family Colubridae; genus Pituophis; species Pituophis catenifer. The sequence goes on along the minus strand of NW_027256883.1, from coordinate 14,404,856 downwards.
AGCTTAGAATTTTACTCTAAAGACCTTATCTGGCTGCAATTATATTCAGGTTGTAGGAATCTTATAGACACCACTCTGCTAATACTAAGGTCACTCTTAAAAGCTCCTGAATTTCGGGCAACGGGAGGACCAGTTAATCAGACAACATGAAGTTTCCGCCGAAGACCATCTGAAAGCTGTAACTGGTCCAGAATACGGTGAGGTGTGGGGGGGCAACCCCTTTTGTGTATGTGGCCCTACTGCTTCTCAAGTTGCACTGGTTGTCAATTGGCTTTCAAGAGCAATTCAAGATAGTGATTATCACCCTGAAAACTCTTCATGTCATTAGGCTTGGCTACTCTGGTCATATCTACCCATCTGGAATAGTTTAATTTTAGCAGGGCAGGTATACATGGCTTAGGTCCGGGGTATTTGCAGGACCATCTCCTATCCGCCTCCCACCATCCTGTCCGCTCTCACAGGGCTGCCCTCCTCAGGGTACCGTCGGCCAGACAATGTTAGCTGGCGACATCCAGGGGTAGAGCGTTCTCTGTAGGCGCCCCTGTCCTCTGGAACGAGTTACCCACCGAGCTTCGGATGGCGCCTGATCTCCGCTCCTTCCGTCGGGACTTAAAGACTTGGCTGTTCCAACGAATGAGTTGACCCTGATCCTTGGGTTTTATTATTTTGATTGTTGTTGTTTTAATCTGGGTTTTAGTCACCTTACTTTTTATTATTGTATGTTTTTCACTTGTGTTCGCCGCCCTGAGTCCTTAGGGAGAAGGGAGGCATATAAATTTTTGGTAAATAAATAAATAAATAAATAAATAAATAAATAAATAAATACATACATACATACATACATACATACATACATACATACATACATACTCTGGCTTCTGTCAATTTAACATTGTCATCTTGCAGGGCCTAAGAAGTGCAGCTACCATATTGCATTCCCTGCCCTCTGGATGATCTTCAAAAACATCTCCTATTCCCAGCAATGATGTCGACAGTCATTTCTACCTCCTACCTATTTTTTTTTTCTAATCAAGAGTTTCTTCTACAATGAAACAAAATAAGGTTGCCAGGTGTCCACTATTTGAGCGGACAGTCCGCTTTTTTCACATTATGTTCACTATTTTTTTTTCACAAAATAGTGGACATTTTTTTTATTCAAAAGCTTTATGATTGTATATTTTTTAATATTTCTCAACGTTGTACTGAAATTAAAGAATTATTCCTTAAACACAAAGAATTGATCAAAGCTGCGCAGTCAAATAAAAAATACACACGACAGCAAAGTAAAATGTAATTTAATATTTTACATATTATTATAATATATTTGATGTTCTGAATTTTAAGTAAAGTTTTGAAGTGATTATTTTAATACGTGTTAAAATGTTTGTAAGAAAATATATAATTTAATTGTAAAATTATTTTTTTATTTTTTTACTACTTAACACACACACACACACACACACCCCGCTTGTCCGCTATTTTTTGGAAGCAGACCTGGCAATCCTAAAACAAAATCCCACGATTCCTAGATTATTATTTGAGAGGATTTCTGCCCCCAGCACCTTCATCCTGTGTAAATATGGAAGTTTACCACAGCTCAACAGTGATGTTGGTCACTCAGCCTGCATATTGAAAAGCTAAAAGGCTACATGAAACTTATTTTATCAAATGTGGATTTCCTGAAGCCTAGGCCTTTAACTTCTGATCAGTGAATAAACCATCTTGGTTTCAGTGTTCTAACGAAAAGTCGAAAGGCTCAGAGAGGGATTGTGATTGTGATTCAAAGGAATCTGGATTTCATGCTCCAAATCCTGAGAACCAAAGAAGCACTTCAGTTGATAATCTGCTTTGTAATGTCAGAGAAAGAAAAGGAAGCGTGCTCATATCCTGGAAACACAATCTAAAAATGTATAATCACAATCCCGTTTCACGTTTTCTATCCATCCAACTTGCTTTTGGCCAGAAATAATGCGGATTAAAAAGAAAGAAAACTGCCTAATCAAAAACATAAACATAAAAACACATTTAAAAAAAAGAATAAAAAGTTAAAACTTTAAAAAAATATTTTCTCATTGCAAAATAAATAAATAAATCCCTTCAAGGTTCTTCATAAAAAAACATTTTTGTTAAACACCAAGGTCCGTAACACCCTTAGCAAAACTGATTGCTATAACAGACTCTAGATGCCAAAAAATACAAATGAACTTATTAGAGCACCGACCAAAATAAACATTAGTAACCCAATTTCTAAATCAGAAGTGCACAATCTGAAGTCGATAGCTGCATGCGGCTGTCAAAAGCAATAAGTGAAATCTTATACCCCTTATTAAAGTTGACACCGAATAGCAATTTACATGTAGCAGAAAGAGAAATCATTCCCTTTTATTAGATGCCTTTCTTTCAAAGCCGAATAAACATGGGAGGTAGGGATATGCTCTAATTGAAATTGTTTTCTAGAATTAGATACTTTTAAACTATGTGATGTAAATTAAACAACTTTTTAATCAAATTAAGATTTTAGCTTAGCAAGCACTATTCTTTGGCTTGATCTATTCTGGAATAGGATAGAATAGGATAGGGTAAGGTAGGGTAGGGTAGGGTAGGGTAAGGTAGGGTAGGGTAGGGTAGAGTAGAGTAGAGTAGAATAGAATAGGGTAGGGTAGGGTAGGGTAGGGTAGGGTAGGGTAGGATAGGATAGGATAGAATAGAATAGAATAGAATAGAATAGAATAGAATAGAATAGAATAGAATAGAATAGAATAGAATAGAATAGAATAGAATTCTTTATTGGCCAAGTGTGATTGGACACACAAGGAATTTGTCATTGCTGTCAGTGTTCATAAGGAGAATAAAATACATTCATGGAGAATAAAAAGATACAACACTTAGTGATAGTCAAGGTTACTAATAAGTTGTCAAATTGTACTAGGTAACAAATAAAAACAATATAAATTGAAAGATACAAGCAACATGGTTATAAGTAATAAGTGGGAAGAGATAGATACTGGTAAGGAAGAGAAGAAGAATAGTAATACAGTCTTCGTAAATTATTTGACAGTGTTGTGGGAATTAGTTGTTTAGCAGAGTGGTGGCATTCAGGGAAAAAACTGTCCTTGTGTCTAGTTGTTTTGGTGTGCAGTGCCCTATGGCATCTTTTTGAGGATAGAAGTTGAAACAATTTATGTCCAGGATGTGAGGGGTCTGTAAATATTTTCAGAGCCCTCTTTTTGACTCGTGCAGTATACAGATGGAAGGCAGGTTGGTAGCAATTGTTTTTTCTGCAGTTCTAATTATCCATTGAAGTCTGTTTGTTTGGTTTGGTGGCAGAGCCAAACCAGACAGTTATGGAGGTGCAGATGACAGACTCAATAATTCCTCTGTAGAACTGAATGGAAATCAACATTTAAAAAAAGATGGAAAGTTTTTTGCATCTCTAAAAGGTGAACAAGAACAAATGTACAAAAGAAAAGTAGAAAAAGTGCTAGAAACATAGAAAGAAGAGAGAAAGTCAAAGAAGTAGCATCTCATCATCTGCACAGAAGTTACAAACAAACTTTTATCATTTCTCTCCTTTTAGAACTGCATTATATAGGTCCTTCCTTTTCATGTTCAACCCTTTTAAATCAGTAAACTCAGAAATTCAATTTCATGTTCATTTTCAGCCCAAAGTCTATAAAAGGGTTTCAGTCTTTTATATATATAAAAAAACTTATTGTTTTGTCCTTAATCAAACAGGTCAATTTTGCCATCTCTGAAAGTGCTCACATCTTTACAATTCCCATTGTGGGAACATAATGAAAACCAATCCTGAAACAAGACAATATGATCCATGGTTTCAGAAAAAATGTCAAAATTTGAATGTGGCATTTGATTCTAAGGCAAAGCAGAATTGGCATTTCATAAGCATTCCAAAACAGAGATTCTTATAAAGGAGAATATTTGTAGCTCAGGGTTAAACTGTGGCATCCTTGATTCTCTCTGAGCGTGGTTGTTTTCTTGCTCTCAGTTTATATTCTGGTGCCTAGAATATAAACTGTCACTACAATATAAACCTCATTCCTTACCAACACTGATGATGTTACCTAGTTTGGGTAATGAAACCTCTGCAAGAAAACAACCAAGCTCAGAGAGCACCAAGGACCTGTCAGAGGGATCTTATCAACATTCATACCGTAGTAAACAAGATTCATAATCCAATCTTTTTTTTTTTCAGGGAATACCCGATAAGGATATTTTACTAGAGATGGATCCAGGTAGTGAAATCCTCATTAAATTACAAATCCCAGAAAGTCTCAGAATTTTTGCAGGATGGTCAAAAAGCTGTAAAATGTTACAGATTTCACAAGTGTAGGAACCATGGTTATTACAACATTTATTTATTGCTATGGAATAAATTGTTTCTGAAACAAGGCAATCAAAACACTGGGTGATAGATAGATAGATAGATAGATAGATAGATAGATAGATAGATAGGTGATTGATTGATTGATAGATAGATAGATAGATAGATAGATAGATAGATAGATGATTGATTGATAGATAGATAGATAGGTGATAGATAGATAGATAGATAGATAGATAGATAGATAGATAGACAGATGATTGATAGATAGATAGATAGATGATAGATAGATGATATAGATAGATAGATAGATAGATAGATAGATAGATAGACAGATGATTGATAGATAGATAGATAGATGATAGATAGATGATATAGATAGATAGATAGATAGATGATAGATAGATAGATAGATAGATGATAGATAGATAGATAGATAGATAGATAGATAGATAGATAGATAGATAGATAGCAGTGGTGGGTTGCTACCGGTTCAGTCCGGATCTTGTGAACCGGTAGTAATGGTGGCGGGAGGCTCCGCCCACCTGCCTGGACATCATCATGGATGCTCTGCGCATGTGCAGAAATGCCGTGCACATCTGCACGCTCCAAATGCAAACCGGTAGTGAAGGTAAGTGGAACTCACCCCAGATAGATAGATAGATAGATAGATAGATAGATAGATAGATAGATAGATAGGCAGGCAGGCAGGCAGGCAGGGTGAGCCAGTTTGCTCTAGTGGTTAAGGCATCAGAGTAGAAATCAAGAGACTGTGAGTTCTAGTCCTGCCTTAGGCATGGAAGCTGGTAGGTGGCTTTGAGCCAGTCACTCTCTCTCAGGCCACCTCACAGAGTTGTTGTGAGGAAAGTCGGAGGAGGAAGGAGTATTATGTGCATTGACTGCCTTGAGTTATTTATAAAAATGAAGGTGTGATTAAAAAAATAGATAAATAGATAGATGATAGACAGACAGACAGATATTAATCCCTTGTCAGATTTTGATTTTTCCCCCTCATAAAACCTTTAATCAACAGATTTCCATCTTAAGATATGTTGGCATCACATGGGCCCATCGTTTCAAGATACAAAATACCTCCTTTTCATCAGCCATGCTTTTCAACATTACTGGAGCTGTGATAATCCTCTTATTAGTAATCCTTATGTCTCCTTTGTCACAAAGAAAAGAATGTTATCCATGTTTCCTGTTTCCACCAGAAATGAATCGCTCTCTCAGCTCTTTTGAATTGAATATTCAACACTTCGACCTAATGCAGCATTTTAAGAAAATATCTTAAAAGGAAGATCTGTGTCTCATGCACAGAGCACATGATCTGCATATTTTTGGCATTTCCAGGGAGAACTCCTCCCCCCGGTACCAATGCAGACTTTATTAAGCTAGATGGAGCAATAGTCTAATGCATAATAACACAACTTTACTAGGGATTTCTTTTTTTCTTCTGAATGAGGAAAGGGTAATTTCCTGATCCCATTACCAGTTGGAGCCGTTCTTTTTTGAAGCTCATCCAGTTTTCAATATGAAAAGATCTGCATCGAGAAGTTTTGAGTGCTTCATCGAAGGATGTTTTTTTTTTATTGCAAAAGTTTTACAATTACATTTTCCCCCCATCCCACCCCATACTCCCCACCCTAACCCTCCCCCCCTGACTTCCACAGAATATAATCCCATCAAAATCCCCTTTTTATAAAACCTGAACCCCTCAAACCCCCTTCTAATTTTTCATCTTCACAAAATTCATACATTTCTATTTTTATATAAACTTTCAATGAAAAGCTATTTGATACTTCCTAGTTTGATATTTGTTCTGCACATAATCTATCCATTTTTCCATTCCCATTCATAAGTCTCTTGTGAGCGATCTTTTAAATATGCTGAAATCTTCGCCATCTCTGCAAAACTGGCCATCTTCAAAGTCCATTCTTCAATAGTGGGCAAAGCATCATTTTTCCAGTATTTACCTATCAATAATCTCGCTGCTGTTATCATATACAATATCAATTTAGTTTCATCCAGTGTAAAACCCTTTACTATACCCAGTAAAAACAATTGTGGAGAAAATTGAATTTTTTTCTTCAAAACATTCTGCATAACCCACCATATTTTTATCCAAAAAGCCTTCACTTTCTTACAGGTCCACCAAACATGATAATATGTAGCATCTAAACAATCACATCTCCAACATTTTGGCTGAACATTAGGGTACATACACGACAATTTCTTAGGATCTAAATGCCATCTATAAAACATCGGATGTTTTGAAGAAGAGATTGGACAGCCATTTGTCCAGGGTCTCTTTTTTTTTTTTAAAGTTTTTTATTATATTTTTATTGTTAAAGAATAACAAAAAGGAAAAAAAAATCAATACAAAAAATCAATAGTAAGGAAAGAAAAAAATTTTTCCCCCCAACGTGCTATACAAACGGAAAGGAGGTTTTAGGAACTTAAAGTCTTCAATTCTTCCAGAAATCTCTTTGATAAGGTACTGGTGCCGATTCATCCAATCTCCCAAGTGCAAAGTCCACAAATGGTTGCCAAGTGTTCCAAAAAACATTTTCTTTATATATACCACTTCTAATTTTAATATCACGAGTCAATTTATCATTTAATGCAAATTTCATTGTACCATTCTTCTAATTTTAAGTCAACATTTAATTTCCAATATCTAGCAATTATAATTCTCCCCATTATAACCAAAATCCTCACCAATTCTCTTTCTCCAGTTGTTAATGTTGTTTCATTCAATATTAATAATAATATGGTTTCCAATTTCAATTTGACCCTCTTCTTAATTATTTCAAATATTTCATTTTCTATCCTAGACCAAAAAAAGTTCAACCCCATTACATTTACACCACATATGAGCAGGGGGTCAGACTATGTTAAGGTAAATAATAAATGGTTGTGAGAAAAGGGTATGTCTATCCTAGTGAAAAGGAGGACCAGGAGTGACATGATAGAATTGTTCCAATATATCAGGGGCTGCCATAAAGAAGAGGGAGTCAAGCTATTTTCCAAAGCACCTGAAGGTAGGATGAGAAGCAATGGGTGGAAACTAATCAAGGAGAGAACAACCTAGAACTAAGGAGAAATTTCCTGATAGTGAGAACAATTAATCCGTGGAACACATTACTTCTAGAAGTTACGGATGTTCTGGAGGTTTTCAAAAAGAATTTGAACAGTCATTTGTTTGGAATGGCATAGAGACTCCTGACTGAGTAGGAAGTTGGACTAGAAGACCTCCAAGGCAGGGGTGAAATCCAGCAGGTTCTGACAGGTTCTGGAGAACCGGTAGCGAAAATTTTTAGTAGTTCAGAGAACCGGCAAATACTACCTCTGGCTGGCCCCAGAGTGCGATGGGAATGGAGATTTTGCAGTATCCTTCCCCTGGAGTGGGGTGGGAATTGAGATTTTGCAGTATCGTCCCCCTGCCATGCCCACCAAGCCACGCACACAAACCACACCCACAAGCCATGCCATGCCCACAAGCCATGCCCACAGAAACGGTAGTAAAACAATTTGGATTTCACCACTGCTCCAAGGTCCCTTCCAACTCTGCAATTCTCTAATTCTGTGTGAAATATGGGACTATCCTATAGATCGGGTTTCGGAAGATAGACTATGCTTTAGCTTCTGGATGGATGTTCCTCTGCTCTCATTTCAGCACATGAAACAAATGCTGGGAAAACACACAAGTTGTGAAGTCCATGGTAGGTGTATCAGATTATTGATGTAATGGGTGCATTTGTTAGGGGTGCAGATTTGTTATGGGTGCAGAGCAGACACTGGATGTCCCAAAGGTGGTTTTTCAGGAGGCAATTGGAATTTCTTGTTTTTTTCCTTAAAGACATTTTGCTTCTCTTCCCAGAAGCTTCTTCAACTCTGACAGGATAGTGGGAAATGGAAGAATATGGGGTGCTTACATCTGGCCCGTGAGGCCAGCCTGGAAATAGCAAATGACCAACCCGTGGTGTCTCTTGCAACCAAAATGGGGCGCAGCCACCCCCCCTCCCCGTGGGCCGTTTTTGATCTGGAAGGCCTCCTGCAGCACTCTGCCTGCCAAAATAGGCCCCGTTTTGGCCGTCAGAGTGCTGCAGGAGGCATCCGTACCATCTCCCCCCCGCCCTCTGGTCCGCGGAGGAGAACTACACTGCTGATTTGGCCCTTGAAGAAATCCAGTTTGACACCCTTGGTTTAGACAAATAGGGAGATAGAAAGAGAGATTAAATAGCTAGCTAGATGATAGATAGATAGATAGATAGATAGATAGATAGATAGATAGATAGATAGATAGATAGGCAGGCAGGGAGGTAGGCAGGCAGGCAGGCAGACAAAAAGATAGATACTATAGATAGGTATTTTTACTTGGGTTAGATGGAAATGTTAGTCATACCCTATTTAAGTTGCAAATATTCTTATTTCAATCCATTGTGTTCCAATGCATTGCTAGAAGTTTGAATATCTGGAGCTGAATTACAGCAAGCAGAAGGAGACACAGTTTTGTTGATTCAATAAACACAATGTGCCAGACTGCCAGCATTTTATTAAGCTGGCCAATCCACAACCTTTCTCTTGCCTGCCAACTACAGAGGCGGAATTTGACTTCCCAATCTGTTCATTGACAAGAGGCTTCTGACTCCACTCCATAAGGAGCATTCTGGAGTCCTTAAACATGGTGAATAATCAAGGACTACAGCAAAAAGGATGGCACCGGATCCAAGAGTTTGCAGACGATATGCATTTTTAATGTATATTTGGAAAAGGCCAACAACAGAATAAAATAGGAAAGCAGAAGTATGAATATTAAATAACGGCATAGGAATTCCAATGGCTTGGAGGCAGCCAAGGCCATATTATTTCAGCAATGATTTTTCTGCATATGCTCATTTTTTTTTTCCTGATGAAAGTGGTCCTAACATCTCTAATATCCAAATAACTGTGAACTCGTACTTTACAATTGCTGCTGGAAGGGAAAAATTACCACTGCTCTATAAGAGCAATTCATAAAATGAAAAGGAAGACAGTCAACTGAAGAAGATGCTTTGAAATTCCATCACCAAAATTTCCACCTCTGCCAACCTTAAGTTACATGGACATCCTAAACTAACTAAAAATAGGTTGCGTAGTTTGTAATTCAGTATGCTGCGCAGTGAGCCTTTTTAACGTGGTCCTAGGCTCCATTCACAATAGGATAAAATTAAGGCCCTGTAAAGTGTTAGTACTACTTTATAATGCCTTGGTAAGACCACACTTGGAATATTGCAAGTTTTGGTTGCCACAACATAAAAAAAAAGATGTTGAAACTCTAGAAAAAGTGCAGAAAAGAGCAACGAAGATGATTAGGGAACTGGAGGCTAAAACGGTTGCAGGATTTGGGTTTGTCTAGTTTAATGAAAAGAAGGACTGGGGTGACATGATAGCAGTGTTCCAATATCTAAGGGGCTGCCACAGAGAAGAAGGGGTCAACCTATTTATTTATTTATTTATTTATTTATTTATTTATTTATTTATTTATTTATTTTATCAAATTTATATGCAGCCCTTCTCCCATAGGACTCGGGGCGGCTCACAGAATAGAAACAACATAACAATAAAATAGTGTTAAAACAAGCCAATTTAAAATCTCCAGACAATTAAAACCTCGCCGCAGATCAGGGAATTTGCTGAAAAAGCCATGTCTTCAGGTCGGCGCGGAAAGTGCGGAGATTGGGGGCCGTCCGGAGCCCGGTGGGTAACCCATTCCAGAAGGTCGGTACGACCACAGAGAACACCCTCATCCTGGGGGCTGCCAGCCGACATTTTCTGGCTGATGGCACCCGGAGTCCTATGTGAGCGCACTGGGCGGTGGGAGGCTGGTAGGAGGTGGTCTTGCAAGTACCCCGGGCCCATGCCATGAAGGGCTTTATAGGTAAGTACCAGCACCTTGAAACGGATCCGAAGGACCACCGGCAGCCAGTGCAGCTGGCGCAGGAGAGGTGTTACATGGGAGTAACGAGAAGCTCCCGTAACAACCCGTGCGGCTGCATTCTGGACCAGCTGGAGCCTCCGGGTGCACCCCAAGGGCAGCCCCATGTAGACGGCATTGCAGTAATCCAACTGAGAAATTCTCCAAAGCACCTGAAGGCAGAATAACAAACAATGGATGGAAACTAATCAAGCAGAGAACTAACCTAGAAATAAGGAGAAATTTCCTGACAGTTAGAGCAATGAATGGCTTGCCTTCAGAAAACTCCATCACTGGAGTTTTTAAAAAAAAGATTGGACAACAATTTTTAAAATGGTACCTGGTCTCCAGCTTGATCAGGGAGTTGGACTAGAAAATCTCCAAGGTCCCTCCCAAGTCTGTAATTCTGCTATTTTGTTATATTGCATGAGATAATTGCCATTAAACTGAAATATGGTTGACTTGAATTTATATTGTTTATATGGTTGAATTTATATTGTTTTTATTTGTTTCCTAGTACGATTTGATAACTTATTAGTAACCTTGGCTATCACTAAGTGTTGTATCTTTTTATTCTTGATGAATGTATTTTATTCTCCTTAGGTACACTGAGAGCATATACAGTATACACCAAAGACAAATTCCTTGTGTGTCCAATCACACTTGGCCAATAAAGAATTCTATTCTATTCTATTCCATTGTTTGGGTGCAGCATTTTACATCAACTCAGCAATTGTGTAAATGTCTCATGAGAGCCACACCAGAGGTGGGTTTCAGCAGGTTCTGACCAGTTCTGGAGAACCGGTAGCGGAAATTTTGAGTAGTTCGGAGAACCGGTAGTAAAAATTCTGACTGGCCCTGCCTCCATCTATTCTCTGCCTCCCAAGTCCCAGCTGATTAGGAGGAAATGGGGATTTTGCAGTAACCTTCCCCTGGAGTGGGATGCGAATGGAGATTTTACAGTATCCTTCCCCTGCCACGCCCACCAAGCCATGCCCACCAAGCCATATCACATCCACACCCACAGAACCACAAGCCCACAAGCCACACCCACAGAACCGGTAGTAAAAAAAATTTGAATCCCACCACTGAGCCATACCTGAAAAACAAGTTGAGAATGAAGAGTATATTCAAAAGTCTATTCTCACAAACCAAAATTTCTTAATTTTGCCAAATCCATGTGCTAGAACAGAGTAGGATGAGGTCTGAAGATTTATGTGCATGGACACAGAAATAGCAACCACACGCATTCGGTGTGCAGGCCGATTTTACAGATATTTGATTTCCTGCCATTTTACTATTTATTGCTTAAACAAAGGTTTGCTTAGGTGATCCAAAAAAAATGAATGAAAAAATCAAAAGCACCGCAGGTACAGCAGTGAGTTGTCTGTAAGTTACAGCGTGATTATCTACAGGAAATAAGTCTTTGTGTGTAGCACACTTCATCCTTAAATTATTCCATTTGCCACAATGAACGCACATCAGATTTAATCTTTATTGCTGGTCTGTGCTTTAAAAAGAAATGATCTTTTCAGCCGGATTTTGCAGTCTAAACAAGGTTGAATGTCAAAAGAATGATAAACAGTCTATCCGTGAGACCTAACAATTGTTTCCATTATGGCACCAGTAAACTCAGGGATAAATTGGGGCCTAATGTGCAAATATCTGGCTATTGAGATGTCTGTGACTTGGTCGCTTTTCCTTTTCAATAAATCTGATTAAAGAAGACTTTGTGAGAATTGGGCTTTCTGTTACCAAGAGCTTGATAAAAGGGAAGATACCGGAATGGAATATTTATTGTGAAAGGAAGGCATTTCTAGTCCCTTGCATAATTCCAAAAGGTTGTGGTCCTGGTTGAACATGTTGTATGCACATTACAATTCTACACTTTCATCAAAGTTAGGCAAGAAAAGAATCATGTCTCCAGCTTGGGAAAAACCACATTTCAGAACTAAAATGCAGTAGAGGTTGTCTTGTCCTTTCTCCAATTGCGTCTACAGGTAGCCATCAACTTACAACCATTCATTTTAGCAACCATTGAAGTTGCAATGCCACTGGAAAAAAGTAACATTCAATCAGTCATCACACTTACAACCATAACAGCATCTCCATGGCCATGTGATCAAAATTTGAGTCCCTGGCAACTGGCATGTGTTTTACAACCATTGCAGCTTTCTAGGGTCATGTGATCACCTTCCTAGGGTCATGTGATCATCCCAGATGGCTTCCGACAAGTCAATGATGGGAAGCTGGATTTGCTACACAACTGCATGATTCACTTAACAACTGCAGTGATTCACTTAGCAACCATGGCAAAAAAGTTCTAAAATTGGGTGTGATTTACTCAATGAATTGAGGACTATCCATATCAGAGAGTGAAAATGTGGTGAATAGAATGATTGCTGGCAATATTTTCGGAATGAATATGCATGATTTGAATCAATTTACATAATCAGAAGGGATCAGAATTATGACCAAACTACTGATTTTAATAAGAACGATCATGGGAAACTAATGAAAGTAATTAAGAAGGTGTATAGGAATGAATAGGTAAATTATGCTTTTTCAATACAAATGAAACTGATTTTTTTTTTAAAAAAAAAAGTTATTTGTCTGTTTTGTAATTATTTTCTACAATCTTTTTAACAATGGAAACATTTTTAAAAATTGGTGCATTTTTGGGTCAGTTCTTATGGTGGTGTTGTCATGGAAGACACTGGAAATATTTAGAAGTAACAACTGCATCATTTCATAGCAACTAAGATGGTTAAAGGCCTGGACACATATGAAGAACGGTTGCAGGAACTGGGTTTGGCTAGTCTAGTGAAAAGAAGGACTAGGGGTGCATTTGGTGCACTGTTCCAGTATTTGAGGGGCTGCCAGAAAGAAGAGGGGTTCAACTTATTTTCCAAAGCACCAGAAGGCAAGACAAGAAGCAATGGATGGAAACTAACCAAGGAGGGAAGCAACCTGGAATTAAGGAGAAACTTCCTAACAGTGAGGACAATTAACCAGTAGAACAGCTTGCCATCAGAAGTTGTAAGTGCTTCATTACTGGAGGTTTTTAAGAAAAGACTTGTCTGAAATAATATAGGGTCTCCTGCTTGAGCAGAGGGTTGGACTAGAAGACCTCCGAAGTCCCTTCTAGCTCTATTCTGTTTGTTTGCATATCTAAAAGCACTGCATAGTATGGACAAGCTCAGAATAGGAAACATGAAAAGATGGTCGAATCCTATGAAGGAAATTGGGTTCCACTAATGACATAATATAATATTCTCTCATCACCATTAAATAATTGTTTTGATTTTCTTTCACAGACTGACCTTTGGAAATACAGTCCAATAAATTAGTTTGGAAGTACAACCCAATAAATTTGGGCTGTAAATTTGTGTTGGTAAATTTGGGCAGTCAATTTCCAATTTGGAAATACAGTCCAATAAATCACATTACATCTCAACAAATTACATCAAATCGTGGCTCCTTTAAGATCATTGTTGAATGTTAAGGCCTCTACAGAAGGAAGGAGCCGGATTAGGGATCTGAGAAGTTCCTAAATCAGGGGTGTCAAACTGGTGGCCTGCGGGCCGGATGCGTCTCGTGCAGGCCACGCCCACCCCAACTCTGTGAAGGGAAAAATGTTGTGATACATCACGTGACGGCAATGAGTTTGACACCCGTGTCCTAAATCCACTGTAATCTATTTAATGGTGTCCATTTTGTTTGTGTGTGAATTCTTTTCTAAGAATTCTGGGATTTGAAGTCCACACATCAGAGATCAACCATTTTGAAGAAGGTTGGCATATATGCATACTGTATATGCTAGTAACCACAACTGATTTCCTTCTTATTAGAAGTTATAATTTTAAAGAAATAATTGTGCAGGCAAGGTTTAACTTCACTTCCCCTGCAAAAAAACAAAACAAAAAACTTGTAGCCTCCCGAGGCTGCATTTCAGTTAAAAGAAAAAAAAAGAAAAATAGTTGATGATCAGTTCTGGACCTCCAATTATCCTATAGATTTTGGTCCTTGGACATTTCAGTTCTCACATGCACACATTATTTGCTTAAATTCTAAGTCAGCTCCAGTTCATGGCTTACGAGCTAGTCTCCAAAGGAAAAAAAAATCTCCAGAAGAACAGTGTTCATTAATTTGGAAATAGTCTGATGGAGAATTTTGATGATTTTTGATGATAATAAAAGAGCTTTCATATTAATTAATTCTCTGGAGCTACCAACATTAATAGCAAAACTCCTGTACCTAAATAAAGAACAAAAAAAAATCAAAGCCTTTCATTGGTTGTGAATTTTGGAAGACTTAAAACTTATTCTATTCTGCCGATTTTAATCATTTGTTCCAAGAAGGGGAAGAAAACAACAAAAGAAGCAATTTTCCATTTGTTCTAATGAGATCACTTGCAAGGAGGTTCTTTCCAAAGGAATTGCAACTTTTATTTTCAGCAGCTGATTGCTAAGTGTGGGAGATATCTGGGGGAGGGAAAATTCTGGAAGAAATAGGCAATATTTTATTCTCGCATACTCTAGAAAATATTCTATCTACCTTGCTCTTTGAATGACCTTGACATGATAGCTTCTGCAGGATCCAAGCTGGGTCGGTCACTGGAGCCTGAGATTTTGTCTTCCAAGCTTGTGCAATCTGTACATTGGGGAAACAAAACAATCACTTCATAAACGCATGGCACAACATAGGAGAACAAACACATCAGGACTAGATTCAGCAGTCCATCTGCATTTAAAAGACACAGACCACTCTTTTAAAGACAACAAAGCCCATGTTTTGGACAGAGAGGTTCGCTGGTTTGAAAGAGGGGTTAAAGAGGCCATCTATGTCAAAATTGAACAGCCTTTTCTCAACAGAGGGGGAGGGATACATCGTCTATCTCCAAACTACAACACAGTTCTGGGCTGCATAAAAAGAGGGATAGAATCAAGATCATGTGAAGTGTTAATACCACTTTATAATGCCTTGGGAAGGCCACACTTGCAATACTGCATTCAGTTTTGGTCGCCACGATGTGAAAAAGATGTGGAGACTCTAGAAAGAGTGCAGAGAAGAGCAACAAAGATGATTAGGGAACTGGAGGCTAAAACATATGAAGCTGCAGGAACTGGGTATGTCTAGTTTAATGAAAAGAAGTACTAGGGGTGACATGATAGCAATGTTCCAATATCTCAGGGGCTGCCCCAAAGAAGAGGGAGTCAAGCTATTCTCCAAAGCACCTGAGGGTAGGACAAGAAGCAATGGGTGGAAACTAATCAAGGAGAGAAGCAACTTAGATTTAAGGAGAAATTTCCTGACAGTTAGAACAATTAATCAGTGGAACAACTTGCCTCCAGAAATTATAAATGCTCCAACACTGGAAGATTTTAAGAAGATGTTAGATAACCATTTGTCTGAAGTGGTGTAGGGTTTCCTGCCTAGGCAGGGGGGTGGACTAGAAGATCTCCAAGGTCCCTTCCAACTCTGTTATTCTATTCTAACACAGTTATTTCAACAGTTCAAAAAAGGCTCCACACCAACTTGCAACACTCAGGTGACCCTGATGACACAACTAAACCTCCAAGTGGCCTCAACAACTCTCTAAAATAATACAAATGACCAGCTGTCTGTAAGGAATATAAATCCTTCCATTCCCCACCATCCAGTCAGAGCTGAAGAAACTTCTTGGATGAGAAACATCTTCAAAGAAAAATCAGAAAGTCCAGTTGCCTCTTGGAAAAAAAAACACCTTTGGGAGCCCATCTTAAGGGAACTGCTCTGTGCTTTCGGCTGTCCTGTGTGTCGTATGCATATGGTGCTGGATGTATGTGGCTTTTTAGATGTTGATTGGGGTGTTGATGGCTAGGTATTATGTCATTGGCTGTTTTTTTGCTGTTGCTGCCAAGCCCTCGCCTCCTAAGTACTTGATAACATGGTGGTAAATCAGCACTTCTGTTGGCTGACAAGGTGCCCGTTTCCCAGGCTTCAATCACTTCCCTGGCTGTTTTTGTGCCTGCTCGTCCAACAATCTTAGTAACTGCTGATAGCTTCTGTCTCCTGCTCCTGTTTCAATAAATTGACTATATGCCATCAAGTCATTTTCAATTTCCATCAACCAGATAGATTAATTTTCTCCATGACAATCTATTCCTAATCTGTTCTTTCAGGTTTTCCAATATAGGTAGTTCATTCAATGCAGTTGTGAAGTTTCCGAAAGATGCCCTAATTAAATCATGAGCCATGAGCCGAACTTCAAAAGAAATACAGTCATTTATTAGGAGCACCATTTCGGCAATATTCGGATGCAGTTAGAACTAATCCCACGTAGATTTACATTCCCCTATGACCCTGTCTCTCCCCTCCTCTCTGGCCATGTCATAAATCACATTCTCCAATTAAGCACTTTGGCTGGCTGTGAAATCCAACACCCTTCTTCTGATTGCGGTCAGGAAGAATGTATGGAATGCACTTCAGTTAGGGAAATCAATCAGCTCTATCAGTTCTCCCTCCCTCCTGCTCATGGCAACTTGAAAGCTTTGCAAGTTGACAGCGGTACTTTAAAATACTTAATTTTGATTGTGTTGTTTTTGTGGCCGGTGAGGATAGTAAACCAACCTTTTGTGTGTGGGGGTGGAGGGGGGGGAGGGATACATCTGGATTTGAGAGCATCAGTTGTACATATTCACCAAATGGCAGTCATAGTGGTTTTGGCTATGGATAAAATGACCACCAAGTCTTAGGCTCCTTTCAGATTTCAACTCTTTCAAATTTTCAGCAAAAGTGATATGGTCCGGGGAATTCTGGGAGTTGAAGTCCTCATATCTGGAGAACCCGTGGGTGATGGTAGGCTGTAGTAGAGCTAGTAGTTTGTTTTGCAATATTTATTTATTTATTGTGACTTTGAGATGGTCTGGAAGCCCAGTGACTGCCTAGATTAATCCCTGTGGTTTTCTTGCCATGGCCTGCTTCTTAAGATTCGGAGACAGTAGGAAATGTAAACAACAAAAGGGAATGTACTACCACATGTGGTGGTCGTGCCTCACAGCAAAACAATACTAGAGTAAAATTAGAATACAATTAGAGGAGATAACTAAACAACATATAGAGATGAGGCCAGAAATATTTTTATTAGGATCATATGACAATTCATTGTCCTTGGAGATTTGTAATACACATATGCCTCCCACGATCATATGAAAAAAAAATACAATATTTAATTATCCATATTATCACAGCAGCAAGAATAATTTATGCACAGAATTGGAAAAACAATAATATACCAACCGAAGAAACTTTGATTAGAAAAGTTTTGGAATGTGCAGAAATGGACAAACTTACAAAAGAGATACAAGAAAAAGAGGAAACAGAATATTATATAGTGTGGGAGAAATGGCATGAATGGCTAGAGGAGAGAGATAAAGGGCAAGGAAAGATCAAACAATGGAAGACATAGGAGTAGAAATGCAATAATGAACAAGAGGAAACAGAAATTGTAGAAATAAAATTGCATACACTGTTAATTATATGTATATATGTAAATAAATTAATATCAGAATTATATGTATAAAGGATACATTGAAATAAGGGAGAAAAAAATGGATAAGTAAGAAATGTTTTACCGATGCGAACTTGTTGGAAAGAAAAAAATTGTTAAAGATTCCTTTTTGTTTTTTAAAAAATGTTTAATAATAATAATAAAAAAAGAGTCGGAGAGAGTAACTGGCCCGAGGTCATCAGCTGGCTTCATGCTTAAGGCTGGGCTAGAATTCCCTGTCTCCCAGTTTCTGGTTTGATGCCTTAATCACTATACCAAACTTTCAGTGCAATAAATTTTCAAGTTCGTAATACGCTCACTACTTATTAAGAGTAGGGAGACTGACAAATGCTACGAAAATGACAGGTTTCCTACGAGTGTCATGTTGTCTACCCCAACACAGAGTGGCCGATCTCTTGAGCAGGTTTGCATTAAGGTCAAGTGAAGATTTAATTAGGTATCATGACGGCACGGTTTATATGAACTCCTTGTTTATTTTTCCCTTTCAGAACTGGAAGGCTAGCAACATATAATAAGCTTGTCTCGAAGTAATCTGGCTTCGAGATGACACATGCTGACATGAGGATGGGAAATGGGACTTTATACGGCTGACAATTCATTGTCCTTGGAGAGTTTAATACACGCCTCAATCAGGCCCAGAGCTGACATCTCAGAAACGGTTGACATCTGAGAAGGAGGTAAGAAGGAAATGTCACTCTTTTGTTTCACTGCTTTTTTCAGCATGTGACACCATTGTTATGTTTTGGAGGGGAAGAGAGAACCATTCTTCATGATCTATAAACAACAATCAATAAATATTCCTGTTGAGTGAATCATATAAACACATACCCCTTGTAAATCAAGGATGGTGTGTTGTGGCATCTAAACTATTTCTTGCCAGAAACGTGCCCCAAGGAGAAGTTCTGACATGCTGTCTCCCACACTGTGGGAGCTGTCGTGCTGTACAAGTTAAGATCAAACAGTTGACATTAAAATGCCCGAATTAGAAGGCCACCGCATTAGCACAGATCGATCAGGGCAAAAGGTTGGTTTCCACTGACAGCACAGTGGGAACTTCTGACATGCGTCCTTTTTGTTCTGCAGGTTCCATGTGGACCTAAACAATTAAGTTCCTGGCATGCCACGTTCACTAGCTCAGTAGTACAAAACACGCCACGCACGTAGAAGGCATCAACTTCATCTCTCTGTTCCTTGGTTTTCTAGATCTCAGCCTCCAAGTAAGAGATTCAAACAGCAATGCTGAAAAACACCTCTGGGCCAGAAATTTTGGAGAATGTGGATGCTCTTAATCCAATTGGATTGTCGGGCTGGGAAATTTACAGATACAGATTAACAGAGTTGGAAGGGAGCTTGTAGGTCATCTAGTCCAACCCCCCACCCAAGCAGGAGACCCTACACCATTTCTGACAAATGGCAGTCCAATCTCTTCTTGAAAACCTCCAGTGATGAAGCTCCCACAACTTCTGAAGGCAATTTTTGTTCCATCGGTTGATTGTTTTCACTGTCAGAAAATTTCTCCTTATTTCTAGGTTGAATTTCTCCTTGATCAGTTTCCATCCATTATTCTTTGTCTAGCCATCGGGTGCTTTGGAAAATAGCTTATTTATTTTATTTATTTATTTTATTTTATTGGATTTCTATACCGCCCTACTCCCGAAGGACTCAGGGTGGTGAACAGCCACAGAATAAAACACATAAATACAAAAATTTAAAATAAAATAAAAACAAATTAAATAATTTGGCTGAAACAAATTTAAAATACCCAATAATTTAAAAACAAATTAAAATTTACATTTAAAAGGGGAGAAGATTTAGGCCAGGCCAGCTTGATGAAATAAGAGTCTTGAGCGTGCAACGGAAGGTGTGCAGATCCGGGATCCTCCATATCTACGGGGGGAGCTTGTTCCAGATTGTAGGTGCCCCCACAGAGAAGGCTCTCCCCCTAGGGGCCACCAGTCGACATTGTTTGGCCGATAGCACCCAGAGGAGCCCCTCTCTATGGGAGCGTACTGGCCGGTGGGAGGCTATTGGTGGTAGCAGGCAGTCCCGTAAATAACCAGGTCCTAAGCTTGACCCCCATCCTCTCTGTGGCAGCCCCTCAAATATTAGAAGACTGCTATCATGTCTCCCCTGGTCCTTCTCTTCACTAGACTAGCCATGCCCAGTTCCTGCAACCATCCAATGCACCTTTTTTAAAAAAATCCCTCAGAAACTCATCCCACTACAATTTCTGAAAATGGGGGATGGTGTTTCCTGCTTCAGTGTTAGGTTTCTGGCAGGAAGTAGCACAATTGTAATCTAAATCTTAAAAAGCAGAATGCAAGTACCCCCAATAATTTATTATGTAAAAATAATTTAATGAATACTACTTTGATTAATAGCATCAGAGGTACTCCTTGATTCATGACCGCAGTTGATGCCAACATTTCTGTGGCTAAGTGAGACAGTTGTTAAGAAGTGCATTTTGCCCCCGTTTTACCATCTTTCTTGCCACAGTTGTTAAGTGAATCACTGCAGTTGTTCAGTTAATAACATGGTTGTTAAGTGAATCTGGCTTCCCCGTTGACTTGGCTCATCAGAAGATTGCAAAAGGTGATCATGTGACCCTGGGACAATGCAAGCATCATAAATATGAGTCAGTTGCCAAGCTTCTGAAGTTTGATGATGTGATCATGGGGATTCTGCAAGAGTCATATGTGTGAAAAATGGTCATCAATCACTTTTTCCAGTGCCATTGTAACTTTGAACAGTCACTAAATGAACTACTGTAAGTCGAGGATTACCTGTATAATTTCCAAAACCACCAGTCTCAACCACTGTTGAAAAAAAGTGATACCTGGGAATTTTGTCAATTCTATTTTTTTTTATTTTATAATTTATATAATTTGATTTATATGCCGCCCTTCTCCGGAGACTCAGGGCGACTTACAATGCACTAAGCAATAGCCTTCATTCTTTTGTATATTTTATACAAAGTCAGCTTATTGCCCCCACAAACTGGGTCCTCAATTTACCTACCTTAGAAAAGGATGGAAGGCTGAGTCAACCTTGAGCCTTGGCGAGATTCGAACCTGCAGTAATTGCAGGCAGCTGGTCTTAATAACAGTGTGCCTTAGACCACTGTACTACCAAGGCTCCATTTGATTTTTATACCGCCCTTCTCCAGCAGGACTCCAGTCTTCTAATGGTGTTCAAATGATACTCCAGATAATTTCCCATTGCTCTTTCTAAAATTGGATTGTTTCCTTTTTGTTTGCTTTTCTATTTTCAGAATTTTGATTGGTGGAATCACCTCCGTTCAATTATTATTATTATGGTTGGTCAGTCAAAGGTTTAGGCTGAATTTGGCATTTTAAAATTTATCAGCCAAATGTTTAGACTGAATTTGGCATTTTTACTGGTGTCCTTCTCAAGGACTAATATAACCTTTGTATAGGTAGTCCTTGCCTTACAACCGCTTGTCCAATGACTTTTCAAAGCTACAACGGCACCGGAAAAAAGTGACTTACATCCATTTTTTCACACTTATGACTGGTGCAGCATCCCCAGTGGTGGGATTCAGCCAGTTCTCACCACTTCGGGAGAATTGGTTGTTAACTTTCTGAGCAGTTTGGCAAACTGGTTGTTGGAAGAAATCATTAGGGCAAAGAACCGGTTGTTAAATTACTCGAATCCCACCCCTGAGCATCCCCATGGTCACACGATAAAAATTCGGATGCTTGGCAGTTGATTTATATTTATAATGGTTGCAATGTCCTGGAATTATTATTATTATTAAGTGATCACCTTTTGTGATCGTTTGACAAGCAAAGTCAATGGGAAATCCAGATTCACTTAAGAACCGTGTTACTAACTTTAAATTATAGTTGCGACAAACTGGACATATATTGAAATGGATGTTTATATGTTTTTATGTTTTGTACGTTTCATTGTTCTGTTTAGTTTATACTTATAAATAAAAATTGAAAAAAAAAAAAAGAACCGTGTTACTAACTGAACAATTGCAATGATTCACTTAACAGCTGTGGCAATCAAAGTTGTAAAATGGGGCAAAATTCACTTAATACCGTGTTTCCCCGAAAATAAGATCCTGTCTTATATTTTTTTGAACCCTGAAATAAGCACTTGGCCTTATTGCCATGTGCTCAAAAGCCTGATTGGGCTTATTATCAGGGGATGCTTATTTGGAGGGAAACAGGGTAACTGTCTCACTTAGCAACAGAAATGTTGGCCTCAATTGTGGCCTCATAAGTCAAGGACTACCTGACATACTTTGATTTGATGTTAATCAAAATAGTATTTATCAAATTATTTTTACATAATATATGTTTGGGGGTGGATGAACAATCAAGGTGTCAATGAGATGAAGGAGAACCCCTCGATTAGAATGATCAATTTTTGAAGTTGCCACTTGCCAGACTGGAAAAAAAAAAAAAAAACAGAAAAGGAGATGAGCACGTTATCCGAAGAAGGTGGGAAAGTAAGAAAAGTGACAAAAAGAAAAAGGAAGAAGAATTCAAAATTAAATGTTGGTCTACAGACCTTTTGTAAAACTAAAACTAAAAACGAAAGCAGAGGTGGGTTTCAGCAGTTTCTGACCAGTTCTGGAGAACCGGTAGCGGAAATTCTGAGTATTTCGGAGAACCAGTAGTAAAAATTCTGACTGGCCCCGCCCCCAACTATTCTCTGCCTCCCGAGTCCCAGCTGATCAGGACAAAATGGGGATTTTGAAGTAACCTTCCCTTGGATTGGGGAAAGAATGGAGATTTTACAGTATCTTTCCCCTGGAGTGGGGTGGGAATGGAGATTTTGCAGTATCTTTCCCCTGCCATGACCACCAAGCCACGCCCACCAAGCTATGCCATGCCCACCAAGCCACACCCAACAGAACCGGTAGTAAAAAAAATTTTGAAACCCACCACTGAACTTTTTTTTTTTTAATTAGATTTATATACCGCCCTTCTCCGGAGACTCAGGGTGGCTTACAATGCGCTAAGCAATAGCCTTCATACTTTTGTATATTTATACAAAGTCAGCTTATTGCCCCCACAAACTGGGTCCTCAATTTACCTACCTTAGAAAGGATGGAAGGCTGAGTCAACCTTGAGCCTGGTGAGATTCGAACTTGAAATAATTGCAGACAGCTGAATGTTAATAACAGGCTTTTTTTAGTCTGTTGAGCTATCCAGGTTCCTAGGAACTAAAGGCAGAAGGTTACAATACATTAGTCATAAAATGTAATGCCAGCCTAATAATTCAGATGTAGAACATATAGATCTTACGTGCAGGTTACATACATTATGCTGAGTATAATACAGTTTACCATCAGATAACTCATTTTAAATCTCTGTGTTCTTAACATAAAAGCAGACTCAAGATATTTAGATGCAGGGACGGTTGGTGCCTTCTCAAACTAGACAGAGGATAGGTGACATTATAATCTTTTGTTCTAGCCAGAAATAGGATAAGTAAAGGTTCTCTAAATTTATTCCTGGTGCTATCATAAAAAGTACATTCTAACAGCACATGTTCGACTGATTTAACTGTCCCACTCACAGAGGTGAACATCCACATAAAAATCTAATTATGCATTTCTAGGAGTTAACAGTCAATAGAGATGGGGGAGGATACCTCACGCTGGAATGTGAATTTACCTGCTCTCAAATCTTTGAAGCTACACGTGGTCCCAAAAATCTAATTATCATTTGAAATTTGCACTTCTCTGAAATTTGCAATGCTGTTTGTTTGTAGGTTTTTTTTTTCTTTTTAATGTATACTTTGAGGAAAGTCTGTGAACAGCAGTGCTTAGATATTCATGAAAGCAATGGGCTTCTACAGATCTTCCAAGGGCAGTTTTGTTGAACTGAAGCGGCAGACTAAAGCAGTTGTAAATTGTAAAAGGAAAAGACAGTTTGGTGTAGTGCAGGGGTCAGCAACCTGCGGCTCCGGAGCCAGATGTGGCTCTTGGGGCCCTCTGCTGTGGCTCCCTATCAAGTGATCCTACCACTGGCTGGCCCCGCCCCCTCGTCCTCTCCTCCCAGTCACTCCTCGCCTGGCCTGAGAAGGTAAGGGCGACGGTGGGGGTTGGAGAAGCGGCCAGGGCAGAGTAGATACAGAGAGATACAGAGAGAGGGGGAGAGAGAGAGAGAGACATGGGGGGGGGGAGGGAGGAGAGAGAGAGAGATGTCAAAAGAATTTTGTGGTTTCCCAGTGTTTTTTAACAACTGGTTCTCTGCCTTAATGACCAGCTGGGTAGGCGTGGCTAGGGGGGAGTCATGTGACTGATAGAAGTGAGTGACATCGAGTTGACCACACCCATCCAGGTTTTGTGGCTCCTGGTGTTTTCTTTTCTGTGGGAAATGAGTCCAAATGGCTCTTTGAGTATTTAAGGTTGCAGACCCCTGGTGTAGTGGATAATACTGATCTAGAAAGTAGGAGGTGGCTTAGACAGGCAAGCTGGCTGGGTGATTCTGGGCCAATCACCAGGAGACTGTGAATTCAAGTCCCACCTTAGGCATAAAAGCTAACTGGCTGATTTGGGGCCAATCACCAGGAGATTGTGAGTTCTAGTTTAGTTTAGTTTACTTTATTGTCATTGCACTTCGTACAACGAAATTAAATGCCATCTTCAGTGAACATTACAACTATAAAAATAAAACACAAACACACATCCTTCACTTTCTATACAATTGAACTGAAAACCCGATCGGTCGGACACGACTTCACAACTAACAACAACTAAAACATTGTCTAAATCATTCTTTGTGGAGACATCTCAGCTGACTTCTAGAACAAATGAACACAGCACGTTATAGGGAAAAAACCACCAAAATTCTGCAACAACAGAATGATATCATGCAATTGACAGTTTGAATACTACATTCCAAAGACAGCTCCTCTGTTTGACTGTTGATCTGGTCTACAATCCTACATTTAACCTCAGCTACCTGTGTTTCCCTGAAAATAAGACCCTGTCTTATAATTTTTGAAATAAGCACTTGGCCTTATTTTCAGGGAGATCTTATTATTTTGGGGCGAGGGAGGAAACCAGAAGAAATGGCGAGGACTGGTTGCACATGCATTTAAATATTTTTGGGAAGGGCTTATTTTTGGGGAGGGCTTATTTTCGGGGGGAGGCTTATTTTAGCGCATGCGCTCAAAAGCCCAATTGGGCTTATTATCAGGGGATGTCTTATTTTCGGGGAAACAGGGTAGGCTTATGTCCAGCCCTTGAACTACAGTTCATTCACCAGCTCTTTGGGAGAACTTATTAAAAAGCTGGAATCGAATAAATCAGACCAGGGGACAGCCAAAAAGGAAGAGGAGGGCAGGGAAATATCTTTGATTGTTATTAAGCACTTCCTCTTATTCCCACTGCCCAGTGTCTCCTCTGCAGGCAGGCATTATTATTTCCAAAACAAACGTGCCTCTGTGAATTTTATATGGGTGTATGTAGGAGATGACCAGACTGAGCCCAAGGGAGGGATCAAACGTATCATAAGTCACGAGTCCCTGCGTGCCTGCAAGAGATTTAAGTCCAGCCCACCTTGAATGCCTTTCTTATCTCCCGCTCATTTCCCTTGCCTGTTAGTTGGTCAGATTCTTGTAGAGAGCTTCAGCTTGCAATATATCTTCATACTCATTTGAACTGCCTGAATCTCTTGATTTCCCTGGGACTTGACAGTTTGATCACTTCAAGCTCCACCCTAAAGACGAAGGATTTATCCTCTTGGCTCGAAGTTTTTATGCCTGGATTTTGTTAAAGGACTGGCTCATTTAGTCAGTCTTTTTTATTTATTTATTTAAACCAATAATTTTTCTTCCCCATTTGAAAAAGTGTTTCCAGCTGAGCTGAGTCCTTTAAAGTGCAGCAAAAGCAGTGATGGCATACCGTGTGGGTGGGACCAGAGCTGCATAGTCAAGATTACTACAAAGGTTAATGAGGAGCTGTGAGATTTATATATAGAAAGAAAGACCCATTTTTTAAAGAAAAGCCCAGGACCCTAAAACATTTTTGGAAGAGAGAGATTGAATTGCAAGCTGTTCTTTCCACATGCTGATATCTGTACTGCGCTTAGTTGGAAGCATAACTTTGAAAAAAAGAGTCCAAAGTTAGAACAACAGCTGTCTTCTCCTTAGATCCATCAGAGATAGGCAACCACCATTATCTGCATTCATCTTGGTTGAAGAGTTGATTGTTGGTGATGCACCATGGAGGCCTTCCTTGACTTTTGGGTCCCCCTGAGAGCCTCTGTGGAGTAGTGGGGAAGGTGGAGGTAAAAACGTCTAAATTTCTCCTAATCCAACACAACCAATCACAAAAGAGCTGGAAGGGACCTTCTAGTTCAACCCCTTGCTCAAGCAGGAGACCCTATTGTCAGGTTTCGATGCTATCTCAAAATAAATGAATTTCCAAACTGCCAATCTTTGAGGAAATTTTCCCTTTATTGAGCATAGTGATCTGTCCCTGGCTCTTTCGCGGTCAGCACTGACCTTTTGCCCCCCAATCCCTCCCTTTCCGATCCCCAATTCTCTGCGTCTCATTGGCTCTCTTCCAAGCCACTCTCCTCATCCCATCTCCGTCAGATCACAGGAATGTCCCCCCCTCCCATCTCCGAGGAAACAGAATCTTGAAAGGAATTAAGTAGGCAAAAGTTCAAGCTTCTCCTCTCCTTTTCATATGCCAGCATTGGAACGCTGACACCTATACTACTTCAGATACAGTAGGTGGCTCTCCACTGTCTTCTTAAAAACCTCCAATGACGAAGCCCCTACAACTTCTGGAGGCACATCATTCCACTAATTACTTGTTCTCATTGTTAGAAGAATATCTGGAATGATGGTATTGAATGCTGAGTTGAAGTCAACAAAGAGGACCCTTGCGTAGGTCTTTGGAGATTCAAGATATTGTAGGATGTAGTTTAGAGTCATATTAACAGCATCATCTGTCGATCTATTTGCTTGGTAGGCAAATCGCAAGGGGGGTATAACAGCGTATTACT
Source organism: Pituophis catenifer annectens (assembly GCF_029215685.1). NCBI lineage: Eukaryota > Metazoa > Chordata > Lepidosauria > Squamata > Colubridae > Pituophis > Pituophis catenifer. The sequence continues at coordinate 14,378,001 of NW_027256883.1, read as the reverse complement.
GTATTACTATTATTCTTCGCTTCCTTACTAGTATCTACCTCTTCCCGCTTATGACTATAATCTTGTTGCTTGTATCTTTCAATTTATATTGTTTTTATTTGTTTCCTAGTACGATTTGATAGCTTATTAGTAACTTTGACTATCGCTAAGTGTTGTATCTTTTTATTCTTGATGAATGTATTTTATTCTCCTTATGTACACTGAGAGCATATACACCAAAGACAAATTCCTTGTGTGTTCAATCACACTTGGCCAATAAAGAATTCTATTTTATTCTATTCTTAGTCCCAGGTTGCTTCTCTCCTTGATTAGTTTCCATCCATTGCTTCTTGTCTTGGAGCTTTGGAAAATAGATTGACCCCGTCTTCTTTGTAGCAGCCCCTCAAATATTGGAACAAAGTACAAACATATGACTTTTGGTGCTTGCAACACAGCTGCATTTAGGGCTGTTTGTAGTGTCCCATGATCATGTAAATGCAAATGTTTTATGCTTTTCGCCCAAAACTGGCACTTACGCTTGGATTTTGGCCATAGAATACAATAGGTTCCCTTCATAATAGAGGTGTTGCTCAATGATTGCTGCAAAAGAATCATAAAATCAAATAGGTCACCCATTTCCAACAATTGCATCTTATGACCACAACAAGCAGGTTTCATTACAGTTGTAATGTGAGGATTAGCTGTTATTGATTCATATGCAAAGATCTTCAGATGCCTCAGTGTCATGGCGATGTCAAGATGTTGTGCCAGACTCAGATTAGTGCAGCCTTTGTGTATGGAAGGGGCCTAAATCATTTAACACAAAAGGCTTTGATACAAAATACTCCCAATTTCAGAAATCCAAATACCAGGTCATCAAAAGGGGCTGTAACTATGGTGATGTAGCTAAAAAGGTTGCTCTGGAGCCAAAGAGTTGGTCCTCACTTTCAGAATAGTTCTAGTGGGAAAAGAGGCAATGGTTGTTGCATTTAGAATAGAATAGAATAACAGAGTTGGAAGGGACCTTGGAGGTCTTCTAGTCCAACCCCCTGCTTAGGCAGGAAAACTTACACCACTTCAGACAAATGGTTAACCAACATCTTCTTAAAAACTTCCAGTGTTGGAGCATTTACAACTTCTGGAGGCAAGTTGTTTCACTGATTCATTGTTCTAACTGTCAGGAAATTTCTCCTTAGTTCTAGGTTGCTTCTCTCCTTGATTAGTTTCCACCCACTGCTTCTTGTTCTACCCTCAGGTGCTTTGGAGGATAGCCTGACTCCTTCTTCTTTGTGGCAACCCCTGAGATACTGGAACACTGCTATCACGTCTCCCCTAGTCCTTCTCTTCATTAAACTAGACATACCCAGTTCCTGCAACCATTCTTCATATGTTTTAGCCTCCCATCCCCTAATCATCTTTGTTGCTCTTCTCTGCACTCTTTCTAGAGTCTCCACATCTTTTTTACATCGTGGCAACCAAAACTTAATTTAACACAGTGCTTTGTAACCTTGGCCGCATGAAGATTTTTGGAAAACTTCTGCAAGGGCAACTCCAAGTAAAAACACTGATTTAAGAGACATCCAGAAAACTGCTATTGTGTTTCCCTGAAAATAAGACCCAGTCTTATATTTTTTTTGAACCCCAAAATAAGTGCTTGGCCTTATTTTCAGGGAGGACTTATTATTTTGGGGTGCGTGGAGCAAGACGGGCCTTGTCTTGCCGTCTTACCTGATTTCCAGCTTGGTCTTCCTAACCCAGAGGAAATGGTGGGGACTGGCAGCTCATGATTTAAATATTTTTGAGAAGGGCTTATTTTCAGCCCTTCTGAAACCCTCCTGGGGTTTTTTTTAGCGTGTGCACTCAAAAGCCCGATTGGGCTTATTATCAGAGGATGTCTTATTTTAGGAGAAACAGGGTAATATGGAAAGTTCTTGCAGCAAGAAAACAAATAAAGGAAGACAAGTTAGTTTAATGTTGGTTGCTTAGAGGTAGTCCTCGATTTATAACTATTCATGTAGTGACTCTTTGAAGTCACATTGGCACTGAAAAAGTGACTTATGGATGTTTTTCACACTCATGACCACTGTTGCCTCCCCGTGGTCACATGATCAAAATTCAGATGCTTGGCAACTGGCATGTATTCATGACAGTTGCTGTGTCCTTGCTGTGGCCCGTCAGTGGCCTGTGTGGATTGTAGCTGATTCTGACAGCGAGGAGGCTGGTGTGGTGCTGCGAGTGCCAGCCTGTGCAGCTGGCACTTGAGTCAGACAATGAGGAGGCTGGAGAAGATGTGGTGCCAGAGGCAGGGATTCAGCCAGGGCCTTCAGAACCTCCAGAAGCTCCTTTAAGTGAAGAGGACGAAGAGGAGGAGCCTCTTCTTGATGCACGAGCGCGCAGAGCTGCCAAAAGGCAGGAGTGGCTCCTCAGGAGGAGGTCTCCTCGAGAGTAAGGCTTGGGGCTAATTGGCCACTCCTTTAGCCTATTTAATAAGGAACGCCGACTGAAGCAAGTTGTAGGGAACAACTTTAGTTCATTCTCCTTTGCGTCTGGATTCTCTGCAAATTGCTTCTGGGCTTTCTGCCAACCTTCGTAAGTTTCTTGTAGGCTGTTAAGAAAGTTTATTAACTGCCTTTGTTTTGAAAAAGACTGAGTTATTTTCGTAAATTAAGTTTTGTACAAACTTTGTGTGTGCTGTGTTCTTTGGGGTCTGTAGCTGGGGCAGAACAGTCCTAGGGGGGTCATGTGATCCCGTTTTGCAACCTTCTGACAAGCAAAGTCAATGGGGAAGCCAGCTTCTACTTAAGAATCCCATCACTAACTTAACAACCGAAGTGATTCACTTACCAATTGTGGCAAGAAAGGTCATAAAATGGAGCGACATTTTGTAAGTCGAGGACTACCTGTTAGTCTGCATTCGATTCTTTTTCCTCTCCCTTAGAAAAAAAACAAACAATTCACTTAACAATTGTCTTGCTGAGCAACAGAAAATGTAGGGTCAGTTGTGGTTGTAAGGCAAGGACTACCTATATTCCAGTGGCCCAATCTATTATCCTGCATTCAACTCTTTCCCCTCTCCTTAAAAAAAAATATCCCCTTTGGCAGATGCAAGTTCTTCAAAAATGATGGATCTCATTTTCTTAAGAACACGGAAAGCTGTGGCTTTTTCTTTTTATCCAACCAGTATCAGGGAGAGGAAGATGATGGGGGGGGGGGAAATCCTGCTAGTTAGAAAGATGAATGAGCTCATGTTCAATCAATTGTCAATTGTTCATGAGTAATGGTGACCCTTAATTTGAAACACTGTCACCCAAGCCAGCTATTTGAAAAGACAAGCATCTCATTAGACGCTCGAACCTTTTCCTTTTGTCATAATTCAGCAGGGGAAAAAAAAAAACATTCTATTTGCAATGGAAAATTAATTGTCCTTATTATGACCTCCTACAGACATGGTATGATTTGTTGTCAGCTCGCCTTGTGGAGAGGCATAAAAAGTTATTAAAAGTAGTTAACATATGGCTGTAGTTTTCCAAATATAACTGCATCTTCACATGAATCTTGGAAATGGTTCCGTTAAATAGATAAGCTCTTTTCATATTTTTTTTCCCCTTATGCGGCTCTTTGAGTCAAAATCACAAATATTTAGCAATTGTAGCATGTCATTTTTCTAAAGCAGTGACCTCTTGGGTCCGCACCTTGACAGTTAATTGATAATGGCAGATGTTCTGAGAATTGTCTATCACATGTACAACACCTGGTAGATATGTGTTTCCTATTCTTCATAGTCCAGTTACCACGATCCAACCTTTAGACACCTTGGACCTGGTTGATTGAGCCTTTATTGACATATTGCAAGCCATTTTGGGGAGAAACCCCTGAAGTTGGTATGACAAGAGTTGGTACAGATAATCCCCGGGTTATGAGTGTTCCCTTAGCGAATATTCAAAGTTACATGATAAGCGCCCTCTAGGATTTATAAGTCCCGAAACTACAAATCTTGTAGCACCATGGCAGTTGTTCGCCTTTACAAACAACCACAGAGTCTCTGCAACTTTCGTCCTGCACATTGCAGGCCGAAATGGAGCTTCCAGATGGGCGGAAGCTTTCCCCGGAAGCTCCATTTCGGCTTGCAACATGCCAGGGGAGGCCCGAGGAGGCCTATACGGAGCATCGGAGGGGTGGATCTGCCTCTCGGAAGGTCCATTTCGGCCTGCAATGGGCTGGGGAGGCCCGTGGAGGCTCGAACGGAGCGTTGGAGGGGTGCACACGGCTGAGATGCTGGAAAGAAGACTGCTTGCTAGATCTTCACAAGGTAAGTGACACAGTGCAGCAGGCTGGATGGGGGGGGGAAGCAATTGTGGGGAGCATGAGGTATTTCAAAGGGTCAGTGTGGAATTGGGATCGTAAAAACACCCAGGAGCATAGAAGAGTTCAGAGGCAGATGCATAAATAAATGTCTTAAACGTATTTATTCATATGATAAATCATATTAACTATGTACAACAGAGATCAAGTCTCATGAGGAACAAACATGAAAAGAGAGAGATGGAGAGAACAAGGTGGAAAAGGTTGGAGGGGGTTTTATATTCAGAGTAAGCCCCTCCTTTCCACATAGGGGTGGAGACACTCTCTGCCTCCACTGGTGTCTATATGACACATGTGCCAATGGCTTGCAAATACTTGACAGTCAGGGAGGCCTTGGGTGGCCTTAGGCAGGGGCCCTGTTCCATCACTAGCCCCCCCCCATGGCCTTCCCCACCCTGAAATACCCCATGTGCACTTAACGAGCCGTGCATTCGATTAGCGAATGCATGGGTGAAAGGAGGGAGTGATCCTGTTCAAGGTATGAGATTCACTCCCATGAATCCTCAGGTTAAGAATGGAATGGTCAGGCTCCATTACATTCGTAACTCGAGGACTACCTATACTTCAGGAGCTGCATTGGTTCCTGGCTGGTTTCTGTGTTCAATTCAAGATGCAGGTTGTCCCTTTCAAAGCCCTGCATGTTCTGATCCAGCCTTAGCAGAACCAAGAAACAGACTCCTTGTTTCAAAAAAAAAAACCCTCTTTGTTTAGCTCCTGTGAATTACTGTCATTCACACACTGAAACATCCAGGCAATAATCCTTCAAAGGGTTAATTGCAGTAACAGACCTTACCAGTTCCTTGGGATACTTGCCAGGCCAGGAGCTTCCAGTCGCAAAGCTGTAAATTAAGTTCTGGCAAGCAGTCTCTGAGGCAAGAACCACAATAAGCAAATCTTCCGAAAGAAATCCGAAGGTTGTCTCCTGCAACCACCCTTCCCCTTTCCTCCTGGCCAGGGAGGGGCCATTCAGCATCCACGTGTGCCTTTCTTCCTGAATCGTCTCCTCGTCCTCAGTTGTTCTCCTCTCCTAACAGCTCTGCGCATGCGCGTATCTCGAACAGGCCCCAGCTTTTCATCCTCCCCACTTATGTCCAACTCTGAAGGCAGCTGGGAAATGTCAGACGGCCCTGGCTCTATCTCTGCCTCCGACACAGAACATCCATCAGAGCCTTCCCCAGACTCCAGGACTGGCCCAAGTTCCTCCCCAACCTCCACATTGTTGGCAGCTGGCGGGCCACAACACTGCATGACTAACGGCTCAGATATATGTGGGACTCTCCTTTGCCCATGATGTCTATCTGCCTTGACAAGCTCAAATATGGTGGGTCCTCTCTACATCCCCTTGCCCATGGAGTGCCATCTACAGGGATTGTGGAAACGTACCTTCTGTATCACTGCTCCCTCTTTGGGAACATCTCCCATAGACATTTGAATGTCCCCTTCCATGTGGACATCAAGAAAGTCTGCAAAGAGTTGGCTGCTTGAACAAATTGGGCAGTTCAATGGGATGCTTGTCCTCTACCAATGGAAATGGCTTTAATGGGGAGAGTGTTGGATAGCAGATGTTCTTGGAATTTTACTTTGTATTTCTATGGTTTTGATTTGTTAATTATATTTTGTTTTATTTTAATACAAGTTATTGGGCAGGGAAATTGTATACTGCTGAAAGCCAGGTCTGATTTGGCAACCTATAGGGTTAGGAAAAGGAAGGAAGGAAGGAAGGAAGGAAGGAAGGAAGGAAGGAAGGGAGGGAGGGAGGGAGGGAGGGAGGGAGGGGAGAGGAGAGGAGAGGAGAGGAGAGGAGAGGAGAAAGCCAGGTCTGATTTGGCAACCTATAGGGCTAGGAAAAGAAAGGAAGGAAGGAAGGAAGGAAGGAAGGAAGGAAGGAAGGAAGGAAGGAAGGAAGGGCAGACTGTACTATTTTCTTTAATGGAGAACAATGGTTATCAGCAGTACTGTGCCCTTCATGGATTCTATTCCTATTGATCAAGTCAGTTCAATCTCTCTTCCCCCCCCCTTTTCCTAATCCATAATTTATTTCATATCCCCAATCTTATACAATATGGACAGTATTAGATTTGCCTCACAGTCACTTGTTGAGGTGGGCGGCTGTAGAAATCAAATAAATAAATAAATAAACTGACGGTATAAAAATAGAAATCAAATCATTTTTTAATTGCAGGCTATTGACGCAGACTAAATTAGAGTTGCTAAATAAAACCTGCAGAAGGCAGCTACCAAATAGAACGTACAAAATCAAATAAGGCATATCAGATTTTTTTTAAAAAACGTACAACTAACCTTGTGGCCCTTTGCTTACCACCGATGTGCGTGTTTTAAAATTTCCCAAGCAAACTCGGCAACAGTAAAAGTTACCTTGGTAGTTAAAACGGAACATAAAATCCTTGTGTCCTTTCTGGAAATGGGTTTAGAAGAGGCGTTAGTACCTCTCCACGTATATGTTGATAGAAGTTACAATGCAGCGGAATATGAGGTCGTGTTTCATTACGACCACCTTCACAAGGCCAGAGCTTTCCTGCATATGGGATTTTATGAAATTTCTCCCCTCCAGCTCTTCTGATGGTATAATATTGAATTGTAATAACATAAATGCTCGCCAAAAGTTATTGTTCGTAAATTGGTCTAGGTGCACTGCTGCTTTGAAGTGTACATTGCTACGGCCCAATTGTACCCTAGGTGAGAATTTACTACATTCTGCTTGTAATTCTAGACCAAGGATCGTTTGCTTCAGCTACGCCGTTGCCTGATCTCGTCCCAAGGGCATGAATATTTTCCCTTGAAAACTTGTCTGTGTGTTCATTTCTATTTGGAGTTTCAAGAAGAAGAAAATACAAAATTTAATTCCTGGTACTCCCAGAAAGGCTGGGCAATTTCTAATTGTGACCTTAAGCCACAGGCCTTCAAACTTGGCAGCTTTAAGATTTGTGGACTTCAACTCCCAGAATCCTCCAGCCAGCTATGCTAGCTGGAGAATTCTGGGAGTTGAAGTCCACAAGACTTAAAGCTGCCAAGTTTGAAGACCTCTGCTTTAAGCTATTTAGCATGTACGGGTCATTCTCTACTTACAACCAGGGGTGGGATTCAGCCAGTTCAGCCCACTTCAGGCGAACCGGATGCTAATTTTACATCTGGTGAACCGATAGTTGTAAGGACTGGCTGGCCCCACTCACCCTGCCGCGCCCCTCCCCTCCCAGGAGTCTTCATGTGGCCCATTTTGGATGGCAGGTAAGCGCAGGGCCTGTGCGGAGGCTCTGGAAGGGCAAAAAACAGGCCTCCCAGAAGTTCTGGAAGTCCAGAAACAGGCCCGTTTCTGGCCTCCGCAGGACCTCCGGAGCCCGGGGGAGGCTGTTTTCACCCTTCTGGAGGCTCCAGGAATTCAGGAGGGTGAAAACACGCCACCTACCATGGTGCCTCATTTGAGAAACTCTGCTCTGGTTAACACCAGCTTCGCTTTCTTACGTAAATTTACTGCCATCTTCGCAATCTACTGCCAAGTTCATTTACGCGCTATCTTTGTGCGCTACGAAATATGCAGAATTATGTAAAAAGCCAAGGTGCCATTATTTAATATTGTACCTTTCCAGTCCCCAAATTCCAGTCTAAAAATTGGGCTGGCAAGAAACACTGAAAGATTAGGATAGTAATTTATAACTAAAGATACCAGGTTTTAATATATGATAAGCGTCTCAAGTCACATGAGCTGAAGCAAATTAGATCTCTCGTCCGATCAATAGCAATCATAGAACTGGGAGCAGAAAGAATTGCCTGTAAGTAGTCAAACTTTTATTTCCATTCCCCCCCCCCCCGCCCCTTATCTGAAACATGTCAGATTTTCTCGAGGGAGCAGAAAAAAAGCTTTTCCATTTTCAGCTTAAAAACTTAAAATAATTCCTGTGTGAACCTCCCCAGGAAAGCAGATCCCCGTTTGACTTTTTGAAGGGCAGCACACGTCAAACACACTTTTTTGCCTAGCTCTCCTGACAAAGAAATCTGACACTGAGGTCATTTTTTAAAATGTCCCTTCACAAACTCTGTTCATGATCAAATTTGAACAGAATCTGCCCACGGCAGAAACCTGCGGTTATATTCCTGCACAGAAAGCTCTGCCTTCTGTTAATGCTTTTACTAGGCAAATATTTAAATGGAGAAGAACAACTTTTCTCTTCATAGTACAATTGACATTGGAATTAGAATATATATATATTTTCACCCAAGGCTTTAAAAGTTCTAAAACTCTTCTGCTTTTTTATCTTTTATTCTTGAAAAGCCTTGGCTTCTATGTTAGTTATATTTTGGTTAGTTTCCTGAAATGCTTGCCATTAGCTGGGTTATAAATTAACTACAATAAATAAATGCAAATGTGAATACAAAGGGGGGGGGGGAAACTCCCCATCATTTCAAGCAATATTCCCAGATAGGTGAAAAAGATTTTACAGGCAGTCCTCGATTTACAACAGTTCCTTTAGTGACCATTTGAAGCAGTGGTGAAATCCAAATTTTTTTACTACCGGTTCTGTGGGCGTGGCTCGGTGGGCATGGGTGTGGTTTGGTGGGTATGGCATACTGTAAAATCTCCATTCCCTCCCCACACCAGGGGGAAGGATATTGCAAAATCTCCATTCCCACCCCACTCTGGGGCCAGCCAGAGGTGCTATTTGCCAGTTCTCCAAACTGCTCAAAATTTCCGCTACCGGTTCTCCAGAACCTGTCAGAACCTGCTGGATTTCACCCCGATTTGAAGTTACAATGGCACTGAAAAAAGTGACTTTTTTTTTTTTTAATTTGATTTATATGCCGCCCTTCTCCGGAGACTCAGGGCGGCTTATGACCATTTTACCCACTTATGACTGTTGCAGCATCCTTATGGTGACATGATCGAAATTCAGATGCCTGGCAATTGACTCCTATTTATGATGGTTGCACTGTCCCAGGGTCATGTGATCCAGTGGTGGGATTCACATTATGTTACTACCGGTTTGCCGTACGCGACTGCCTTCCGCGCATGCGCTTTGCTCTCATGTGCATCTTCCATTCAGGCACCTGTCTTAAAAAACGTGCTTAAATAGGATGGCATAGAGATGGGGCAGGGGCGGGGTGGGGGTGGGGGCTGGCCCACCCGCAATTTCTGCTATCGGTTCAGGCGAACCGGTCCAAACCGCCTGAATATCGCCTGCGACCTTCTGACAAGCAAACTCAATGGAGAAGCCAAATTCGCTTAACAACAGGGTTACTAATTTAGCAGCTGCAGTGATTCACTTAACAAGGATGGCAAGAAAGGTTATAAAATGGGGCAAAACTCACTTAACTCTCACTCAGGAACATAAATTTTGGGCTCAATTATGGTCATAAGTTGAGGACTAGCTGTACTTTACCACAAGGGAACTCTTTTCCCTTCGTTTCATTTCTCCTTCTGTTGAATTTCTAGCACATAAATATAACGGTAAAAGAAAGAAAGAAAAGCAGCAAATTTATGCTAGACTCATTCAGGTCATTTAACAACTTTTACAATGGAAAGCTAATGAGGAGTTGTGATAATTACATCAATGTACCCATACTAGTTGGAAAGAAAGAAATGGATAATAAAGATGATCAGATGGAGGAATTCATTTCAAGACGTCGATTCTCAACAGGAGTCTAAGTGATTGGCCTACTTGTGATTGAGAAGTAATCATCATTTTCCTAGTGAAAGTTTTTGTCAAGGATGGGTTGTCCCTTCACATCTACAGAATGAAATCACTTGGATATTTTGCTTCTCCTCCTCAAGAAGAAGTATCTCAGTATGAGACACATTTACATGAAAGTAAGGTTTGATTAAGTTCAGTCACTGTTCCAAAATAAGCTTTAAATTATGGAAGAGTTCAAACTGATATAGATATCATTCAGGAACAACAACAGTGTCAGCGTTTCAACGCTGGCATAGAGAGCAGAGGAGAGCCAGAGATAAACTCTGAAACTTTTGCCTGCTAAATCCCTTTGAAGTCGGGTTGTCGTGGAAATGAGGGGAGGGGGCACATTCCTGAGAAATGACGAGAAAAAGAAGTCTGAAGAATGATTGGAAGATAGCCAATGAGAAGCAGAGATTTGGGGATCGGAAAGGGAGGGATTGGGGGGGCAAAAGGTCAGTCTTGTCCGCGTGGAGTCATGATCCGGTGGCTGTGCTCAATTAAAGAAAGATTTCCTTAAAGATTGGCAGTTTGGAAATTCATTTAATTTTGAGATAGCATCGTAGTCTGACAAACAGAAAACCAACAACGGACAATTCTAGAAGCTAGCTCAGATTCATAGTAGCTCAAGTACTGAAAAGCCCCATTTTCCTACCTAGTGTCTTCAGCACTGACGTCTCTTTCTTTTAACTCATTGTAGCTTTGAAATTGTATGTTTTGAAATCCCGGGGCAGGGAAATTTATTTTTTCTTAGAGATATTGTTACAGTTCGAATGTGTGTGATTCAGAAATCTAAGTATCTGGGTCATAATGCTCAGAAATATTTCAAGGTATTCCATTTTCATGAATGAAATTGGAAGCTTGAGGTAGGCTTCAAAGGAGTGGAAAAGAGAGCTAGACAAGCAGATATATGATTGTTAACATTTACACAATGCATGTGTCATATTTTGCCTACTGACTGATGATAAATATGAATCAGTTGTGGAGCATCTAAATTTTGTTCCTGTGACCATGGGGACAGTCATAAGTGTGAAAAATATTGAGTTGTGAATGTTCCAACACTGGAAGTTTTAAGAAGAGATTGGACAACCATTTGTCTGAAATGGTATAGGGTTTTGGGGTTGGACTAGAAGACCTCCAAGGTCCCTTCCAACTCTTCTCTTCTCAGAAGTCTATAAAACGATGAAGTGCTCCATTTGTATGTCAACTGAGCAGGTAAAATATAGCTTTAGAATAGAATAGAATAACAGAGTTGGCAAGGACCTTGGAAGTCTTCTAGTCCAACCCCAAAACCGTATACCATTTCAGACAAATGCTTATCCAACATCTTCTTAAAAACTTCCAGTGTTGGGGGCATTTACAATTTTTGGAGTCAAGTTGTTCCACTGATTAATCTCTTCTCTTCTCTTCTCTTCTCTTCTCTTCTCTTCTCTTCTCTTCTCTTCTCTTCTCTTCTCTTCTCTTCTCTTCTCTTCTCTTCTCTTCTCTTCTCTTCTCTTCTCTTCTCTTCCCTTCCCTTCCCTTCCCTTCCCTTCCCTTCCCTTCCCTTCTCTTCTCTTCTCTTCCACCCCACCCCACTCCACTCCCATTCATGAGTCACTTTTTTCAGTGTCATTGTAACTTTGAACAGCCACTAAGTTGTAAGTTGGTTGTAAGTCAAGGACTACCTGTACATATATACTGTATAACCCAGGGAAGTTGTTCATAGTCAACACTAAATCATCGTGAGCTGGATTTCACCCAGCATGTTTAATTTACTGAATTAATTCACTTTCTGAATTGACCTACCAGAGCTGGGTCACCCTTAAAGAACCAATCTTATGGGCTAACCAAAAAAATGGGCTACTTTATTCAGAAAGACAGTCAGGGACTCCATGAAATTTACATACCTGGCTTTGAAGGCAAAAAATAAAGTGGCCTATTAAGTGGGGATTATTCCCTTGACTGTAGTTCCATAACCATAGTAGGATTTAATATTGAAAAATCTTTCCTTTGAGGAATTTGAGATGCTCGCCATGGGAGCCTGCCGTTGGCTGACACCAATGCCTCTCAGTACCACTAGGGAAAAAAAAAAGGAAAAAGAGTAATCTACTTTATTTCATGCTGTCTGCTTCCCATTGTGAAGTACTTCCAAAGGCTGGTTTTCCATTCGCTGAGTTATTGCCTGCATCTGCTGCCTCATTCATAGCGCATGACCCCAGAGGCCAAGTGAGGTCATAGGTACTTCACTTGAAAGAATGTGGACAATGAGAGCTATGCTCCTTTCATGGCCAAAGACATCTTGAGTTAACCCTTTCAATAATAGTTGAAATCATCATCTTATCCTTCTCCTTCTCCTCCTTCTTCCCCTTCTGTTTCTCCTCCTCCTCCTCTTCTTCTTGTTTCTTCTCCTTCTCCTTCTCCTCCTCCTCCTCTCGTCCTCCTCCTCCCCCTCCTCTTCTTCTTCTCTTTCTCTTTCTCCTCCTCCTCCTCCTCCTTCTCCCTTCCTCCTCCTCTTCTTCTCCTTCTCCTCCTCCTCTCCTCCTCCTCCTCTTGTCCTCCTCCTCCCCCTCCTCTTCTTCTTCTCCTTCTCTTTCTCCTCCTCCTCCTTCTCCCTTCCTCCTCCTCTTCTTCTTCTCCTTCTCCTCCTCCTTCTCCTCCTTCTTCCCCTTCTCCTTCTCCTCCTCCTCCTCTTCTTCTTGTTTCTTCTCTTTCTCCTCCTCTCCTCTTCCTCCTCTCGTCCTCCTCCTCCTCCCCCTCCTCTTCTTCTTCTCCTTCTCTTTCTCCTCCTCCTTCTCCTCCTCTTCCTTCTCCCCTCCTCCTCCTCTTCTCCTTCTCCTTCTCCTTCTCCTCCTCCTCCTCCTCCTCCTCCTCCTCCTCTTCCTCTTCTTCTTGTTTCTTCTCCTTCTCCTCCTCCTCCTCTCCTCCTCCTCCTCTCGTCCTCCACCTCCCCCTTCCTCCCGCCATGATTTAAATCACAGATTGAATTAAACAACAGGAGGAACTTCCTAGATTGTCATCAAACATGGAAGCCTTGTTTTCAATAACTGGCTGTTCTTTCGCAACTTACAGTTCACTAAGGAGAGTCTTTCTGCACAATTGTGCTGAGGTGTGCCCTCCCTCTTTCTCTCCTAGGCTTTAATATCATTCTAAGCATTAAATATGAGAGACTTGGAATCTATGATAAGGTCTCACTTGTCCTGCTTTATAGTGAGTCCTGGGATATCCTGGCATCTCATATGAACGTTAGCAGGATTTGATCCAGCGAGTCGCAGTACTAGCTAAATGCTACCAAAAATGCAATTTCCTGCCTTTGCGAACTCTCAGCACAGAAAAACAGTTGCTTTGTTTCCGCCCATGGACCTGGGAATTGATTGCCTCCTAGAAGCAAAGGAATACTCATATCATAAAAAAGGGGGATATGATTCATTGTAAGAATTCTTTGTAAGAAAATGATAATTCTTTCCATTTGTTCTCCTCTTTGTCCTTTGTCATTTAGAGCTAGACTGTAAAAGCTTTCTTGACCCATGAACATTAGAAGAGAACTAAAAGGAAAAAGGATTTCTTTTTGTTTTACTGTAATTCCCCCCCCCCCCCATTTATGCCCTTCTGTGTTTTTTCTGTAATGCACAAAAACCTCCCAAGTAAGATAAATTGATAAATGGCAACCAAAAGACTCCATCTAGCAGTTGGAAAAGCTCCCAACTATTTCAGCAATGGCTTAAGACTCTAAAAGGATAAGGCTTTATGGAATTTTAGAATTAGCCGTGGCTGGGTTCTCTAAGTGTCTTTAGGGAGCCATTGACGATTTTCCTTCTTGGCTTTTTCAATAGCACCATGAAATTAAGGTAAGCTGGAAAGGAAGCTTTGTGGAGCCAAGTTTCTTTCCTCTTTCTTTTGCTTGGCTGGTATATATATATATATATATATATATATATATATATATATATATATATATATATATATATATATATATATATAAACTTTATGTCTCTTTTGCCTTTGAAAGTCTTATATATATAGGTTTATTTTATTGAAAGGGAGCATAAAAATGCATTTTAAAACATCTACTGTTTGGAGAAAAGCAGAGACACGCTTTTGAGCACTGCTTAGGTTCCATTCAGTTGTCCAAACTATGTTCACATACAGCATGATAGAGAAGAGTAACTTTGCACTCAAGATTTTGATTAACAGAATCCAACTCTGATATGTGTTCTACTGTGTTTCCCTGAAAATAAGACCCCACCCAGAAAATAAGACCTAGTATGATTTTTCAGGGTGCTCGTAAAATAAGCCCTACCCCAAAAATAAACCCAGGGGTGAAATCCAGCAGGTTCTGACAGGTTCTGGAGAACCAGTAGCAGAAATTTTGAGTAGTTCGGAGAACTGGCAAATACCACCTCTGGCTGGCCCCAGAGTGGGGTGGGAATGGAGATTTTGCAGTATCCTTCCCCTGGAGTGGGATTGGAATGGAGATTTTGCAGTATCCTTCCCCTTCCATGCCCACCAAGCCACACCCACAGAACTGGTAGTAAAAAAATTTGGATTTCACCACTGAATAAACCCCAGTTAAGATCATCAGCCAGACGGATGCATTCAGTGGTGGGATTCAGCCAGTTCCCACCACTTTGGGAGAACCGGCTGTTAACTTCCTGAGCAGTTTGGCAAACTGGTTGTTGGAATAAATCATATGAGCAGAGAACCGGTTGTTAAATTACTTGAATCCCACCACTGGATGCATTTAGTACCATATTTCCACGAAAATAAGACCTAATGCATCTTTTGGAGCAAAAATTAATATAAGACCTGGTCTTATTTTTGGGGAAACGTGGTATGTTGAATAACAGAGTTGGAAGGTATCTTGGAGGTCTTCTAGTCCAATCCCCTGCTCAAGTAGGAGACGCGATCTCATTTTTGGACAATCTCTTCTTAAAAACCTCCAGTGATGAAGCACCCACAACTTCTAGGGACAAGTTGTTCCACTGATTAAGTGTTCTCACTGTCAGGATATTCCTCCTTAGTTCTAGATTGGTTCCCTTCTGGTTTGTTTCCAACCACTGCTTCTTGTTCTGCCTTCAGGTGTTTGGAGAATAGGTTGACCCCCTCTTCTTTGTGGCATTAAATTAAATGTAAATTCTTAAATTCCAACTCATATCAGTCTTAGCTAGCATAATGGTCCAGAATGTAGCCGCGCGGGTGATTATGGACGCAGCTCATTGCGCCCATGTAACACCTCTCTTACGCGAGCTGCACTGGCTCCCGGTGGTCTTCCGGGTGTGATTCAAGGTGTTAGTTATCACCTTTAAAGCGCTCCATGGCTTAGGACCTGGGTACCTTTGAGACCGTCTTTTGCCACCAATAGCCTCCCACCGACCAGTTCGTTCTCACAGGGAGGGACTACTCAGGGTACCGTCAGTCAAATTATGCCGACTGGCGACTCCCAGGGGGAGGGCCTTCTCTGTGAGGGCTTCAACCCTTTGGAATGAACTGCCCCCTGAGATACGAAATATCCCTGATCTCCGTGCTTTCCGCCATGCCCTCAAAACCCTGATGTTCCAACAGGCGGGGCTAAACATATGAACATGTGAATGTTTTTAAAATGTTATCTAATTTTAGGTTCTATTTAATTGGGCCAAACTATGTTATAATAATAATTTTAATTAGCATTTTTATAATGTTTGTGTATCTATGTTTTTCTTGACTGTACACCGCCTTGAGTCTTACGGGAGAAAGGCAATATAGAAATATAATAAATAAATAAAATAAATAAATAATCAAGGGGAAATAGGAACTACAGCCCAGAAACAGCTGGGGTTGGGCACATGTTCCCCACTGGTGAGGTGGTGCCGGATTGTGAGTAGCCTGGATTCAGGACCCCATTTGATCATGGAGATTATTGATTGACCTGGACCAGTCATTCTCTTTCATACATCATACATCACGTAACATGCTTAATCTAGTTACTCAACCTAGTTACTCAATCTGGCTTCCCCCATTGACTTTACTATGGCTGAAATTAGTGGTCATTGCAAGTGCTGTAAATAATTCTGATTGTGGGATCCCTGATGCTCTCTGAGCTTGGCTGTTTTCTTGCAACATTTCATTACCAAACTAGATAACGTCATCATTGCACTGCTGTATACTGATGATGTTACCTGGTTGATAATGAAACGTTGCAAGAAAACAGCCAAATTCAGAAAGCACCAGGGACCCCTCTTTTCAACCCCAAGCTACAAATATTCTCTTCTATAGTTCTGATTGTCAAATCCCTGAAATGCAATCACAGGCTGTACAAGGATTGGCACTAAGCAGTGATGGCTAACTGTTTTGCCATCGCATGCCAGGAGGGGGTTGGGGGTCCCACCGGAAGTTGGCAAATGGGCTGTTTCTGGCCTGCGGAGGGCCTCCGGGGGGCTGGGGGGTAGGGAAGGCCATTTTCGCCCTCCCCAGATTCCTAGAGAGGCTCTGGAGGCTGGGGACAGCAAAAAACAGGCCTTCCCCACCACACACCCCCGAGGCCCTCCAGAGGCAGGAAACAGCCTGTTTCCCTACTTCTGGTGGGCCCAGAAGACCCGAAAATCAGCTGGCTGGCATGCGCATGTGCACACATACCAGAGCTGAGCTGGCATGCCCACTGCTATGCCACCTGTGCCACCTGTGGCACGCGTGCCATAGGTTCACCATCACGGGCACTAAGTCACTTTTTTCAATGTCATCGTAACTTCAAATAATAGTTAAACAAATGGTCATACGTTGAAGTCTACCTATAGGACATTAACTTCACAGGATTAAAATCATGTGCAACTATCTTTTTTTAAAAAAGTTTTTTATGTTTTAGACAAACAAACATTCTTGTAGAGACGTCTAGGTGCTAAAATCCAGTATATTGGACACTACACATTTTTTGGGGGATAATGCGTTTGTGTAACCTTTAAAATTATCCATTATAAGTTGATTGCACAGTAGAAGCAATTTGGAGTGGTGAGGGTGTGATTAATTATTTCTTCCTGGACATAGAGAATAGACACATGTGAGTGAAATACTGCTGGTAGCATAAACACTTAATGGGCATATATAGTATTCATCTCAAGTCATAAATCTTTTTTGTTCAAACACATTAGAAGTGCCTGACCAGTGCTGATAACACTGCTATAGTTGCTTGAGGTATAAATAAGTAAACAAGCCCAATAAAAGTTCTAAGTGCTTGCTTCTTAACAATTTCACCTTGAATTTGTCCAAGCATAGGAATTTGATCTTTAGTGGCTATACATTTTAAATGTCTTTTGCTCTATCACCCCATCACAAATTCTAAACCTGGACTTTTACTGAATGTATACTGTTCACAGCCAAGAATCAGCTGAGGAAAGAATTCAAGTAACATAAAATTCCTGATTTATAACTTAGCCAATGTGAGTTCTATGAATGATTTAAAGCAGCCATCCTCAACTTGACAGCTTTCAGATACTTCCCCTCCCAGAATTCCTACTCAGCACTGGAATTCTGGGAATTGTAGTCCTAATGCCTGTGGAGAATGCCAATCTAAGAGAAAGTGGTTTTAAAATTAGCTTTTCCAATTTTAGCAAGATAGTCAGAGATCAGAATATAACAAATTGGAGATTTTTCACTGGAGGTTTGCAAAAATAGACTGGACAATCATTTGACAGGGATGGTATAAAGCAGGGGTGAAATCCAGCAGGTTCTGACAGGTTCTGGAGAACTGGTAGCGGAAATTTTGGGTAGTTTGGAGAACTGGCAAATACCATCTCTGGCTGGTCCCAGAGTGGGGTGGGAATGGAGATTTTGCAATATCCTTCCCCCAGGAGTGGGGAAGGAATGGGGATTTTGCATTATCCTTCCCCTGCCACGCCCACCAAGCCACGCCCACCAAGCCACGCCACACCCACCAAGCCATGCCCACAGAACTGGTAGTTTAAAAAATTGAATTTCACCACTGGTATAAAGTCTTCTGCCTTGAGCAGGGGGGTTCGACTATAGGACCTCTGAAGTCCCTTCTAGCCCTACATTTCTATATTCTATGTTCTGAGATTAAATATTTCGTCATTAAAAAAGGACAGGGTTTCTTTTGCAGAAATACTCTCTCAGATGCTGCATTGATTTCATTTTCCCCCTGTGGATTCTCCATTTGTCTAATATACTTTCCCAAGTTAAGAGATCCAAATGTGATTAAGAAATGAAGATGTACGGCCTTTCCTTACGTGGATCTCACCCCAGCACAAACATGCTGTGGCAATATCCCTTTCCTGCCAGCACATTGTCTTCATATCATCCTTAGCTTTGCTGGTGTTAATGTAATCTTTCTCCACTTATTCCAACACCATCCAAGGGCAGCTTCAAGGCATACAAAATCTGTCACACTTTGTGCCCTCATTAACTCGGAGGGAAGTTAGGTAACTCGTAGTGATGGGGAACAAAGACAAAAGAGGCAGGATAAGGATCAGCAGTAGAGACAGTAAAGCTCAGGCTGATATAGGTTTTTTTTGTCATCTCATAGATGGCCCAAGGTCATCCAGCTGGTTTTGTGCCTAAGGCAGAACTAGAATTCACAGTCTCCCAGTTTCTAGCCTGGTACCCAGTGGTGGTATTCACCACTTCGGCCGAACCGGTTGTTAAATTTCTGACTGGCCCTGCCCCTTCCAGAAATCCCTATGTGCCCCGTTTTGGCTCCCAGGTAAATGCAGAGAGGCCTACTAGGCCCAAAAGGGGGGGGAGGGGTGCAGTGCGGCCCCGCGCAACCCGTTTTTGCTCCCAGGGGGCTGCAGGGAGGCCTACTAGGCCCAAAATGGGACACGGGGGGGTACGCCCCCCATGGCCCGTTTTTGCTCCCTAGGGGGTGCAGGAGGCTGAGTGCTGCCTGTCACACCCCCTGGCCACGCCCACCATGGCCACGCCCACCCAGCCAGTCATAAGGACAAAGAACCGATTGTTAAATTATTTTAATCCCACCACTGCTGGTACTTTTACTGAAGGTTAAGGTCACCTTCAGATTGTCAACTCAGTTGTTTTGCATAAATAAACAATTGTAGAAAAGAGTGCCATACCCAAGTATCTGGCTAGCAGTTAAGCTAAGCTGTTAAATTGAACAGTTACTTCCCCACCATCCCTAATAATATAGTTATATAGTTATATATAACTAGTTATAGTTAATATAGTTATATATATAACACACACCACATACACACACATGTAAACCTATAGAATGTAGCTGTAGTATTATTTATGTCAAGAAGCAATGGATGGAAACTAATCAAGGAGAGAACCAACCTAGAAGGAGAAATTCTCTGACCATTACAACAATTAATCAGTGGAACAACTTGTCTCCAGAAGTTGTGAATGCTCCAACAGTGAAAGTTTTAAAGAAGAGATTGGATAACCATTTGTCTGAAGTGGTGTAGGGTTTCCTGCCTGAGCAGGGGGTTGTACTAGAAGATCTCCAAGGTTCCTTCCAACTCTGTTATTCTATTATTTTAATATTGCCTCCTATTTCCCCCTTTTAACTGGTTGCTCATTTTTAGTAGTATTGTTATTTTCTCTCTTGTTTTGCAAATACACTGAGGACTGCTGTCCGGTGGACAAATTCCTTTGTGTGTATCTAGCCATACCTGCTAGATGAACTATTCTATTCTATTCTATTCTATTCTATTCTATTCTATTCTATTCTATTCTATTCTATTCTATTCCATTCCACTCCACTCCACTCCACTCCACTCCACTCCACTCCACTCCACTCCACTGTACTCTACTCACCAGCATCAAATCTATGACTGTCCAGAGACAATCTAATTAATTTCAGGCAGCAGGCCCCAGTTTGTAAATGCCTCAGTCCAATTTTGTGTTCTTCTAACAATAGTGTCTGTCAGAAGCTCCACTTTCTCATTAAGAACCATGGTGGCACAGTGGTTAGAACACAGTATTGCTCACTCACTGCCAGGAGTTCGATTCTGACTGGCTCAAGGTAGACTCAGCCTTAAATCCTCCCGAGGTGGGTAAAATGAGGACCCAGATTGTTGAGGGCAATAGGCGGACTCTGTAAACCCTTTAGAGATGGCTGTAAAGCACTATGAAGCGGTATATAAGTCTAAGTGCTAGTGCTATCCAGTTAGGTTGGAAAAAATATACATAAATCTCCTTCTCCTCTTTACAAATTGCAGAGTTTTCCAGAGTTGTTAGAATATCATGGCATGCTGAATTTCAGACAACCCAATATAGTTGCTTTTGAACTATTGCCTTTCCATTGCTGGTAATTGTTTTGTTGCTGTTTTTCAATAGAGTAAGATGTAATTTACAGAAGATCCATTGTTATTTAGGAATAAAGCAGGCAAAACTCACAGAGATTTGGTGCAGCAGACTACGATATTCCCTTAGATTCTGATTTTATTTAAAAGACGGGATTTTCATACAGGTGGAATGTAATGAAGTTTGCAGTAAAAATGGATCCTGTCAGGGGAGATGTCTATGGCAAATTTCAGACAGATGTAATGCGATTGTGTAAAGAGAAGGAATTGGGGCAGAGAAATATGGTGCCTTTCCCTGAATGTATTAGAGCTCATTATTGGTGGTTGAGAATGAGGCGAAGCATAGAAGAGAGACATTTTTCCCCTCATAAAAGAAACAGTATTTAGATCAGACAGCTAAGAAACATCGTTTTGAGTTTTTTAAAGACGGGAGATGAGAAATGAGGAAGTGAGCATGTGGTTGAATTGGAAAGTTTTCTTCCCTCTTGCAAAGACTCTATGTTGGAGATGACCAGTGATAGGCTGTCTCAAAGGTGCTTTTTCAAGAGGCAACTGGACTTTCTGGTTTTTCTTTGAAGATGTTTCACTTCTCATCCAAGAAGCTTCCTCAGCTCTCAAAATCGCATTGTATCTGTCTGAAGCTTCTTGGATGAGAAGCGAAACGTTTTCAAAGAAAATCCATGTAGGAAGTTAGCACCCACTCCTTTCTTGGGAAAATGAGATATTTTAGGAAATATTAAAAGGGCAGAATATTTCCCCTAAAAGGGAGGCAGAAATTCAGCCCCCCTTCCACCTTTGTTAATGGAACTTGCAATAGAAATATCAAGAAAAAAAGATTTAGATGAGCGAGTCCCTTTTTATGCAGATATCAAAAGCGCAATAATATCGCAATAAACTACCCCAGGATTTAGGAATTGAGGAACCAAATCTTAGTTATATCAGGCTTCAACTTCAATCCTGCATGCCTTTCTCCTTAAACGGCGACCGATTTCTTGTCATTTGTGTTTCAACTTCAGTGTTGAGAGCAGCTGAACTGGGTTTTGATAATGGTCCTTTCTGATCTCAGCTCTTTTGCTTCTGAACATATCAACTCCAACCTCCACAAGTAGGGAGGTGCTTTATGATTTTACTTGAAGGGCATGTTTCGTTCAAAGCTTCATTGATCCCCTTCAATGCTCTGCACACTTATTTCAAACAGTAATTCTCACTGCATATCAGATACCAGTTTTTTTTATTATTATTATCAAATAACGAATTCTATTTGCACAGCTGTCATCAAATGCTGTCAAACAATACCCGTCATTCTTTATCAGTGTGCTGAAGATAACCAGTAATAATTACCAGTCATTTTTTGATGCCAAATTGAAATCAGTCTCGATGAGATACTTGTCAAATATTCAAACCCTAGTCAAACTACATTTAGTTGTGACTAAATCCACTCCTGGGTAGAAATATCCTTGTGGAAGGAAGAATTCTTTAGAATAATTCTAGCGGAGAAAATAAATATAACAAAGAAGATGGAGATTGCAAGTCTTTTGGACATGACCTGAGTCAGCTCCCACTCCTCTCTTTGTCTAATCCTCCTGTCCCCAACACAAACAGAATAACAGAGTTGGAAGGGAGATCTTCTAGTCCAGCTCAGGCAGGAAACCCTATACCATTTCAGACAAAGGTTTGTCCAATCTCTTCTTAAAAAGTTCCAGTGTTGGAACATTTACAACTTCTGGAGGCAAGTTGTTCCACTGATTCATTGTTCTGTCAGGAAGTTTCTCCTTAATTCTAGGTTGTTTCTCTCCTTGATTAGTTTCCATCCATTGTTCCTTGGAAAGGAAAGGAAAGGAAAGGAAAGGAAAGGAAAGGAAAGGAAAGGAAAGGAAAGGAAAGGAAAGGAAAGGAAGATGGATGGATGGATGGATGGATGGATGGATGGATGGATGGATAGATAGATAGATAGATAGATAGATAGATAGATAGATAGAACGAATAATAACCATGTTCTAGGCATCCCTGCTCTGAATGTTGAGGAAAACATGGTAGTGATAATGACAGGAGGGGACAGACAATGTTTTGGTTTATTGACAGATGCTTTTGAAAGTGAAATTGGCATCAATTACAGATGGGTGAAACCTATCAGAGGCTTGCCACACCTATTTGGTTTTTAACCACTATAAAACCATCAGAACAATTGTACTGCCGTTATAGCTAGCCCACAACGTACGACCACCATCGAGCCCAATGTTTCTATCGCTAAGCAAGAAAATTATTGAGTTTTGCCCCATGTTACGACCTTTCTTGCCACAGTTGTTAAGTGAATGACTGCAGTTGTTAAGTTAGTCACCCGGTTGTGAAGTGAACCTGGCTTCCCCATTGACTTTGCTTGTCAGAAGCTCGCAAAAGGGGATCACGTGACCCTGGGACCCTGCAAACATCATGAATAGGAGCCAGTTGCCAAGTGAGCAAATTTTAATCACGTGACCATGGGGATGCTGAAAAGGTTGTAAGTGTGAAGCACGGTCATAAATCACTTTTTTTGGGTGCTGTTGTAGTTTTGAACAGTCCCTAAACAAATGGTTGTAAGTTGCGGACTGCTTGTATTGTATGCCTTCCCAGAATTGGACAGTCCAGTTGCTGTTTGATTGTTTTTCTGTGTTGGTAGTAGGTATTGTTTACTGCTTGATTGTTGGTCTGGTGTTAATCCTGGGGTTGTTCTCTGCTTATCTGGGTAATGATTGCTGTGAGGTACTACAGTACCACATCATAGTACTGTTCAGGGGTGGGCTTCAAAAATTTTAGCAAGGGGTTCTTTGCCCAGTTGCTGGGTGGGCGTGGCCATGGTGGCCACAGCCTAGTCAGCCTCCTGCACCATGGTGGGGGATGTTTTTGCCCTCCCTGGGCTCCGGAGGCTTTTCTCGAACCTCCGGGAGTGCAAAAACAGCCTCCCTGGACTCTGGAGGCCCTCTGGAGGTCAGAAATGGACTTCCCAAACTTCCAGTAGGCCCATTTTTCACCCTCCCTGAGCCTCCATGCACACCCTACACTTACCTGCATCCAAAACAGGCCGCCTGGGGCAGTGGTGGGTTCCTCCCGGTTCGGTCCGGTTCAGCCAAGCCAGTAGCGGTGACAATATGACCTCACCGAACCGGTTCTCTCCCCCCCGCCCTCCCACCCCCCCCATGTTATTCTTACCTTTTATTTGGTCCCACCCCAAATCTATTGCTGCCTCCTGAGTCCCAGCTGATGACTAGAGGGAAAAAAACTGTTTAAACTCTTGCCGCGGGGCTTCAAAGGGCCGTCCTACAGCTGATCAGTGTTAAAAGCAAACAAATGAGTCAGGTCGTAAGTGCGAGGACTGGTTGTAAGTGCGAGGACCTTCCAGAAATGACTCTGACCAGCTAGCCACGCCCACCTAGTCACATGACCTCCAAGCCACACCCACAAAATAAGCCACGCCTACAGAACCGGTAATAAAAAAATTTAGAACCCACCCCTGACCTGGGGACTCCTGGGAGAGGAGGGGTGGGCGGAGTAGGACCAGCCAGGAGTGGGATTTGGGGGTTCTCTGAACTACACAGAATCTTAGCTAAAGGTTCTCCTGAACCCTTGCAAACCCCCATTAGCCCACCCCTGGTACTGTTGAACAGCAAGCTTGTCCTTTGGGGTTTGTGTGCAGTGTCATGGTACACACAGAAAAGGGAGTTGTGTGTGATTTCATTGTCCTGCTACCCTTGATCCCACCCACCCACCCAGGAAGGAGTTTAATAATTGGGTGGTGGGGAGGGTGTGTTTACCCTAATTGCAAAGCCAACGTTTTGGGCTTGTCTGATAACACACAGCTTCTCTCAGGCCTTTCCAGTCTCCTTCCTGTTTATTTTTCTGTTTATTTTCATTAAGTTGGCATTTGCAAATTATTTTGCTCAGAATGGTGTCTCTCTCTCTCTCTCTCCCTCTCTCTCTCTCTCTCTCTGTGTGTGTGTGTGTGTGTGTGTGTGTGTGTGTGTGTCTGCCTGGGTGCCTCCTTTGAGGCCAGCTCTCTTTCACATGTGGTGTTTGCATTTCTCACAGGGATTGTGGGCACATCAACGTGAGTGGAAAGTCAGCCTCTTCAGAAGGCCAGCTATAATTGAGACTCCTACCTTCCCTCTATTTAATTAACATCATCCAGCCACTCAAATGCCCCAAGGACTAATATGTAGCTCACCTCCCCAAAACCGCACGAATCCTTTTGCATACGATTTACCATGGTGTTAAGAGAGGAAAGAAGAACAGTCAGGCCTGCGAGAGCAAAATTCCAGGTTCTTTACGAGGTTAAACGCAAAGTTGAATTTTCGTTCTTTTGTAGAAGTTTGGAAACAAATCTGGAATGGATTTGTCCCTAGTTGAAGTCACATTGATTCCAGGTTGTCAATTCTCGTATCTATCCTAACGTGACCTAACTCAGTTCCTTTGGTTTTCAGTATAAAAGGGCAGAATTAGCAGCCCTGGGAAAGGCAGAAGATCAGCCAGCATGGCTAATTCCCTGGGCTTGGTTGAATCTGAAAAGACGCCATTTTGAATTAGCAACCGTGCCAGGAATGACACTATGACCCGTTGGGTTCTTGAAGTTCAAGACCTTGTATTTCTTCTTGCAGATCTGAGGTGGTATTCAGCCGGTTCGGGCGAATCAGTAGCGATGACTGTGGGACCAGCCTGGATGTAATGCCATCCTATTTAGCCACATTTTCGAGGCTGGGCGCATGTGCGGAAGGCGCATGAGCAAGCAAAGTGCATGCACGGAAGGCCGGGCGCATGCGTGGAAGGCGCGTGGGGCGAACCAGTGGTAAGAATATGTGAAACCGACCGCTGCTGCAGATATTTCATTACCAAACTAGATAACATCAGGAATGCAGAGGGGAGGGTTTCGATAAGGTAGATTGTCTTACTAGCCTTGTGTGTGATGAGAAAGTACAGGTAGTCCTTGACTTACAACAGTTCATTTAGTGACCGTTCAAAGTTACAACGGCACTGAAAAAAGTGACGTGTGATCATTTTTCACACTTATGTCTGTTGCAGTATCCTTGTGGCCCTGTGATCAAATTCCAGATGCTTGGCAACGGACTCACATTTATTCACACATCTGTAATTGATGCCAATTTTACTTTAACAAAACATCTGTCAATAAACCAAAACATGTCTCCTCCTGTCACAATCACTACCATGTTTTCCTCATCATTCAGAGCAAGGGTGCCTAAAACATGGTTTAAATAAAAGTGGATATACGGCCCATGAATGCGACATACATGAAAAGAACATCAAAAAGGGGGAACTTTGATCACAACATCGTAGCCACCATCTTGATGCTCATATCCTATGGACACCCTTGATTCAGAAGTTGAAATGGCCAGTCTAGAGAAAAGAAGGACTAGGGGCGGTGGTGGTATTCAGCCAGTTCTATCCGGTTCGGGCAAACTGGTATCGGCGGCTGCGGGAGGCTCCGCCCACCTGCCCGGATATCATCATGTCCCATTTTTGACACTTTGCAGATGCGCAGAAGGTCCTGCGCATGTGCACAGGTGTCGCACATGAGCGCTCACATTTGCAAACCGGTAGCGAATACCACCCCTGACTAGGGGTGACATGCTAACAGTATTCCAGCATTTGAGGGGCTGCCACAAAGAAGAGGGGGTCAATTTGTTTACCAAAGCATCAGAAGGCAGGACAAGAAACAATGGATGGAAACTAATCAAGGCAAGAAGTAACCTGGAATTGAGGAGAAACTGCCTAACAGTAAGGACAATTAACCAGTGGAACAACTTGCCTTCAGAAGTTGTAGGTGTTTCATCACTGGAGGCTTTTAAGAAGAGACTGGACAGTCATCTGAAATGGTATAGGGCCGTGATGGCGAATGTTTGGCATGCGGAGCCATATTTGTGGGCACACGAGTGTTGCCCTTGCTCAGCTCCGGTGTACATATGCATGCTGGGCAGCTGATTTTTGGGCCTTCTGGGCCCACTGGAAGTTGGGAAACAGGCCGTTTCTGGACTCCAAAGGCCTCCGGGGGAGGTGGGGAAGGCTGTTTTTGCCCTCCCCAGGCTCCAAGAAAGCCTCTGGAGCGTGGGGATGGCGAAAAAATGGGCCTACTGGGCCCACCATGCCATCAAGTGCCAAAAGTGGGGGAAGCAGGGTGTGTGTGTGTGTCACATGTGCATGCGTGGGGGGGGCAGGGTGCATCATTGAATTATGGGTGTGGGAATGCACATACACGACCCCCCCGCACTCCCCCCGCTTTTGGCACGCGACGGCAAAAAGGTTAGCCATCTCTGGTATAGGGTCTCCTGCCTGGGCAGGTGGTTGGATTAGAAAACCTCCAAGGTCCCTTCAAGTTCTATTCTGACTAATTGATTAATAATAATAATAATAATAATAATAATAATAATAATAATAATAATAATAATAATAATAATAATAATAATAAACAGGCACTTGGTCCACAACACACCTGACATAACAATAGTTGAAAAGAAAAAAGTATGGTTCATTGACATTGCAATACCTGGTGATGCACAGATTGAAGATAAGCAGCAAGAAAAAATCACAAAGTACCGGGACTTGCAAATTGAAGTTGAGAGACTGTGGAAAAAGAAATCGTGTGTTGTCCCGATTGTAATTGGAGCCCTTGGAGCAATACCCAAAGGGCTACCCCGCTATTTAGAAATTCTAAATTTGCCAGACTTGAACATTTTGACTCTACAAAAAACCACCTTACTCGGAACAGCTTACATCCTCCGACGATACCTTAACAGTTCCTAGGTCCTTGGTTAGGACTCGAGCTGCTGAGCTATTAACCAGCCTCAAAGGCTGTGAATCTCACTAAAGATTAACCAATAATAATAATAATAATTTTATTTCTATACCGTCCTTCTCCCGAAGGACTCAGGGCAGTGTACAGCCTGATTAAAAGCACAAGGACAAACAAAATTTAAAAATAATTAAAATTATTAAATAATTGGCTCAATTTTAAAACCCCCAAATTTAAAACCCCAAATTTAAAACCAATTAAAATCTTTATATTGATAGCCCGGCCTGGCGGAACAACAAGGTTTTGAGGGCACAGCGAAATACACGGAGGTCGGAGATCTTACGCATTTCTGGGGGCAGTTCATTCCAAAGGGCAGGGGCTCCGACAGAGAAGGCCCTGCCCCTGGGTGTCGCCAGCCGACATAGTTTGGCCGATGGCACCTTGAGGAGATCCTCTCTGTGGGATTGATTGATTGATATTATTTAAGGAGTGGACCTTGGTCAAAATGAAGGAATTATCTGTCTGTGATCTGGCAAAGTTTTGGGGGATGTCATTTATTAATTTTGGGGTTCTGAAGACCTGTATAGTTCTAGGTATCTGTGATGCTAAACAAAAGCTGCCACATCTTTCAGTGTCCTCCGCAGCTCAGCTTCCAGAATCTTCTTTATTTTGGGAATATCCTTAACTCTGAATCTGGCTTCTGCAGATAGATGACAATGCATTCTGATTTGCTTCTTTATGCTTTAAAGAATAGATATGTTGCTGGCAACATTGGAAAAGCTGGCATTGAATAGAATGTCTAGGAAATCCATAGATTGTGTGATGTTTTTAGGCAAAGTGTGAAAATGGCTGTGTTATTTTAATATGCTATATACTTTCCCTAGGCATTGCATATAATACCTAGGCATTATGCAGAATGACAAGAACTACTTAGGAAAAGTATGAAAAGGGCAGGGGTGAAATTCAGCAGGTTCTGGAGAACCGGTAGTGGAAATTTTGAGTAGTTCAGAGAACCGGCAAATGCCACCTCTGGCTGGCCCCAAAGTGGGGTGGGAATGGAGATTTTGCAGTATCCTTCCCCCAGGAGTCGGGTAGGAATGGAGATTTTGCAATATGCTTTCCCTTCCACGCCCACCAAGCCACATCATGCCCACCAAGCCATGCCCACAGAACCGGTAGTAAAAAAAAAATTGGATTTCACCACTGCATGCATGCCGTAGGTTCGCCATCACACTCCTATACCGTTTCAGACAAATGGTTGTCCAGTCTCTTTTTGAAAGCCTCCAGTGGTGAAGCACCCACAACCTTTGAAGGAAAGCTATTCCATTGGTTGATTGCTCTCACTGTCAGGAAATTTCTCCTTAGTTCTAAGTTGCTTCTCTCCTTGATTAGTTTCCACCCATTGCTTCTTGTCCTGCCCTCAGGTGCTTTGGAGAATAGCTTGACTCCCTCTTCTTTGTGGCAGCCCCTGAGATGTTGGAACACTGCTATCATGTCACCCCGAGTCCTGCTTTTCATTAGATTAGACATACCCAGTTCCTGCAACTGTTCTTCATATGTTTTAGCCTCCAGCCTTCTAATCATTCTTGTTGTTCTTCTCTGCACTCTTTCTAGAGTCTCCACATCTTTTTTATATTGAGGTGACCAGAACAGAATGCAGTATTCCAAGTGTTTTTCCCAAGCATTGTAATATTCCAAGTGCAGTACAGGTAGTCCTCGATTTACCACACTTCATTTAGTGACCGTTCAAAGTTGCAACGGCGATGAAAAAAGGGACTTGGGACCGTTTTTCAGAGTTAAGACCTTTGCGGCACTCCACGATCATGTGGTCAAATTTCAAATGCTTGGCAACCGTTTCATGTTTATGACTGTTGCTGTATCCCAAGGTCATGTGATCCCCTTTTGCAAAGTCAATGGGGAAGCCCATTTCACTTAATAATCAGGCTGCTAACTTCTCAACTGCAATGGTTCACTTAACAACGGTGGCAAAAAGGTTGTAAAATGAGTCAAAACCCACTTAACAAATGTCTCGCTTAAGAACAGAAATTTTGGGCTCATTTGCGGTCGTAAATTGAGGACTACCTGTATTCAGTCTTCAGTATATGCAGTATTCCAGGTGCAGTTTTCCAAGATTTACTAGGCATTCTATAGAATGCCTAATTTCACACATTGATGGTAATGGATATATTGTGTCAGTACCGAAGGAAAGCTTGCAAAATCATATTTTATTTAGTTGCTAGAAACTAGCTTCCTGAAAATGTATCTACTACAAAAAAAGGAAATTCCTCTCAAGGGGCTTATATTTGGAGAAAAGCGTCCGAAAATATGTGCATAATTCCATATATATATATAAAACAGCCCCTAAATTGCTATGGAAACAAAACAACTGGGACAAGAAAGGAATAGAGAGAAAACACCAATCCACTTGTCCTTGTGTAGAAGAGACCAAGGTATGAGAATGGAGATTTTTTTTCAAAACAGTTTTCATGTCACCAAACTCTATTATCTAGCAGGTAATCTTAACACCATTCTTACTGCTTCTGCCTGTGTTGTGGGATCTGAGATAGCAATATAATCAAAGGAGTTGGGAAACAGTAAAAGCCTTATAAAACTATTCCCCCTGGAATGGTTTGCATTGATAAGGGGCTGTAAGGACATGTAAACACAAACAGGGCTACCATCATTACTGTACTAAAATAGTTAGGAGAGATAGAGGGTTTTTTTTAGTAACATCTTCAAGTGAGATTAAAGTCATCCACCGAACCATTTGCTAGGTGACATCTCAAGACCTTCCTTTCTGTGTTGTCTAAAATCAGACCTCCTGGTATTTTGTGTTGTAAAATCTTGAGCAAACATCTTGGAAGAAGGCAGTGACAAAACAAGGTTTCCCTCCCTTCTTTTTACCGTATATATCATGCGGAATTTAGCATGAATCTTGGACTTTAAGAGAGCTAATTTCAATAAACTTAGAGAGAGCTTGAGAAGGATTCCATGGATGAGAATCCTCAAGGCAAAACAAGTCAAGAAGCTTGGGAAATTTTGAAAAGTGTGATTATAAAAGCCCAGTCTAGCACATTACCAATGAAGAAGAAAAATAATAGCTCTCAAAAGAAACCAGCATGGCTGCATAAAGAACTCTCTGACAAATTGAAAGACAAAAAGAACAAATATAAAAAGTGGAAAAGGGGGCACATAACTAAGGCAGAACAAATAGCCCAAGCCTGCAAAGATGAAGTGAAGAAAGCTAAGGCTCACAATGAACAAAGGCTTGCGACAAAAGTAAAAAATAACAACAACAACAACAACAAAAAGCTTCTTCCAACATGTTAAAAACAAGAAAAAGGTCAAGGAAACAATTGGTCCATTGCTGGGAGAAAGTGGCAAGAAGGTGACAAGCAACAGGGAGAAAGCAGAACTACTTAATTCGTTTTTTGCATCTGTCTTTACACAAAAAGAAAAAAACAGTCCAGCCTATCAAAAACAGCACCACAAAAAGCAGACTAGGAACACAAGTTAAAATAGGGGAGAAAATGATAAGTGAGCACCTGTCTACCCTAGACGAGTTCAAATCACCAGGACCAGGTGGATTACACCCCAAGGTTCTGAAAGAACTGGCAGATGAGATCGCAGAACCACTGAACTATATCTTTCAAAGATCCTGGAGCACAGGGGAACTGCCAGAGGACTGGAAAAGAGCTGATGTAGTTTCCATCTTCAAAAAAGGGGAAAAGATAGATCTGGGAAACTACAGACCTATCAGCCTGACTGCAATACCAGGGAAGATTCTGGAAAAGATAATGAAGCAACAAATCAGCAAACACCTGAAACAATGTAATAACCAAAAGCGAACATGGGTTTGTCAAAAACAGATCATGCCAGATTAATCTTATTGCATTCTTTGACAAAATGACAAAATTAGTGGATAAGAGGAATACTTTCGATATAATTTACTTGGACTTCAGTAAGGCATTTGATAAAGTAGATCATAACCTACTACTAGATAAAATAGAAAAATGTGGGTTAGACAGCATCACCACCAGATGGATTCATAACTAGCTGACCAACCGCACTCAACATGTAGTCCTCAATGGAACTGCATCTACATGGAGGGATGGGGTACCCCAAGGCTCTGTTTTATGACCAGTATTCTTCAACATCTTCATCAATGATTTGGACAAGGGGATAGATGGGAACTCATCAGACCAAGCTAGCAAGAATAGCCAACACTCCAGAAGATAGACTTAAGATACAGAAGGATCTTGACAGACTCCAACATTGGGCGCTATCTAATAAAATGAAATTCAACAGTGAAAAAACTAAGGTTCTACATTTAGGCAAAAAAACCCAAAATGCACAGGTATATTATATGTGGTACCTCACTCAATAGTAGTAACTGTGAGAGGGATCTTGGAGTCCTAGTGGACAACCATTTAAATATGAACCAGCAATGTGCAGCACTTGCCAAAAAAGCCAACACAGTTCTAGGCTGCATGAACAGAGGGAAAGAATCAAGATCACCTGAAGTGTTAATACCACTTTCTAATGCCTTGGTAAGGCCACACTTGGAATATTGCATTCAGTTTTAGTCGCCATGATGTGGAGACTTTAGAAAGAGTGCAGAGAAGAGCAATAAAGATGATTAGGGGACTGGAGGCTGGAACATATGAAGAACGGTTGCAGGAACTGGGTATGTCCAGTTTAATGAAAAGAAGGACCAGGGGAGACATGATAGCAGTCTTCCAGTATTTGAGGGGCTGGTACAAAGAAGAAGGAGTCAAGCTATTCTCCAAAGCACCTGAAGGCAGGACAAGAAGCAATGGGTGGAAACTAATCAAGGAGAGAAGAAACCTAGAATTAAGGAGAAATTTCCTGAGAGTTAGAACAATGAATCAGTGGAAGAACCTGCCTCCAGAAGTTGTGAATGCTCCAACACTGGAAGTTTTTAAGAAGATGTTGGATAAACATTTGTCTGAAGTGGTGTAGGGTTTCCTGCCTAAGTAGGGGGTTGGACTAGAAGACCTCCAAGGTCCCTTCCAACTTTGTTATTCTATATTCTGTAAGAGTTTAATGCCAAGTACAAGACATACCCATACTATGGAGAAATTAGCAATGCTAAAGATTAAAAGAGAAAAAAAAGAGATGTTTTGGTGAAGATATGACCA
Organism: Pituophis catenifer annectens; assembly: GCF_029215685.1. Classification (NCBI taxonomy): domain Eukaryota; kingdom Metazoa; phylum Chordata; class Lepidosauria; order Squamata; family Colubridae; genus Pituophis; species Pituophis catenifer. Next base: position 14,345,807 of record NW_027256883.1, on the reverse strand, counting down.
CTGGATGGCAACAAAAAGTTAGGCTATTCTGACATCACCAGTCTTTGCTATCTTTGCTGATACTGTATTTAGTGGTTATCTGGAGTTTTCCAAGCAAAATCAGCTATCCCGATCAGTTCTTCCTTCCTTCCTTCCTTCCTTCCTTCCTTCCTTCCTTCCTTCCTTCCTTCCTTCCTTTTTTTCAGATCAATTGGGTCTGAGATCTCATGTTGGATATTTTGAAAGGACGGAGAAGCCTGGCTCAGGAAAAAAAAATCTTAAAACTCCACTTGCTACATTTCATATGGGTCTTTCTAGGCCTGGTTGAGAAGACCACGGATTTGAATTGCTGTGAGCAAGCAAGTTGTTCTGTCTCTGAGCTACGGGCCTTTCCCTGGGTTGCTGGTATAAAGAACAAGACTCTTTACAGTCCCACATAATCATGAGAAAATAGGCCCCATGTCTTAGGGAGTGATGAATTAACCACATAAGTCTATTTAAACAGGGTGGCAATGTGCCAAGAATTGCGATTTTGGCTTGCAGGGAATCTCAAGTACAATAAATATTTCTCTCCCTCTCCCTCCCCCACCTCTCTCTCCCTCCCTCTCCCTCCCTCCCTTGCTCTGCATTTTTTTTAAAGGAGGCTTTTCTCATTTAGGGCTGTGTGAGTAGCACTGAATACCAAGTGCCAAGCAATGCTTACAGAGTCTAAAAACAAATTGGAATCTCAGTGAAAAAGAACTGGGAGAGGCTGGGAAGGTAGATATAATTTGAAAAGTGCCAACATGAATATATGTATGTGGCTTTTTTTTTATACCTATGTTCAACTTCTCCAAGCAGGCTTCCTAAATGAATAAACAACTGTTTTATAAACCACCACATGATCTTCTGGAAGACTGTGGGGATCTCCCAGCTTTCTCATTTCCTGGCTTCCTGCTCTAACTAATTCTCACTCATGCCAGACAGATCACAGTGAAGTTGCACTACTAGATCCTCCATTGTTTGGCACTTGGTAATTCTGCAAATAAGAATGTATGCTCTTCCTCCTGGGATCAAATCCACCTGGTTCTGCATCGTGCTTTTTGTGGTCTGCCAGCAGCCTGAGGAGCTGACAGCAGAGTCAGACAGTGATGAGGCTGAGGAAGAACATAGGCCAGTCCTGGAGGCTGGGGAAGGCCCAGATGAGAGCTCTGTGTCGGAGGCAGAGATGGGGCCAGGGCCATCACGGAGCGGTGTGCTGACTTCGGAGCCTCCAGAGGCTGACAGTAGAGAGGCAGAGGAACAGGAGGAGCCTGTTCCTAGTGCACGCATGAGAAGAGCTGCCAGAAGGCAGGAGCAGCTAAAGCAGAGAAGATGACTCGGGAACAGGGCCAAGAGATGATTGGCCCCTCCCATAAGGCTTAAAAAACCAGCAACGGCTCTTGGCCTCTTTGCCGGAAAACAACCGTTGAGAGATTTGCTTCGTGTTTGGATGTATTTCTTTCTTGTCAGCATCTTCTGTTCCTGAACTGTTGCCAAGAAAAGCCTTTGGCAGTTTGCCTAATTATCCCAAGGTCAGAGATAAACTAAAGACTGGTGTTTTAAGGACTTTGCTTTCATTTCATTTAGAATACGCTGAGAATGAGTTAATTCTCAGCTGTTTTAATAAAATCTGTTTGTTTTTTTGGAACTGTTTTGCATTTAATATCAACTACATGGGCCTGGGTCACAACAGTGCTTATAAGAGTAGACACACACCAAGTCATAGGATTCCAGAACTGGAAGAGTCCTGGAGATGCCAGGGGTGGGATTGAAAAATGTTACAACCGGTTCGCTGCCAGGTTGCTGGGTGGGCGTGGCCATGGGGGTGTGGCCTACTCAACCTCCTGCACCACAGCGGGGCGGGGGCATTTTTGCCCTCCCCAGGCTCCGAAGGATTTCCTCGAGCCTCCAGGAGGGTGAAAACGGCCTCCCTTGGTCACCGGAGGACCTCCAGAGGCCAGAAATGGGCCCATTTCTAGACTTCTGGTACTTCTGGTAGGCCTGTTTTTTGCCCTCCCAAGGCTCCAGAGGCTTTCTTCGAGCCTTCAGGAGGGCAAAAATGCCCCCCAGGCACTGTAGGCCCTCCAGAGGCCGGAAACGGGCCCGTTTCCAGACTTCTGGTACTTCCGGTACTTCCGGTAGGCCCGTTTTTCACTCTCCCAGAGCCTCCACACAGGCCCTGCACTTACCTCGCATCTAAAATGGGCTGTGTGGACACTCCTGGGAGGGGCGGGTTGGGGTGGGTGTGGTCAGTCAGTCCTTGTAACTACCAGTTCGGCGAACCAGATTAAAATTAACATCCAGTTTGACTGAACCGGTCCATACCAGCTGAATCCCAACCCTGGGAGATGCTCTCCAACAGTGTTGAATTTCCTGAGCTTGGTTGTTTTCTTGCAAACGTTTCATTACCCAAACCAAATAACATCATCAGTGTACATCATCATCAGTACACTGATGATGTTACCTAGTTTCGGTAATGAAATGTCTGCAAGAAAACAAGCAAGCCCAGAGAGCACCAAAGAGTCCTCATTTCAACCCTGAGCTACAAATATTCTCCTTTATCGGTGTTGAACTTCATCTTCTAGAATCCTGAAAAAGCTGAGAGAATCCATAGTCAGTACTAGAGAACAAGGCTAAAGTCTACCCCATCTTCATTACCTTCATTATCAAAGGTTCACATTATCAAGATTCAACGTGATCTGGAGCACCCTAGCTCCCTTAAGAATAATCAGAAATAGTTGATTAGAGGGCACTATAAAATCTGCCTGAGTTCTAGTCCTGCCTTAGGTGTGAAAGCCAGGTGCTGGCTTTGGACCAGGAACTTTCTCTCAGCCCAACTCACCTTGCAGAATTGTTGTTGTAGGGAAAATAAGACACAGAAGGTGTTTTATGCATGTTCACTGCCTTGAATTATTTATGGAATTAATAAAGATAGGATTAAAAAAAGTCTTTAAAGAAAAGTCCATTAAACAACTTTTTTCCAATCCAAGTATCAGCAAAAAGTTCAAACAGAGCCTTAAAATAAGCACATTAGTTAAAAAAGATAGAATCTTTGTTCCATACCTTAACTCTTCACTATAAGCAAATCTAATGCACATCTTTTCCAATCCAGAGGTCAGCAAATCCAGAAAGAACCCCTCAGAATAAATTTTAACCAAGGTTAAATAAGCCAACTTTATGTTCCTTCCTGTTACATAAAACAATATTGCCATTTAATCCATTCAAATAACTCTTATCCCTTGTCTTGTATTTCTTCAAAATTTTAACAAGCCTTTTTTGTAAGTCCAGTAGGAAGAAATTATTCCCATTACTCCTCTTGAGCTGCCATTTTATTTCCTTCTTAATTTTTTGAGCTTCGTTCGATCTTCTTTGTATATCCAGTGATAAATTCTTGTTCCTGTTGTTCTCCATAATCATATCAGCTAAGTTTTGGTCCAAATCTTTTTCTGTAACAGCATCTTCTAGTGTAACAGCTTCTCCTGGCAATAGGGAATTTGATAAAAACACACCGCATAATTGATATTGTTGATTCAAATTCCCATTGCCATTCCTTAATAATATCTCAGAAGTGTATGTCTCCAATATTGAAAAAAATTCTTCTTTCACATGAAATTGCAGAGGTGTTATATACACAGTCCTGAGGGGTGCTCAGAAACTGCCCATTCCACCCCATTCTGCATCAAGTGTAGCTTCTGGACATTTTTCAAGGGTACCCCGATTATAGTGTGTGGCAGTAGTCCATATGGGAGATGATCAGGACATAAGTGATGTAGAGAAAGGCTTCCTAATCCAGGAAAGGGTGCAACTGGCACACAACACAAAGTTGGAGCCTCTTAGTCCCAAATGCTACCTGCTCCCCAAAAAGGATTAACAGAATAGTTATTTATTTAATTTATTGAGCGTATGGTATACAATGCTAGGGAAATCTACACGTGCTAGACAAACAATGTAGTCCTGACAGCCTAAACAGAAAAACAGAGTTGAAAGGGATCTTGGAGATCTTCTAGTCCAACCCTTTGCTCAAACAGGAAACCATATACCATATCATACAAATGGTTGTCCAATCTCGTCTTTAAAATCTCTAGTGTTGTAGTACCAACAATTTCTGGAGGCAAGTTGTTCCACTGATTAATTGTTCTAACTAATTGTTCAAGAAATTGCTCCTTAGTTCTAGATTGGATCGCTCCTTGATTAGAATAGAATAGAATAGAATAGAATAGAATAGAATAGAATAGAATAGAATAGAATAGAATAGAATAGAATTAGGCAGGAAACCCTACACCACTTCAGACAAATGGTTATCCAACATCTTCTTAAAAATTTCCAGTGTTGGGGCATTCACAATTTCTGCAGGCAAGTTGTTCTACTTATTAATTGTTCTGTCAGGAAATTTCTCCTTAGTTCTAAATTGCTTCTCTCCTTGATTAGTTTCCACCTATTGCTTCTTGTTCTACCTTCAGGTGTTTTGAAGAATAGTTTGACTCCCTCTTCTTTCTGGCAACCCCTCAAATATTGGAACACTGCTAGCATGTCACCCCTAGTCCTTTTCATTAAACTAGACATACCCAATTCCTGCAACCATTTTTCATATATTTTAGTCTCCAGCCCTCCAACCCTCTTTGTCGCTCTTCTTGGCACTCTTTCTAGAGTCTCAACATTTGTTTCTATAGTGTGGCAACCAAATCCAGGAAGATTCTCAGATTATGCACCTTGTCCGTCTGGAGCAGTGAAACCCTATCTGAGGTCAAAGATAGTAAACCACCAGATACAGAAACCCCTCATAGCAGTGGTGATATTCAGCTGGTTCTATCCGGTTCAGGCAAACTGGTAGCAGCGGCTGTGGGAGGCTCCACCCATCCACCCGGACGTCATCATGTCCCATTAATGCAAGTTTTTGACCCTCTGCGCATGTACGGAAGGCCCTGCACATGCGTGGAGGTGGCACACACACGAGAGAAGCGAGCGCACACATGTGCATGCTCATATTTGCGAACCGGTAGTGAAGGTAAGTGAATGCCACCCCTGACTCATAGCCATAGATATGTTGGCTCCAAACAGAAGCTTCTGAAAACTTCACCAGAGGGAGAGATGGGCAACGGATTGGTTAATATACAGTTAATAAATATGGAGGAGAAACCATACCTCTCTTTAGTTCTGTAACAGTGGCATTTCAGTAAAGGGTGAGAGAAAATTGAATCACCCCAGCTATTATCTGAGTAAGAGCTCTCTTTTAATCCATCTGTAGCTGTAAAAAAAAAAATGTAGAGCTGACCTTGGGGATAGGCGATGAATGAGGTAGACTTTAAGGGTGAGGGGAGAAGCTGCAGGAAAAGTCACATCATCCGGAGAAACTCCAAATATCAAGTCTTGATTCTGTTTAGTGTGAAATGGGACATAGAGAGAAACTTGGAATGGTTCTCAAGACTGATGTCAGCCCTTCAGGGTAGGCTAGTCAAGAAATAGACACTGCAAGGATTCCGGGATAGTGATTGCAATTTTGTAAGAATCTTAAAAGCCCGTCCAAGTTTCTTCTGTCCCATCTTAAGCAAAATCACCAGAGGTGGGATTCAGATAATTTACCTACCGGTTTGCCCAGCACTGAAAATGTGAGTGCGCCTGTGTGCTCAGCACATGTACCCGGCCTTCCATGCATGTGCTTTGCTCGCGCATGTGCCAGGGGTGGGTTCTACTTACCTTTACTACCGGTTTGCAACGGGATCGTGCGCACAGATCGTCGATGACATCCAGGATGGTGGGCGGGGCCTCCCACCGATTTTACTAGCAGTTTTTTTTTATTGAAAAGTTTTACAAAAAAGAAAAAAAAATTCAAATATTTCCCCTTCTCCCCCCTCCCTTCCTTCCCCCCCCTGGACTTCCCAGAACAAAATACAGAGTAAAACAATTAACAATCATATGCTAAGCTAAGCTAACTAACTACAGATTCCTATCCCCCCCTCGACACTTTAACTCGCCTTTTACTTAACTAAATATACATACTCTTAACTTTTCTATTCATTCAGAAGCTATTTGATACTTTTTAGTTCGATATTTGTATTGAATGTAATCAATCCATCTTCTTTTACTACCAGTTCTTGTGAACCGGTCCGAACCGGGGACAACCCACCACTGGCGTGCACCTTCTACACATGCGCTCAGCCTCAAAAACGTGCCTAAATAGGATAGCATAGAGCCGGGGCGGGTGAGCAGGCCCACCCGCGATTTCCGCTACCAGTTTTCCCGAACTGGTCCAAACCGGCTGAATGCCACCTCTGAAAATCACAGTGGGATTATTTTGAATTCCATTCTCAGGTCTGTCTCCATCTCAGGACTGTGTAATTTTTTTTCTCCCTTAACATCTTTCTCATACTTTCCTCAAGGTCAGCTCTAAGTTTCTTCATGGAAGCCCAGCCTTATAGCATCATGAAGATTTCTGATTGGCCATTTACTCCTTGATACAGAAGGAGTATGCTGGCGTGATGAACAGCAGCTCATGGGGAAGAAGCTCTGTATGGAATGTTTTGCTGTCATCCAACAATAAGAATGAACTTCTTCTGACTGCCATTCAGGACAAGCAGCATGATATGACAGTGAAGGTATAGGAATAGGAAAGGGGAGACTCAGGCAGAGGTGGTATTCAGCCAGTTCGTACCGGTTCGGGCGAACCAGTAGCAGTTAAGAGCAATCTTAACAGTTGTTAAATGAGTTTTGCCCCATATTACGATTTTCCTTGTTAAGTGAATCACTGCAGCTGTTAGGTTAGTAACATGGTCATTAAGTGAATCTGGCTTCCTCATTGACTTTGCTTGTCTGAAGGTTGCAAAAGGGGATCACATGACTACAGGATACTGAACGTCATAAACAGTGGTGGAATGCTGTCAGTTTAAAAATCGGTTCAGTGAGCGTGTGCTTCGTGCTGAAAATGTAGCATTTAGAAGCTCAGCTGCTTACCTTCCACATCAGCAACGGTAAGTAGAACAGCAATGGGGGGGGGAAATCAGGTGTGCCACGTGATTGAGATGAGCAAGAAAGCAGGAAATAAAGGACAGGATAGGGAGGGGGCAAGGGGTGGCCGGGGCCAGCTGATTGTCGGAGCTACCAGTTCACCCGAACCAAACCGGCTGAATACCACCTCTGGTGATAAATATGAGTCAGTTGCAAAGTGTCTGAATTTTCATCACGTGATCATGGGGATGTTGTAACGGTTATAGGTATATGAAAAATGGTTGACAAGTCACTTTTTCCATACTGCTGTAACTTGGAATGGTCACTGAACGAACTCTTGTAACTTGAGGATTACCTGTATACGATATACAGCTATAGAGAGGATATGACTTAGTTGTCCTGAAAGTTTTGGAAATTTCCTCTCCTTCTGCCAAGACTTTTTCCCCCCTAATTTTCTAATTCCAGCTGCCCCGCAACCAGAAAAACTGAAATATGCATCTTCCTGATTTGATTACGATAACAATGATGACAAGATAATTTGCCGAGCTCCAGAGCCAAAAACTGCATCTCATCTTGGCTGCAGACGGAGAAAATGTAAAATAAAAATTACATCCTGACACGCTTCTAATAAAGTTCCCCGCAAGCATCTCTTTTCCGAGTCTTCGCCGAGGATGATTTAATCCCCTTTGCTCCCCCATTAGTGAAACTGATGGCCGAGCTTTCCATTTAAATTGATTGTTCTTCTGCTCTTATTAATGAGTGGCACATTAATGGCGATGAACAGAAATGAAGAATGGGGCCATTCTCGTTTCGCGTCTCCGCCACCCGGCTTGGCGTTCAGCTGTTTTCTTTTTCATTTGCAGCCAATAACAATAAAATGACAGCGCTTTGGGCCCGTTACGACCTGGCTTGAAGTTGATCGAATGTCTCGTGACCTTTTTCAGTTCAGGTCCAGTTATTCTGAAATGTAGATTTTCATTTATGCCTGAGAACGATTGTTTTGGTTTTCTTTCTGTTCTGCTCTTCTGGACACCTAAATCTTTCACGTTAAGGGATAGGAGACGAAAGAAAAGGAAAGGATATTGTTAAGGATATTGTTGTGTTACCAACCAGCAGAGTGTAGAACACAGAGAAACGTTGCTGGGAGCAATGAATAAGAGATGTGCAAACTGGTTTATCAAAAGTTTACTTTATAGTGAAAAAACAATCTCATAGTCTTTTAAATCAATCCAAGTCTTTGCCAGTTAAATCAGTCCAGTGATACAAAAATCTTCTTACCACACAAACAGTAGTTGGTTAGAATAACAAGTTCACTCTGGTTCACAAACCACGATGGTAGCAGATCCATCTAACGATGATGGCACAATGGTAGCAACTCCTCACACAATGGTAGCTTATCATCAACTGAATACTTTACAGTACCTTTCTTAAATACATTTACAACCAGAGATTATCTAATTACAGCATGACTCAGCATTACAATGAATCAGCAGTAAAACTTTAAAGTCACACAATTTATGTTAAAGTCACAGAACACATATATTGCCTGGACAACTTGTTAGGCTCAAACCATATCCTAACAGGCTTAGGATACCTAGGCCTCCCAAAATCATGAAGCAGACTCCTCGTCCCGATAAAACCTCTTTTATTTAGGTTAAAGTGAAATTCCTCTCCAGCAATGTACTGTCAAACAGTCTTTTCATGAGAATTCACAACTACAGATCTTTATCAGGCTTGGAGAGTGGCCAGGCCGATATCTTCCAAACGTCACGCTGTAGCAGCAATTACTTGGCAAGAAGTCAGGAACAGATCTTCACCCTAATGAATTGAACTAATTGTCTCCTGCAAGTTCCCCTCTCCTTCGCTCCTCTTTATTTCCTATGGGAGGGGCCATTCACCGTCCACCTGTGCCTTTACTCCTGAGTCGGCCCTTGTTCTTTAGCTGTTCCCTTCTCCTGGCAGCTCTGCGCATGTGCACATCGGGAACAAGCTCCAGCTGTTCTTCTGCCCCACTGATATCCGACTCCGAAGGCAGCTGATAACTGTCAGACGGCCCTGGCCCCATCTCTGCCTCCGACACAGAGCACTCATCAAAGCCTTCCCCAGACTCCAGGACTGGCCCATGTTCCTCCCCAACCTCCTCACTGGGCGAGTCTGCCACCAGCTCTGCTGGCTTCTAGCAGGCCACAACACAGCTCTCAGACCAAGGCAAAAAACTGTCAATGGTACAGGTAGTCCTGGACTTACAACAGTTCCTTTAGTGACCGTTCGAAGTTACAAAGGCACTGAAAATAGCGAGTTATGACCATTTTTCAAACTTACGACCATTACAGAATCCTCACGGTCACGTGATCAATATTCAGATGCTTGCAACTGGCTCCTATTTATGACGGTTGCGTGTCCCGGAGTCATGCGATGGCATTTTGCAACCTTCTGACAAGCAAAGTCAATGGGGAAGCTAGATTCACTTAACAATCATGCTATTAAGTTAACAATAGCAGTGATTCACTTAACGACGATGGCAAAAAAAGATCATAAGGTGGGGCAAAATCCACTTAACAACTGTCTCAGCAACAAAAATTTGTCGCTCCATTGTGGTCGTAAGTTGAGGACTACCTGCAATGGTATTTAAGGATTTCATTCTCAGGAGTAAACACACTGATTGAAATTTGAGATCAGAATCTAGAATTTCAGAATCAGAATAGAGGTGGAAGGGATGTTGGAGGTCTTCTGGTCCAGCCCCCTGCTCAGAAAGTCCAGCCAGACACTCCTACAGATTTCTTGGTTCTCATACAAGTAGTCCTCAATTTAAGACCACAATTAAGCTCAACATTTCTGTGCTAAGCGAGACAGTTGTTAGGTGAGTTTTGCCTCATTTTACGACTTTCCTTGCCACAATTGTTAAGTGAATCATAGCAGTCCTTAAGTGAGTAACCTGGTTGTTAAGTGAATCTGGCTTCCCCATTGACTTTCCTTGTTGGAAGGTTTCAAAAGGGGATCAAATGACCCCAGGACACTGCAATGGTCATAAATGTGAGTTAATTCCCAAGTGTCTCAATTTTGATCACATGACCATGGGGATGGTATAATGGTCGTAAGTGTGAAAGATGGTCATAAGTCACTTTTTTCAGTGCCGTTGTAACTTCAAATGTTCACTAAGTGAACTGTTATAAATCAAGGACTACCTGTTTGATATGGCATACACTAAATAAATAAACCTCATTCATTCATTCATTCATTCATTCATTCATTCATTCATTCATTCATTCGATTTAGAAGGCCGCCCCTCACATAATTAAAGATACTGATCAGCCAATGGGGACTGTTTGGAAACTGAAACATAGTATTTGTTTATATGGGACCATAAGAGGCAGTTTGGAGTCTGGGCGTGGCTTAGACTTGCTGAACTGTATATAAGAGTTGGTTTGGCCTCTGTAATGGAAGCCTCTCAGGGGTGAAATCCAAAACTTTTCCCTACCGGTTCTGTGGGCGTGGCTTGGTCAGTGTGGCAGGGGAAGGATATTGCAAAATCTCCATTCTCACCCCACTCCAGGAGAAGGATACTGCAAAATCCCCATTCCCTCCCCACTCCTGGAGGAAGGATACTGCAAAATCTCCATTCCTTTCCCACTCTGGGGCCAGCCTAAGGTGATATTTGCCGGTTCTCCAAACTATTCAAAATTTCCGCTACCGGTTCTCCAGAACCTGTTAGAACCTGCTGGATTTCACCCCTGAAGCCTCTGTACAATATATACAGTACCCTCTGTATCTCTCTACTCTGTAATGACTTGCTTCTATGAATATTGCTCCTGTCTTCCTGATTTTGTATGCTGATTTCTGCTGTATGGTATTGTATATAAAGAAGTTTCTTCTGTAGCTGAATCCTGCAGAATTATTTAATTGTGTCTGATTGTGTGTGCTGCAACAAACTCTGACATAATCGACATACCATTGTCTTGTCGGTTCCTGCTAAAGAAAAAAAGAGAAGCTGTTTTCGTGTAATTTCACCTAATTTTTAACACACTGTGCATTAAAATTATGGATGATTTGGCTTTTTTAAACAGGAATGCCAAATTCCAGGTCTGAATTTCAGAATTTTTACCAGGCCTCCTAAATGATATTTTTGCTGCCTCACCAAGTCTTCACCTTTGAGGGGTCTTGGTTTTTTTTTTTTTTTTGCTGTCACTTCTCCAGTTTTTCAAAGAAGCGCTCTCTAAGTACAAAAAGGCTTGTCAACCAGAGGAGAAAATTGTACTGAAAGCCAGTCACCTTCAGACTTCCCTCTTCCTTTCCCTTGTTCTTTCCAATTATGTTATCTCCAGTTCCTTCCTTTGCTGCTTCCCTCTCCCCCACAACAGTATTTAGCCAGGATTCAATGAATATTGTCTTTCCCACACGCTTCTAGATATAGGCATCCACATTTCTCTTTTTATTTCGATATTAAAAAGTATTTTTTTATTCAAAGGAAGTTTGAATAAAACTCCCAAAAAAGTTTTTTACACAGACACACACAAAAAAAATCCAAGACATTAAAAAAAAAGACACAAACACATACTGTATTTTTCAGACTATAAGACGCACCAGAGTATACGACGCACCTTAGTTTTTGGGGAGGAAAATAGGAAATAAGCTGATTGGCGGGTGGATCGGCCTCCCGGAATACCCCCAATCAGCTGTTCCCAGAGGTGAACTTTAGCAACAGGTTCCTTGGCTGTGAGCTCTGTGCCTTGCTTTTTTTTCAGCCTCTCAAACCTCCATTTCAGAGGCTTTTTTCAGCCACTGAAACCTTCATTTGAGAGGCTGGGTGGGGCTACATTCGGTGTATAAGATGCACCCAAATTTTCACCCTCTTTTAGGAGAGAAAAAGATGTGTCTTATACTCTGAAAAATACGGTATATAGTTGTGTCCTTGTCGTTGTCTAGTTGAATATTGATAAATATATTTGTCTAGTTGAATACTAATAAATATATTGCAACAATATTACAATATCACATACAAACTGTATGTGTGCTGCAGTTGCCTAAAAAGGCAACACAGTTCTAGACTGCATTGACAGAAGGATAGAATCAAGATCCACATGAAGTGTTAATACCACTTTGTAATGCCTTGGTAAAGCCACACTTGGAATACTGCATCCAGGTTTGATTGCCACGATGAAAAAAAGATGTTGAGACTCTAGAAAGAGTGCAGAGAAGAGCAACAAGAATGATTAGGGGACTGGAGGCTAAAACATATAAAGAACAGTTGTTGGCATTGGGTATGTCTAATTTAACGAAAAGAAGGACTAGGGGAGACACGATAGCAGTGTTCTCGGGTTGCCACAAAGAAGAAATCAAGCTATTCTCCAAAGTACCTGAGGGCAGGACAAGAAGCAGTAGATGGAAACTAATCAAGGAGATAAGTAACCTAGAACTAAGGAGAAATTTCCTGACAGTTAGAACAATTAATCAGTGGAACAACTTGCCTCCAAAAGTTGTGAATGCTCCAATACTGGAAGTTTTTAAGAAGAGATTGGACAACTATTTCTCTGAAGTGGTGTAGGGTTTCCTGCCTAAGCAGAGGGTTGGACTAGAAGACCTCCATGTTCCCTTCCAACTCTGTTATTCTATTCTATTCTATTCTATTCTATTCTATTCTATTCTATTCTATTCTATTCTATTCTATTCTATTCTATTCTATTCCATTCCATTCCATTCCATTCCAAAGATTAGCTTCCCACCCCTTGCAAAACAGGCCCAACATTTTAAAATTTCTAATTCTATTTGCAAAGTATTAACCTATCATCTATCTGCTATATTAACCTGTCCTCTATCTGTTATATTAATAACCTGACATCTGCCTACTATATTAATAACAGAATAGTTAACAGATAGGACAACTAAAAAACAGTTTGTTGCCTGGGGAATTCTGGGAGTTGATGTCCACACATCTGAAAGTTGCCAAGGCTGAGGAACATCAATTCCTTTTTTTGCCATCAAGATCAAGAGGAAATGGAATGAGACAACAACAAACGCTTAAATTCTTGTTCTCCAATGCAAGTTATGCAAGTTTTATCTACTTATGTCTGGCCTTGGTATGGAAAATGGAAGTATGTCTGTTTGGAATTAGAGAAGCTATTGTGGGCGCTTTCACAAAATGGCTTGCACCAGAACTTTTCCAGTTCTCTAAATAATTGCCATGCTGGATGTGCCTAGTCACAAAACAACAGTGCACAAATGGAAGGCTCTTTTGGCTAACTGAAGTGCCTGACCAAGCTTTTGGGGTTTGAAGAATGAATGTTGAGGATTTCATTTGAAGTGCAGGTTTTATATACATTCATCAGAAAGTTTTCTGAATTTTATGCAATTTTTAATTTGATTTATATTTCCTCTTTGCTTGTCTAGTTCAAGAGAATGTATGTAATGCTTCTGCCTCTGATGTTCCCTATAACAACAACCCTGTGCTGTAGATCTGGCTGAGAGAGAGGGACTAGCCGAAAATCACCCAGCCAGGTTTTGTGCCTGTAGAAGAATTAGAACTCATGTCTTCTAGCTTCTAATCCAGTGAAATGATTGAACAGACCAAGACAGTCAGCAAAATAAATCCGACATTTAGATGTTAGCGGAAACAATAAAGTGTTAATAAAACAGTGAAAGTGTTAACCACAAGAATACAACGTAGCCAGGAAATTTAATAATAGATATTTGGGAACCAGTAAATGTTGGAAAGGAGTTTTTTTCTGATAACATTGTAGCCAAATTAACAATTTTGCTGTGGAATCTTAGTCCTTTTGCTTAAATTAAAGGTGTAGGAAAAGCATCTCATTTTATCTGCCCTTCCATTATATATTTTTAATGTGCACATGAATTAATTCAATCGGTAAGGTTAATCTTAGCAATCTCATTGACCGTAATTGTCCTATTGCACCTTGGCTAATTAACTGTAATTATCATATAACCAATGAAATGGAAGTGATGATTTGCATACATCTACAAAGAGAGCTTGTAACTTCTGCAAGCTTTTTCGGCTTATTGACCTCCAGTACGATATCTGTCAATAAATCAATTATACTTCAATGTAATGTCCTGGTTTTCGGTTTAAAGATACCCTGAGTGGAAACAAATTGTTCATTGTGCGACATCCAAGCAGGAACTGTTGCACTGTTGTACAAAGCAGCTTGAAAGAAATACTTTTCTGTGGGGAAGATGAGAAGGGGAAGGAAGGAAGGAAAGAAAGAAGGAGGGAGGGAAGGAAGGAAGGAAGATGAGAAGGGGGAGGGAGGAAGGAAGATGAGAAGGGAGAGAAAGGAAGGAAGCCTTGAAAGAGGCGGTGGTGAGGCCTCTCCTCAAGAAGCCTTCCCTGAACCCGGCAGTGTTGGCTAACTATCGTCCGGTCTCCAACCTTCATTTTGTTGCGAAAGTTGTTGAAAGTGTGGTTGCGCGACAGCTCCCCCAGTACCTGGATGAAACGACGTATCTGGATCCGTTCCAGTCGGGCTTCAGGCCTGGGTACAGCACGGAAATGGCATTGGTCTCGTTGGTTGATGATTTCTGGAGGGCTCGGGACAGGGGTTGCTCCTCTGTCCTGGTTCTATTAGACCTCTCAGCGGCTTTTGATACCATCGACCATGGTAACATGCTGCACCAGTTGGAAGAGTTAGGGGTGGGGGGCACTGTATTACGGTGGTTCTCCTCCTTTCTCTCCGACCGGTTGCAGTCGTGTGTTGGCAGGGGGGCAGAGGTCGACCCCGAGGCCCCTCATATGTGGGGTGCCACAAGGGTTGGTCCTCTTGCCCCTTTTGTTCAACATTTATGTAAAGCCGCTGGGCGAGATCATCCGTGGTTTTGGGGTGAAGTACCATCAGTACGCTGATGACACCCAGCTGTACATCTCCACCCCGGACCACCCCAACGATGCCCTTGAAGTGATGTCCCGGTGTCTGGAGGCTGTGTGGATCTGGATGGGGAGGAACAGGCTCAGGCTCAACCCATCCAAGACTGAGTAGCTGTGGTTTCTGACGTCCCGATATAGTCAGTTGACGCCATCGCTGACTATTGGGGGCGAATCGCTGGCCCCCACAGAGAGGGCTTGCAACTTGGGTGTCCTCCTGGATTCACGGCTGTCTTTAGAAGAGCACTTGACGGCCGTGACCGGGAGGATTTTTCATCAGGTTCGCCTGATTCGCCAGTTGCATCCCTTTCTGGATCGGGACTCCCTACACACAGTCACTCATGCCCTCATCACTTCCCGCCTGGAATACTGCAATGCTCTCTACATGGAGCTCCCCTTGAGGAGCACCCAGAGGCTCCAACTGGCACAGAGTGTGGCCGCATGGGTGGCTATGGGAGCAACATGGCAGTCCCGTGTGACACCTCTCCTGCGTGAGCTGCACTGGCTCCCGGTGGTCTTCCGGGTGCGCTTCAAGGTTTTGGTTACCACCTTTAGAGCGCTCCATGGCTTAGGACCTGGTTATTTACGGGACCGCCTACTACCACAAGCAGCCTCCCACTGGCCGGTACGCTCTCATAGAGAGGGGCTCCTCTGGGTGCCGTCAGCTAAACAATGTTGACTGGCGGCCCCCAGGGGGAGGGCCTTCTCTGTGGGGGCACCCACTATCTGGAACGAGCTCCCCCCAGAGATACGGAGGATCCTGGATCTACGCACTTTCCGCCGTGCTCTTAAGATTCTTCTATTCCAGCAAGCCAGCCTGGCCTAATTTTCTCCCCTGATTTAAAATTCTTTTAAATTGAAATTTTAATTTGTTTTAAATTATTGGGATTTTTTAATTGTCTCGGGCTAAATTATTTAATCTGATTTTAATTATATCTTTTAACTTTTGTATTTATGTATTTTATTTTGTGCCTGTTCACCGCCCTGAGTCCTTCAGGAGTAGGGCGGTATATAAATCTAATAAAAGAAGAAAGAAAGAAAAGAAAAGAAGATGAGAAGGGGAAGGAAGGAAGGAAGGAAGGAAGGAAGGAAGGAAGGAAGGAAGGAAGGAAGGAAGGAAGGAAGGAAGGAAGCCCAGAAAGGGAAGGGGGAAGGAAAGAGGTGGGAAGAAGACTGCTATCATGTTATCCCTGGTCTTTGTCTCCTTTAGACTAGACATACATCACAATTTATCTGGGAAGCATTAAACTTTTTTTAAAAAAACCCCAAAGGATTTCTATTTATCATAAAACAAAATTATGTACTAAACGACGAGTTACAACATTAAATTATTTTAGACTCTGGAAATATTTTTCCAGTTTCCCAGTCAGTTTTGCAATCCCCCTCACTCTCTCACCTACCCAGCAGCAGCCACTTACCTATTTTCTGGGAAGGGAAAGGAAGGGAATTCCTGCTGCTCCCTGCCAGCTTCCCACAAAGAAACTCAATGGGGAAGCCAGCAGGAAGTCAGTCGAAAGTTGTTCCTGCTCCCACTATTTTTTTTTTTTTTGGCCAACTCACAGCCATTCTGTCTCCATGTTTAAGTAAGAAAACATCTTCAAAATGATGACCTCACAGGGAACAGGTTGTCTTGTGCCCTATAAAGTGGTATTTTTGTAGGTACTATTTATAGGAACATTCTCATGACTTTTTTTAAAAAAACAACACAATTGTGTTTATTCATTGATAGCATGGCTTCCCTTGCTTTTAAAAGGGCATTTTAGAGGAAGTATGCCCTCATCTGGAATGAGACTGCTCCCACGAGAATCTAAGTCAAGTAAAAAATAGCAGAGGCAGCGTCGTGCTACCTATTCAATACATTGTGTACCTTTGCGGAAGTCCTTAGACAAGCAGTATTTGTCCTTTTGTTTCTTCTTCCCTAAAAGTCGTTTCTGCTTTTATTTGTTCTTGTGGAGTGTTGTGTTATTGCAGGCAGCCTAGTTCTTTCAGTTTATCATGATTATGTTGAGTGTTTGGCCTGTCCTCTCAAATCATTTGCAACCTCTCTATCAGGGGCAGGGGTGGGTTCTAATTTTTTTTACTACCGGTTCTGTGGGCGTGGTTTATTTTGTGGGTGTGGCTTGGAGGTCATGTGACTAGGTGGGCGTGGCTATCTGGTCAGAGTCATTTCTGGAAGGTCCTCGCACTTACGACCAGTCCTCGCACTTACGACCCGACTCATTTGTTTGCTTTTAACACTGATCAGCTGTAGGACGGCCCTTTGAAGCCCTGCGGCAAGAGTTTAAACAGTTTTTTTCCCTCTAGTCATCAGCTGGGACTCAGGAGGCAGCAATAGATTGGGGGTGTGACCAAATAAAAGGTAAGAATAACGTGGGTGGGGGGGGAGGATGGGGGGGAGAACCGGTTCGGTGGCGTCATATCATCACCGCTACCGGCTCGGCCGAACTGGACCGAACCGGGAGGAACCCACCACTGATCAGGGGTGAAATGCTCCCAGCTTGGACCGGATCATGGTTCGGAGAACTAGTAGCAAAAATCCCTGCCCCTCCCATGCCCAGCTGAGCCGTGCAATCATCAGAGACTTTTTTTTAAAAAAAATTTAAAAGCATTTTTTCTACAACCTCTTCGGCCAAAAAAATGCTTTTAAAAGTAAAAAAAAAAAGCCTCTGATGATCGCGCGGCTCAGCTGGGCTCGTCAGAGGCTTTTAAAAGAAAAAAAAGCCTCTGACGATCAGGTAACTCAGCTGGGATGGTCAGAGCCTTTTAAAAGCATTTTTTTTCAGCCCAAGAGGTTGTAGAAAAAATGGTTTTAAAAGTAAAAAAAAAAAAGTTGGCCACGCCCATCCAGTCACATTAACCCCCCCACACCAAGCCACGCCCACAGAACCGGTAGTAACAAATTTTACATTTCACCACTGCTCTCTATAATTTCTTTTTTTCCATTAACGCTAAATTATCCTGACTGGGCATCTGGCAATCACTCATATTCCTTTATTCTTCTAAAGTGCTCTCAGGGGTACACAACCAACTGCATGGAAACAAAAAATGATTCTGGATAAAACAAGCAGTAGTTATTTTTCAGAATCCAGTAGCAGGGATCCTAACACAGCTGAACCAGTTGCCCGTTTATTTGTGGGTAAAATACGTTCCTTGGAAGCTCCAAATAGCTTTGATACCTAAAAGTAAGGCTCTACATTTAGGCAAGAAAAACAAAATGCACAGGTACGGTATATGTGGTATGTTGCTCAATATTAATAACTGTGAAGAGGGATCTTGGAGTCCTAGTGGACAACCATTTAAATATGAACCAGCAGTGTGCAGCACTTGCCAAAAAAGCCAACACAGTTCTAAGCTTCATAAACAGAGGGATAGAATCAAGATCACGTGAAGTATTAATACCACTTTATAATGCCTTGGTAAGACCATCCTTGGAATACTACATCCAGTTTTGGTCATTACAATGTAAAAAAGATGCTGAGACTCTAGAAAGAGTGCAGAGAAGAGCAACAAAGATGATTAGGGGACTGGAGGCCAAAACATATGAAGAACTGTTGCAGAAACTGGGTATGTTTATTTTAATGAAAAGAAGGACTAGGGGAGACATGATAGCAGTGTTCCAATATCTCAGGGGCTGCCACAAAGAAGAGGGAGTCAGGCTGTTCTCCAAAGCACCCGAGGGCAGGACAAGAAGCAATGGGTGGAAACTGTTGGAAGAAACATCCTTCTGGGTTCTGCTCCAAGTGGGGAAACAGACACTGGAAACATGGAGACTGCTTGGAAAGATGGTTTAATGGTGGACAGGATCACATGGCTTGAGTTCCTGAACAGAAAAGGGGGGAATACAGCGAGTCCACGGGTTTTTATGCTCTTTCTGGCTTTGCATTTCTTGGAGCCCCGAAAGAGTATCCTGATTGGTTGTCATACTCCCAGGGGATGGGGGTCTTAGCTAGCCTTGCTGTCTGATGTAATCTTCCCAGGTGCCATGTGGTGAGTTTCTGTCTAGATGGGTCCCATTGTGTTAGTTTCTGTGCTATTGTGTTGCAAATGTCCTTTGTCAAAGGATTGGGTTTCTGCCTCTGGCCCATTAACAAAGGGTGGGGGGCAGGAAGGTGGGAGCTGCTTTGTCTGTAAAACATGCTTCTCCATTTTTCATACAGGGAAACATAATATTCTGCCTTTTTAATATTTCCCAAAATATTTCACTCTTCCAGGAAAGGGGTGGGTGCTAACTTCCTACAAAACTAATCAAGGAGAGAAACAACTTAGAACTACGGAGAAATTTCCTGACAATTAGCACAATTAATCAGAGGAACAACTTGCCTCCAGAAATTGTAGCTGCTCCAACACTGGAAGTTTTTAGGAAGATGTTGGATAACCATTTGCCTGAAGTGGTGTAGGGTTTCCTGCCTAAGCAGGGGTTGGACTAGAAGACCTCCATGGTCCCTTCATTCTATTCTATTCTATTCTATTCTATTCTATTCTATTCTATTCTATTCTATTCTATTCTAGGTGGGTTTCAGCAGGTTCTGACCCATTCTGGAGAACTGGTGGCGAAAATTTTGAGTAGTTCGGAGAACCTGTAGTAAAAATTCTGACTGGCCCTGCCCCCATCTATTCTCTTCCTCCCAAGTCCCAGCTGATTGGGAGGAAATGGGTATTTTGCAGTAACCTTCCCCTGGATTGGGGAAGGAATGGAGATTTTACAGTATCCTTCTCCTGGAGCGGGGTGGGAATGGAGATTTTACAGTATCCTTCCCCTGCCACGCCCACCAAGCCATGCCTACCAAGCCACACTGACAGAACTGGGGCCCGGAGGGGTGGGGGTGGTGGGCTATGCACGGCTGCCCAGGCTTCGGTTTCACTGGAAAAACAAACTAAAAGCGAAACAAAAGAAAAGGAGAAATTTAATTTATTTTTATTTAATTTATTTATTTATTTTCGTCACGCATGTATTAGATAACAGATATAAGTATAAACATGAATATGAATACATGAAATGGATACAAATAAATGGGGACAGTAGGACAGAGACGGAAGGCACGCTGGTGCACTTATGCACTTAGGCCCCTTAGAGACCTCTTAGGAATGGGGTGAGGTCAGTGGTGGGTTCCTCCCGGTTCGGCCCGGTTCCACCGAGCTGGTAGCGGTGACGATATGATGTCACCGAACCGGTTCTGCCCCCCTGCCCCCCCACCCCCCGCATTATTCTTACCTTTTATTTGGCCCCACCCCCAATCTATTGCTGCCTCCTGAGTCCCAGCTGATGGCTAGAGGGAAAAAACTGTTTAAACTCTTGCCGCGGGGCTTCAAAGGGCCGCCCTATAGCTGATCAGTGGTAAAAGAAAACAAATGAGTAGACCGGTGCCTGCAAAAATAAATGGATAGATTGGTACAGCTCTGCAAGCAGTTAAAAGCCTGGTAGACCTGTACCTCTGCTAAATCCTAAAGAATTGTCACATGACCATCAAGACATGCCCACAAAATAAGCCACGCCCACAGAACCCATAGTAAAAAAATTTAGAACCCACCCCTAGGTGAGGTCCACAGTAGACAGTCTAAGGTTAAAGTTTTTGGGGTTTGGGGAAGAAACCACAGAGTCAGGTAGTGCATTCCAGGCATTGACCACTTGTTGCTGAAGTCGTATTTTCTGCAATCGAAGTCTCCCCTTTTGCATTTAAGCATCCAAGAAGGGACAGGAAAGGAGAAAGGGAAAGAGGAAAGAAAAAGAAAAAGAAGGAAAGATGGATAAAGAGCAAGAAAGGAAAAATAAGGAAAGAGGGAAAGGAGGAAGAAAGGATAATGAAGAGGGAAGGAAAAAGAAGAAAAGGAAGGAAGGAAGGAAATAAATTATAATGAGAATGAGTGAGGGTCTGAGGGAAGTCCTGCCTTAGCACTTGGCTACCATATTTGCCCCTGACACGAGTGATGTCGAGCTGACCATGTCCCACCCCCGGCCATAGCCCACCCCCCTACTGAGGTCAAACACAACCCTGATGTGGCCCTCAATGAAATTGAGTTTGACAGCCCTGTCCTTGACCAAGTGAAGTCCAAAAACACTAAAGAATTCCAGCAAGCCTGGCACTCAGACAAATCAACCATCAGCAGACACATAAAGGTATCTAGGTATCATCATTCAAAAGAGACAAACAAAAAAAGCTAAAGAAAAAGAAACAAAAAGCCAAAACAGCTCCTCCCCAGCAATCAACGCCAGTAGAGATCAACACCAAGATTAACAAGTAAATAATATCTCAATCTTTATCTTCTTCTTTATCTTTATTTGATTTGTATACCGCCCTACTCCCGAAGGACTCAGGGCGGTGAACAGCCAAACAGTAAAATACATAAATACAAAATTTAAAAACAGGATAAAATCAAATTAAACAATTTGGCCCAGACAAATTAAAACACCCCAATCATTTAAAAAACAGATTAAAATTTGCATATTAAAAAGAAAAGAGGGAAAAGATTAGGCCAGGCCCGCCTGGTGGAATAAAAAGGTCTTCAAAGCACGACGGAAGGTGCGCAGATCCGGGATCCTCCGTATCTCTGGAGGGAGCTCATTCCAGATAGTAGGTGCCCCCACAGAGAAGGCTCTCCCCCAGGGGCCGCCAGTCGACATTGTTTAGCTGACGGCACCCGGAGGAGCCCCTTTCTATGAGAGCGTACCGTGGAAGGCTATTGGTGGTAGTAGGCGGTCCCGTAGGTAACCAGGTCCTAAGCCATGGAGCGCTCTAAAAGTGGTAACCAAAACTTTGAAGAGCACCCGGAAGACCACCGGGAGCCAGTGCAGCTCGTGCAGGAGAAGTGTTACATGGGAATGCCATGTCGCTCCCATTACCACCTGCGCGGCCGCACTCTGCGCCAGTAGGAGCCTCCAGGTGCTCCTCAAGGGGAGCCCCATGTAGAGAGCGTTACAATAGTCCAAGCAGGAAGTGACGAGGGCATGAGTGACCGTGCGTAAGGAGTCCTGATCCAGAAAGGGACGCAACTGGCGAATCAGGCAAACCTGATGAAAAATCCTCCCGGTCACAGCCGTCAAATGCTGTTCTAAAGACAGCCGTGAATCCAGGAGGACGCCCAAGTTGCAAACCCTCTCCGTGGGGGCCAATGATTCGCCCCCAATAGTCAGTGATGGCGCCAACTGACTATATTGGGATGTCGGAAACCACAGCCACTCGGTCTTGGATGGGTTGAGCCTGAGCCTATTCCTACCCATCCAGATCCGCACAGCCTCCAGGTACTGGGACATCACTTCAAGGGCATCGTTGGGGTGATCCAGGGTGGAGATGTACAGCTGGGTGTCATCAGCATACTGGTGGTACTTCACCCCGAAATCACAGATGATCTCGCCCAGCGGCTTCACATAAATGTTCAACAGGAGGGGCGAGAGGACCGACCCTTGCGGCACCCCACATATGAGGGGCCTCGGGGTCGACCTCTGCCCCCCTGTCAACATACCTCAATGAAGGAACTAGGTACTAACACAAGCAAACAATCATCAGTAAACAACAACCTAATTAAGAAACTACCGAGAACACTCTCATCAATACTGATAGGGCAAGTCAATGGTATATAAATAGAAACCAAACCCCACTCCCTTCTAGCCCTGATGATGTTACTTAGTTGGATAATGAAACAACCAAGCTCAGAGAGTATCTAGGACTCCACAACCTTACAAATGTAATACCTTAAATTAAGCTTGTGGAACATCTCAGCATGTAAAACATAGGTAGCATTTTTTTTTATTGCTTTTCTGACTTGATTTTGCCTGCTAAGCATGCCTTATCTTTAGCAATGGCTTCACCAGTGACTTCAAACTCCACCATTTCATCTTCCTCTTAATTTGCACCTCCAAAGTTGCATCGCAGGGCTTGTCAAAATTGTTACTACCTTCTGAATGCTGCAGCGCAACCAGAAAAATGGGAAATAAAGGATGAAAAAGAAGGGTGTTCTTTTGAAGCAATGAATTAAAGAATGGGATTTCCGGAGATCTGACAAACATTTGACCAAAATGGTTGGGAAAGTGTGAATTAATTTAATGCCTCCAGAGTATTGTCACCATGCAGATGGCATAATTTAGTTAACATTGGCTGGTTTTGAAAAGCTATGCAAGCAAGGCTGGATCTAATTAATAATTGGAGAGTGACTACCAGAAAGTTTTAGGATTACAGGTAATCCTTGATTTACGACCCCAATTGAACCCAACATTTATGTTGCTAAGTGAGACAGTTGTTAGGTGAGCTTTGCCCCACTTTATGACTTTTCTTGCCACAGTTGTTAAGTGAATCACTGAAAGAGTTAAGGCTCAGTTTTGACACTTTCATATCTTACCCTTGAAAGGCAGCAGAGTGATTTGAGCTAGTCTGTCTCTCTCCCTCCCTCCCTCCCTCCCTCTCTCTCAGCCAAACCCAAAACACAGGATTGTGGTTGTGAGGAAAATAGGAGAAGGAAGGTGTGCTGGATATGTTTGCTGCCTTGAGTTGTTGGAAAAAATAATAAAGGCGGGATACCAATAAAGAAAATAGGTATCTAAGAAACCATTGCTGTTACCTGCATTTAGATAA
This sequence comes from Pituophis catenifer annectens, assembly GCF_029215685.1. Lineage (NCBI taxonomy): Eukaryota > Metazoa > Chordata > Lepidosauria > Squamata > Colubridae > Pituophis > Pituophis catenifer. The sequence goes on along the minus strand of NW_027256883.1, from coordinate 14,322,431 downwards.
AGTATGTGCTGTATGTACTTGGAAAGAATAAATGGGCATATTATGGGTAGTTGTGCATAACATCACATTACAATGTCACAGGGCTTGTCCAGCTTCCACTCCGATGTTTGTCAGGAGATCCTTGAAAAGTTCTCTCTCTCTCTCCCTCCATCCCTCTCTTTCTTTCTCTATGTGTGTTTGTGTGTGTGTGTGTGCATTCTGGACATACCTGAATCTTTTTGTTTGTATATAGCTCTGAATTTTTTTTTTAAAATTTGATTTATATGCCGCCCTTCTCCAGAGACTCAGGGCGGCTTACAATGCGTTAAGCAATAGCCTTCATACTTTTGTATATTTTACAAAGTCAGCTTATTGGCCCCACAAACTGGATCCTCAATTTACCCACCTTAGAAAGGATGGAAGGCTGAGTCAACCTTGAGCCTGGGGAGATTTGAACTTGCAGTAATTGCAGGCAGCTGGAGTTAAATTACAATGCATTAGTCTGCTGAGCTATCCAGGCTTTTAAGGATTACAGCCCAGTTTAATCAGAAATCAGATAGGGCCTCAACAGAACAGAATGGGACGGGACGGGACGGGACGGGACAGGACAGGACGGAACGGAACAGAACAGAACAGAACAGAACAGAACAGAATGGAATGGAACAACAGAACAGAACAGAACAGAACAGAACAGAACAGAACAGAACAGGAGTAGAGTAGAATGGTGGTAGTTCTCAATTTACAACAGTTCATTCAATGACCATTCAAACTTAAAACCACACTGGAAAAAAAATGACTTATCACCATTTTTCACCATTGCCGCATCCCCTTGCCCACATGATCAACATTCGTACAATAGAACAGAATAGAACAGAACAGAACAGAACAGAACAGAATAGAATAGAATAAGCTGGAAGAGATCTTGGAGGGCTTCTAATCCAGCCCCGTTCAAGCAGGAAACCCTATACCCGTGTTGGCATGAACCTATGGCATGCGTGCCACAGATGGCACGCAGAGCCATATCTATGGGCACGCGAGCATTGCCTAGCTCAGCTCCAGCACGCATGTGTGCACCGGCCAGCTGATTTTCGCGCCTTCCGGGCCCACCAGAAGTTAGGAAATGGGCCGTTTCCAGCCTCCGGAAGGCCTCCAGGAGGATGGAGAAGGCCGTTTTCGCCCTCTCCATGCTCCAAGAAAGCCTCTGGAGCCTGAGGAGGGCGAAAAAACGGGCCTACCGGGCCCACCGGTAACCTTTTTGCCATCGCGTGCCAAAAGCAGGGGAGCGCAGTGGGGTCGCGCGTGCATGCCGGAGGGTCACGTGTGCATGCATGGGGGGGCACTGGGGGGCATTGAATTATGGGTGTGGGCACACAAGGGCACGACCCCCTCGCGCTCCCCCCATTTTTGGCACACGACGGCAAAAAGGTTAGCCATCACTGCCCTATACCATTTCAGATAAATGACTGTCTTAGACTCTTTTTAAAAACATCCAGTGATGGAACACCCACGATTTCTGGAGGCAGAGCTGTTCCACTGGTTAATTGTCCTCACTGTTAGGATGTTTCCCCTCAATTCCAGGTTGCTTCTCTCCTTGATTAATTTCCATCCATTGATGCTTGGCAGCTGGTTCATACTTATGACCTTTGCTGCATCCCAAAGTCGTGTGATCCTCTTTTGCAACCTCCTGACCAGCAAAGTCAACGGTTTTGTTAAGATTCACTTAACAACCCTGCTACTAACTTAACAACTGCAGTGGTTCACTTAACAACTGTGGCAAGAAAGGTGGTAAAATGGGGCAAAACTCACCTAACAACTGTCTCTCTTAGCCAGAAAAATGTTGGGCTCCATTGTGGTCATAAGTCGAGGACTATTTGTAATCCTAAGACTTTTTGGTAATCACTCCCCAGTTATTAGTTAGATCCAGCCTGCTGGGCTCAGTTGTGGTCGTAAATTGAGGACTTAAAATAAAATAAAATAAAATAAAATAAAATAAAATAAAATATAAAATAAAATAAAATATAAAATAAAAATGCACAGAATACAGCAAACATTATGGAAATATCACTTCCAATATTACTGCATCTACTCATTCATTTATAAGTCCAAACTTGTATAAGTCAACACTCAAATTTTTAACCAAATGCTGTGAACAAATGTGCCACCTGCAGATAAGCCGACCCTCGACATTTTTATATGTTTTCATTTCCACAATTGGCTTATCTGCGGGTGGCATATTTTTTGTAGCATTTTGGCAAAACATTCAAGGGTCAGTTTATCCACGGATCAGCTTATTTGCAAATCTATACAGGATATAGGGGTACTTTAAAAAATATTATCATATATGGTCGTGGTTAACCCCATCCGTGGATAAGCCAACTACAATTTTGGGGGTGTATTTTGGCACTTATCTGTTAGTATCTGCAGTACACAATCATGAATTTGGGGCTTGAAACAACAGCAGCACAAAATAACACCACAAAATAACATGCCCAGGCAAGACTGCATTTTGTTATATATCAATTCGATGCTGTCTTATTTCACTTTAATGAGATTCCTTTCCATCCTAACACACAGCTTTTAGTTTTCAATTTGTAACTGAGGAACAATAGATCTGGATTTATTTCCATTCATTCATTTGATCTGCTTTCCTCCACCCCCACCTCCCGGGAGTTGTAATGGCAAGGATGCAGATATGTGTATGTCTTTTTCTGTGGGTGTATATATTATGTATATAGCAATAGCAATAGCGCTTAGACTTATATACCGCTTCACAGTGCTTTTACAGCCCTCTCTAAGCAGTTTACAGAGTCAGCATATTGCCCCCAACAATCTGGGTCCTTAGTTTACCGACCTCGGAAGCAGTGGTGGGTTGCCCCCAGTTCGCACTGGTTCTATAGAACCGGTAGTAAAATCAGTGGGAGGCTCCGCCCACCACCCCGACGTCATCAAAATGCTTCTGCGCATGTGCAGAAGAGCGTGTGGCCCCGCTGCGAACCGGTAGTAAAGGTAAGTAGAACCCACCCCTACTCGGAAGGATGGAAGACTGAGTCAACCTTGAGCCAAATTGCAGTCAGCCAGCAGTCAGCAGAAGTAGCCTGCAGTACTGCATTCTAACCACTGCTCTACCAGAGCTCATATATTTAACATGTACAGAGCTCATATATTTAAGAGCCTTGGTGGCGCAGTGGACTAAACTGCTGCTGTTAAAGTAGTACTTAGCTGGCAGCTGCCTGCAATTACTGCAAGTTCAAATCTCACCAGACTCAAGGTTGACTCAGCCTTCCATCCTTCCGAGGTAGGTAAAATGAGGATCCGGATTGTGGGGGCAATAAACTGACTTTGTATAAGATAGAACACCGCTCGGGGGGGGGGGGGGGCAAAAAGCCCTACTAAGCAGATATATACAAAAGTATGAAGGCTATTGCTTAATGCATTGTAAGCCGCCCTGAGTCTCCGGAGAAGGGCGGCATATATAAATCGAACTAATAAATAAATAAATAAATAAATACAGACAAGATCTCTTTTCTGAATAACTTTTATAAAAATGTAAAAATATAAAAATCTCAAATCTCTGAGGTACCTTCCAACGCTGTAATCTTATCAATTACAGGTAGTCCTCGATTTACAACGGTTCATTTAGTGACCATTTGAAGTTACAATGGCACTGAAAAAAGTGACCCAGGACCATTTCTCACACGTATAACCTTTGCAGCATCCCCATAGCCACATAGTCAAATTTCAGATGCTTGGCAACTGATTTGTATTTATGACGGTTGCAGAATAAGTCAAGGACTATCAAGGACTGAACTAGCAATATATATTAACATTTCACCTAGATTTATAAAACACAGTAAAATATAAATGTTAACAAGATCTACGTTCAAATACCAATGTCTAGGCCAGGGATGTCAAACTCGATTTCATTGAGGGCCGCATCAGAGTTGTGTTTGACCTCGGGGGGATGGGGTGGGCATGGCCAGGATAGGTGTGGCCAGCTTGATGTCAATCGAATTGGAGAGGCACCTGTGGCGCGAGTGGTCTGCCAGCGAAAACAGGCTCCCGAGCTCCGTTTTCAGCCGCGATGGCCTCCTGAAGCCCTCTGCCAGTGAAAACAGAGTCCCCCACCAAGCTCCATTTTTGTTGGCAGAGGACTGCAAGAGGCCGTCGCAGTTGAAAACAGAGCTTCGCAGGGCCGCTTGAGCTCCGTTTTCATTGGCAGAGACACCATGGGCTGTGCTGTTTTCAGGGTGGCCCCGAAGGCCAGATCTAAGCACCCCGTGGGCAGGGGTGGGTTCTACTTACCTTTAGTACCGGTTCACAACGGGATCACGTGCATGAGTGAGCTTTGCTTGCGCATGCACCTTGCTTCTGCGCATGCACAGATGGCCGATGATGGCATCCGGGGTGGTGGGCGGGGCCTCCTGCCAGTTTACTACCGGTTCTTGTGAACCGGTACGAACTGGGGGCAACCCGCCACTGCCCCTGGGCCAGTATATGCCCTCAGCTTACAGCCAGCTGGTCACAGTGCGATCAGTAGTGGATTTCAATTTCATCGCTACCGGTTTGCTCGTGGGTGTGCGTGGACACGCGATGCTTCTGCACATGTGCAGAGACATCCAGGAGGGTGGGCGGAGCCTCCCGCTGCTGCTACCAGTTCACCCGATCTGGGGCGAACCGATAGCAACCCACCACTGGATGCCTTGATAGTACAGGGGTTTAGTGCACCCTGTTATTAACACAGCTGCCTGCAATTTCTGCTGGTTCGAATCTCTCCAAGGCTCAAGGTTGACTCAGCCTTCCATCCTTTCTAAGGTAGGTGAAATGAGGACCCAGTTTGTGGGGGCAATAAGCTGACTTTGTATAAAATATACAAAAGAATGAAGGCTATTGCTTAACGCATTGTAAGCCGCCCTGAGTCTCCGGAGAAGGGCGGCATATAAATCAAATAAAAAAAAAAAATCTACAGTATATGAGTGACATATGATTGGATCTTACACATCCAAATGGAAGATATGTGAAGGAATTTATCTGGATGAAACTGTGGTGGTCCTTCGGTGTTGCTCAGTTGAAGTGCCGCTTTTCCTCTTACAAATTCTTTCCTCTTAATGATTCTTTAATGTTGCCTGCCAGGGTTACCTTTCTGGGTAATGAAGATAAAGATACATGGGCTGTAAATAGCCACAGCTTCTAACCTAACTTCCCTACACAAGCCGTCTTTATTATCTCAACCAGAGTGAACGATTAAAAGAGAAAATTATTGGTCTGTTGCAATCAAAGAGAAATTTTTGCATTATAACTAATGGGTTATCTCCTTAGGAGTTGCAAACATGCCAGCGTGTTTAAATCCTTTAAGTTCTTTTTTTAAATTATTTTAAAATCTATTCTTCCCATTGCCTTAATTCAACAAAATCTTTCTTCATTCTTTTCTACTAGGACTGAATCAGCCCTTGGCTAAAGAAATCCCTTCCTTAGAAATAAGCTTGTTTCTTAAAAACCTTCCGAGACCATTATTAACCATGGCCATAGAATACCCTGTTTCCCTGAAAATAAGACATCCCTTGATAATAAGCCCAATCAGGCTTTTGAGCTCATGTGCTAAAATAAGCCTCCCCCCCCCGAAAATAAGCCCTCCCCGAAAATATTTAAATGCAGAGCTAGACATCAGGTAAGACAGCAAGAGGAGCCCCATCTTGCTCCATGCACCCCAAAATAATAAGACCTCCCCGAAAATAAGGCCAAGTGCTTATTTTGGGGTTCAAAAAAAATATACGACAGGGTCTTATTTTTGGAGAAACATGGTATATCTTTTCTATTTTTGTACAGGTAGTCGCCGACTTACAACAGTTCATTCAGAGATCATTCAAAGTTACAAGCAGGCAAAGCCGGAAGATCGCTTCACTTGTTAGTGCCTCGTTAGGGATGAAAAAAAGATTCTAAAGCACAGCTGATCTTCAGAGAGAGAAGCAATGAGAAAAGCAGGCAAAGCCGGAAGATCGCTTCGCTCGTTAGTGCCTCGTTAGGGCTGAAAAAAAGCTTCGAAAAAGCTACATTCGGAGTATAAGACGCACCCAAATTTTCAGCCTCTTTTGGGGGGGGGGAGTGCGTCTTATACTCCGAAAAATGTGGTATACTCCTTGCAGACAGCTGGTCATTTGCATCCCTTTAGAGAGTCGTTGAGGCCACTTGGAGTTTATCTGCATCCTCAGGGTCACCTGAGTAGTGCAAATGGGTGTGGAGCCTTCTTGGCTGCAGGTTGTTTTTCGGCCCTGTGTTCCTTCGCCGTTGAAGACAGGGGCAGGCAGTTGCGGATAAGTCTGTGTTGCCTGAAGCGCAAATGGTTCCTGTAATCTGCAAAAAAATTTTTTCTAGAGATCCGTTCATAGTTAAATCTGAAAGCTTTCCTGAACATCTGCATCACTGGGCAGGATTCAGTGTCTCTGTGCCAGAGATGCTGTCTCAGCAACTACCATAAGCAAGGAGAACAATCCTCTTAAACGCTGCCCTTCAGGCAGATCTCAAAGCAGAAACACACGTCCAGATAACTCCTCTGTAAAAATTTCTAGGTAAGACACACCTTGCTTTGGTTACATCGATAACAGCTTTTGCCTCCAGCTCCCTTTCCTCTACATGAGTGGCTTCATCAATTGTGTCTTTCTCCTAGCAATGTCTGTAGGTAACCTATGAGATTTTGATGGCTAGGTATGGAAAGCCGGTGAGCATTTTTTAAAATCAGTTTAGCCTGATTTAAGTGGATGTCTAAGTTCATAAAAGCTTAGTGGTGACCCTTCGGGGACAGGAATATGCTAGCATCAATTCGACATGATCTGATAGCTCCTTAGTGAGACTGCAATGCATGGCATGGGCTGTTACCTTTGGAGACACTTAAAAATCCACAGTTAATATAATAGGGAGAAGCTGGGAGTGGGACTGGCTGATACAATCATTGGTCGCCTTTCCTTTTTCACCTACACTTACAATCTCTTACACTATTAAATGCAGGTAGGGATATTAAGATAGTGGCCTGTTTATATTTTGATTACAGTCTTCTAGTGTTGATTATTTTATTACTTATTTATTTCTTTAGGGTTAGAGTTGATTCCAGCAGCTCAAAAAAAAAAAAATCCTAAATTAAAAACATGGAGAAAATGAATGTACTTTATAGAGCTGTGATGGCGAACCTATGGCACACGTGCCACAGGTGGCACGAGTAGCCATATCGGTGGGCACACGAGCTCAGCTCTGGCGTGCATGCGTGTGCTGGCCAGCTGATTTTCAGGCCTTCTGAGCCCACCAGAAGTTGGCAAATGGGCCGTTTCCGGCCTCTGGAGGGCCTCTGGGTGGGTGGAGAAGGCCATTTTTGCCCTCCCCAGGCTCCTAGAAAACCTCTGGAGGCTGGGGAGAGCAAAAAATGGGACTCCCAGTCCCACCAGAAGTTGACAAATGGACCGTTTCCGGCCTCCGGAGGGCCTCCGGGGTGTGTGTGAGGAAGGCCATTTTCACCCTCCCCAAGCTCCTAGGAAGGCTCTGGAACCTAGGGAAAGAGAAAAACAGGCCTACTAGGCCCACCGTGCCATTGTGTGCCAGGAGCGGGGGGGGGGGGTCACACATGCATGTGTGGGGGCGGGGGGAATAGAATTATGGGTGTGGGCACATGTGCGCACAACCCCCCTCCCCCTGGCATGTGATGGCAAAAAGGTTAGCCATCGCTGTTATAGGGTTTTTTTAAATAAATGGTTTAAGATATGGTATAATTTTTCCTCACGACTTACGTTATTGATCACGGAGACTCCTTTCTCCTACCCTATCAGGATCTTCAACTCAACTAAGCACAGCTATTATGGAAGGCACCAGAACACAGTGTAACAATTGCGTTGGTTTATTAAATCAAAATTGAAATGCAGTGGTCCCTTTAGAACATTTCTCAGTTCCAGCGCAACTAATTAGAGGTTCACATCGCTGATCAACACAGTTTTCCTAACTAATATAAGCAGAGGTATGATCGGAATTAGTAATCAAATAGTTACCAAAAGTTCTTTTGTAGCTCCTTGATTTCAGAAAGATTTCCCAGGGAAAAAAAAATAAAAATAAAAATAGAGATGTAATAGTATGTGGGAAAGACTTTAGGAGATGGGGCAAATTAGTATTTTAAGCTTCTCAGATTTATCCTGTTGTAAGATGGAAAGCCAATAAATTTGATAAACATAAAGAAATGCTGCCTAGGGAATGGTCAGATAAGAGAGTACATAGCCCATAGTTGAATACTGGATGGGAAGAAGCTCCGAAGAAACCCTATCGAGTTTACTTGGGTTGTAAAGTACATAGCAGGGTAATTGTACTCTTAGTCTTCCAAGGTTCAAACCAGGGGTGGGTTTTACTTACCTTTACTACCAATTTGCAACGGGATCGCGCTTTTCCACATGCGCAGATCGCTGATGACGACATCCGGGGCGGTGGGTGGAGCCTCGCACCAGTTTTACTACCGGTTCTTGTGAACCGGTCCGAACCAGGGGCAACCCACCACTGGTTCAAACCAATCAGAATAGAGATGGAAGCGACCTTGGAAGTCTTCTAGTCCAACCCCTTGCTCAAGAGGAGACCCTATACTATTTCAGACAAGTGGCTGTCCATTCTCTTCTTAAATACCTCCTGGCCCACAACTTCTGAAGGCAAGTGTTCCATCGGTTAACTGTTCTCACGGTTAGGAAGTTTCTCCTTAATTCCAGGTTGCTTCTCTCCTTGATTAGTTTCCATCCATTGCTTCTTGTCCTGCCCTCAGGTGCTTTGGAGAATAGGTTGACTCCCTCTTCTTTGTGGCAGCCCCTCAAAATACTGCAATACTGCTAGCAGGTCACCCCTAATTCTTCTTTTCTTTAGACTAGCTAGCCAAGGCCAAATCCTGCAACCCTTCTACCTCAGGAAATTTCAAGGCACCTGGGATGATTTCACCTTAGCTACACCAGAAGCAATTAGCTTCTTTAGACATCAAATTATAACATTTTAATATTTGTACTTGATGTTTTTACTTGGCTGTTCACCGCCCTGAGTCCTCAGGGAGAAGGGCGGTATACAAATTCAAAATAAAATAAATAAAAATAAATAAACATTGAAATTCTATGACTCCATCGTACAGGGATTTTATTACAGTTTTGTCTTAATTTAGTATATTAGTATATTATCGCCTATATTGTATAGGTAGTCCTCAACTTACAACAGTTTGTTTAGTGACCATTCAGTTACAATGGCACTGAAAAAAGTGACTTATGACCATTTTTCACACTTATGACCATTGCAGCATCCCCATGGTCACGTGATTTACATGGGGTGGGTTCTATTTACCTTTACTACCGGTTCGCAACGGGGCCCCGCGCTTGCGCTGACTTTGCTCACACGCGCATGTGCTCTTCTGCGCAAGCACAGAAGCGTTTTGATGACATCAGGGTCAGTGGGCGGAGCCTCCCGCCGATTTTACTACCATTTCTATAGAACCGGTGCGAACCGGGGGCAACCCACCACTGATTCAGATGCTCGACAATTGCTTCATATGTCAGGGTTCCAAGTAACACCCCCAACGAAAGAAAACGGTCGCAGTGTCCCAGGATCATGTGATCATAGTTTGCAACCTTCTGACAGGCAAAGTTAATGGGGAAGTCGGATTCACTTAATAAACGTGGCAAGACAAGTCTTAAAACATGGGCAAAACTCACTTAACAAACTTCTCACTTAGCAACATAAATTATGGGCTCCATTGTGGTCGTAAGTTGAGGACTACCTGGATTGTCCACCCATACACACACACACACACACACACACACACACACACACACACACAACTTTTGGCACTTTATTTAAACTAAATTTGTATATCAGTGAATGCATGACCTCTGCAGATGCCACACAGTAAGTAAGTAAATAAATAAATGTATTAATTAATTTCCTATTCTATTATTTTTTAATCCTCCCTTTCTCTTCTTCTTCAGTTGTCCAAGTATGCGAACACTTACACATTGATGGTGGGGAAAAAAAAAAATCAGTATCAAACTTCAGACCCAATCGGTCCTCTCGCCTCTCCTGTTCAACATTTATGTGAAGCCGCTGGGTGAGATCATCCGTGGCTTTGGGGTGAGATACCACCAGTACGCTGATGACACCCAGCTGTACATCTCCACCCCAGGCCACCCCAATGATGCCCTTGAAGTGATGTCCCAGTGCCTGGAGGCTGTACGGATCTGGATGGGGAGGAACAGGCTCAAGCTCAACCCTTCCAAGACTGAGTGGCTGTGGCTCCCGGCATCCCGATATAGTCAGTTGACTCCATCACTGACTATTGGGGGCGAGTCATTGGCCCCCACAGAGAGGGCTCGCAATCTGGGAGTCCTCCTGGATATGCAGCTGTCCTTGGAGGAACACCTGACGGCTGTAACCAGGGGGACCTTTTGTCAGGTTCGCCTGATCCGCCAGTTGCGGCCCTTTCTTGATCGGGATTCCCTGTGCACAGTCACTCACGCCCTCGTCACCTCTCGCCTTGACTATTGCAACGCTCTCTACATGGGGCTCCCCTTGAGGAGCACCCGGAGGCTCCAGCTGGTCCAGAACGCAGCAGCGCGGGTAGTGACGGGAGCAGCATGGCGCTCCCATGTAACACCGCTCCTGCGCGAGCTGCACTGGCTCCCAGTTGTCTTCCGGGTGCGCTTCAAGGTGTTGGTTATCACCTTTAAAGCGCTCCATGGCATAGGGCCTAGCTATCTTCGAGACCGCCTGCTGCTACCAACGACCTCCCATCGACCCGTGCGCTCCCACAGAGAGGGCCTCCTCGGGGTGCCATCAGCCAGACAATGTAGGCTGGTGACCCCCAGGGGGAGAGCCTTCTCTGTGGGGGCACCTACCCTCTGGAATCAGCTCCCCCCAGAGATACGGAGAATCCAAGACCTCAGTGCCTTCCGTCGCGCCCTTAAAACCCATCTATTTAAACAAGCCGGGCTGGCTTAAGATGAAATTTTTAACTGTTTTTTAAATGTTTTAAACGTTTTTAATTGGTAATGAGTTTTAATTGGGCCAAATTTATATATCTTTTAATTGTTTTTAATATTTGTTCTGCATGTTTTTTTAATCTGGCTGTACACCGCCCTGAGTCCTCAGGGAGAAGGGCGGTATAGAAATCTAATATAAAATAAAATAAAATAAAATAAACAGTTCAAACTATGTCTGAATTGTGCAGAATGTTCATTGTTTCTATGTGCTGTGAAGCAGTTCATTGAACGATGAGATAAATAAAACTTTCTCCAGGGAGTCATAGGGCTTGTTTTGGATCACGCATGATTAAATGGAAAAAAAGTGACGTTTCTCAGAGGGTTTAGATGCCTAGCACTAATTAGTACAAGCCTGAGGGCACAATCAGGTTCACTCTGGTCTGGTAACTTAACTCCACTGGCTGGAAACAACCAAAATTGGTTTTACATGGAAAATTCAGTTTAATCAAAGCTTGACATTACAAGACATTATAAACTAGATATACGGTATAGCATGGGTTATTAAATATCACATTATGTGACATATATTATTACATTCTCATACACTCGTAGATACGTGACTTATTTAAGAGGTTTTAAAAGAGGTTTTTTTTAAAAAAAAAGAAAACAAAGAAGTTAGTCCTCTCTCCTTTCAAACAAGTTTATTTATTTATTTATTTATTTATTTTATTATTCATATTTCTATGCCGCCTACTCTCCAAGGACTCTGGGCGGCTTACACCAAAGACAGTATACTAAATAGCATATTGCCCCTAACAATCTGGGTCCTCATTTTACCCACCTCGGAAGGATGGAAGGCTGAGTCAACCTTGAGCCGGTGAGATTTGATCCGCTGATCTGCTGAACTAGCAGGCAGTTGAAGTAGCTGCAGTACTGCACTCTAATCATTGCGCCACCTCGGCTCTTGACTGTGTATCCTTCAGATCAGTGGTGGAATTCAGATTTTTTTTACTAATGGTTCTGTGGGTGTGGTGTGGCTTGGTGGGTGTGGCTTGGTTGGGCAAAATCGGCAAAATCTCCATTCCCACCCCATTCCAGGGGAAGGATACTGCAAAATCCCCATTCCCTCCCCACTCCTGGGGGAAGGATATTGCAAAATCTCCATTCCCACCCCACTCCAGGGGAAGGATACTTCAAAATCCCCATTCCCTCCCCACTCCTGGGGGAAGGATATTGCAAAATCTCCATTCCCACCCCACTCCAGGGGAAGGATACCGCAAAATCCCCATTCCCTCCCCACTCCTGGGGGAAGGATATTGCAAAATCTCCATTCCCACCCCACTCCAGGGGAAGGATACTGCAAAATCCCCATTCCCTCCCCACTCCTGGGGGAAGGATATTGCAAAATCTCCATTCCCACCCCACTCCAGGGGAAGGATACTGCAAAATCCCCATTCCCTCCCCACTCCTGGGGGAAGGATATTGCAAAATCTCCATTCCCAACCCCACTCATTCCCAACTGGGACCAGCCAGAGGTGGTATTTGCCGGTTCTCCGAACTACTCAAAATTTCCGCTACCAGTTCTCCAGAACCTGTCAGAACCTGCTGAATTTCACCCCTGCTTCAGATAGTATTCAAGATCCCAGATCCATTGGGGACGGGTCGTCTCAAAACACCTCTATTAGAAATAGAAAAAAAAGGGGGAGAAGATAGATTTTTTTATTTTCTTGAGCTCCAAGATGTCACTACAGATGGTGAGTGCAAACACAAAATTAAAAGAAGTTTGTTCTTTGGGAGGAAAGTTATGTCAAACCTAGACAGCATACTAAAACAGCAGAGACATCACTTTGCCGACAATCAATCCGTATAACCATAGCTATGGTTTTCCCAGGAGCAATGCATGGCTGTGTGAGTTGGACCCTAAGGAAGACTGAGCGCTGAAGAATTAATGCTTTCATATTGTGGTGTTAGAGAAGGTCCTTGAGAGTCACGTGGTGTTATAGCCCGCCAGCTGCCAGCGGAGCTGTCAGCAGACTCAGACGATGAGGAGGTTGGGGAGGAACTTGGGCCAGTCCTAGAGTCTGGGGAAGGCTCTGATGGATGCTCTGCATCGAAAGCAGAGATAGAGCAAGGGTCGTCTGACATTCCCCAGCCACCAGAGAGGCAGCTGCCTTTGGAGGCTAATATGAGGAGGAAGAACAGCTGGGGCCTGTTCCAGATGCACACATGTGCAGAGCTGTTAGGAGAGGAGAACAACGGAGGACAAGTAGTCGACTCGGGAAGAAAGGCACACGTGGACACTGAATGGTCCCTCCCTGGCTGGGGAATAAATAGAAGGAAAGGGGAGTGGTGGTTGTAGGAGACAACTGTTCGGCTTTCGGAAGATTTGGCTCATTGTGGTTCCTGCCTCAGAGACCGCTTGCCAGAACTTAATTTACAGCTTGTAAATTAGCTCCTAGCCTGGCAATTATCTCAAGGAACTGATAAGGTCTGTTACTGCAGTTAACTTTTTGAAGGATTATTGCCTGGACTTTTCAGTGTGTGAATGCCATTAATTCGCAGGAGATAAATAGAGAGGGTTTTTTCAGGACAAGGAGTCTGTTTCTTGTTTCTGCTAAGGCTGGGTCAGAACACATGGACTGCAAGGAGATCAAATCCATCAATCCTAAAGGAAATAAACCTTGACTGTTCTTTGGAAGGATAGATGCTGAAGCTGAAGCTCAAATACTTTGGCCACCAAGTGAGAAGAGAGGGGCTCCTTGGTAAAGACTCTGATGTTGGAACAGATGGAAGGCCAAAGGAGGACAGCAGAAGATGAGATGGTTAGTGTCACCGACACAATGAACATGAATTTGGGCAAACTCTGGGAGGCAATGGAGGGCAGCAGAGGACAGTGAAGGACAGGGGGGCCTGGCGTGCTATGGTCCATGGAGTCATGAAGAGTCGGTCACAACTTAACAACTGAACAACAATTACATCACTAGAATCCAGATTACATCACTAGAATCTGAGGTCAAATCACAGATTTCTGCAGCACACATTTCCATTTGGGTGGATGAAAAAGAAATGTTTTACCTCTTAAAAGCTTGGATTTCACGCCGTACCCTTCAAATGGGTCTGAAAATCTCCGATATTCAGAGGTGACATCATGTCACCAACTAGTCACTGTGGATCTTAGGGGTCCTGAAAGAAGTGAAATACTAAAAGGGTGTCTTCCCATACCCCTCCCTTCTGTGTTTATGTGTTTGTGTGTGTGTGTGTCTGTTTGTGTGTGTCTGTGTAGGTTCCTTAAAAAGTTGTTCTTGCTTAAACATGAATTTTAGCAGCCTCAATAATTTTAGCACCCTGGTGCCACCAGTAAGATTTCTACCCAGTGTGTGCTCTTGCAGGAATATCGTTAACTGATCTGTTCCAATCAGCCCCATAATCCTTTCCTGTACTAAAGATCCCATTGTTCATTTATGCAGAGTGCTTCAGAATCTATTGTAATATAAACTCCCTTGATAGCTTGCTCTGCGTAAGCTCCTCTCGCTTTAACTTTTAAATTGTTTTGTCCAACTCTAGGAAATACAAGACTCAAAAGAAGAAGGGAAAAAAAAAATGCCCAAGAGAGTGTATCTGAAGAAGGTGTATGCAATGTATTTTAGCCTTTGAATAATAATCAGCCTCTAATATATAGCAATAATTTCCCAGTGTGTTTACCCAAAGCGAAGGGTGTTTAATTTCATTCTGATTTTATGAGCCATTGGCTTTTGATATTAAGCCGATGAACTCCAATCAGATAACTGTCAATCATGGTTTGAAAAAGGAAGCCGGAAAGAAAAGGAAAAGCACAATACTCGTATTGTAAGGTTTGGAGGCTTTTATTTTTTAATCTACTCTTCCATACGCACAAAAATAGTTGTTTTATATGTTCTGCCCTTTCAGGAACCCGCTATGTAAAATCATTTAGACTGGAAAAAAAAAAAAGAAAGTGATATGAAAGCAAGAGAACAATGGTTGATACTCAGCCAATTTCCATAGCTCAGTCGTTGTAAGTAGACGTCACACTGTGAGAATGAGTAGGGGAACAGAAACATTATGCTTTCATCTGACAAACCCGGAGAGATATCAGAAAGTTCTTCCAGCAATGTTTAAAGAGTACAGGATCTTTAGAACACCAGGTATCTCTGTAGACCTTACTTGTAAAGGTGTTTAAAATGGAACCAGAGAAGATGCTTATTAGAAGATCACAACATGATTCAGAATAATTGGTGCCTCTTTCTATCTATGGTCTCGGTATCTACAGTTCTGGTGTACCCAAATATGGGAAGGAGCATATTGCTTCCTTTCGCCTTTCAGACCCAATCCAAGGGCCCTCAGGCAGTCGCATTCACGACAAACTATTTTGTGTTAAATTTATATTTACTGACAAAGAAATAAAAGGAGACTAGTATAGATCTATTTCAAGCTATTTAGCTCTCATCAGCTAGCCATTCCCTTCTGGGATTCGAACCTGGGCTTGCCTGCGTGTTAGGCAGATGTATTAACCTCCTCGCTTTGTCAGTTTGTGCCAGGGGAGATTAAATGGGTTTTCTATTGAAGCAACCTGGTCTACTCAAATATGGGAAGGAGCATATTGCTTCCTTTCGCCTTTCAGACCCAATCCAGGGGCCCTCACGTTGCTTTGATAAAAAACCCATTTAATCTTCCCTGGTACAAGCTGACAAAGCAAGGAGAACCTGTGGCTTAGAGGTTCTGCCTAACATGCAGACAAGCCCAGGTTTGAATCTATAGATATCTATTATATCTCTATCTCTATCTCTATCTCTATCTCTATCTCTATCTCTATCTCTATCTCTATCTCTATCTCTATCTCTATCTCTATCTATCTATCTATCTATCTATCTATCTATCTATCTATCTATCTCTATCTATCTATCTATCTATCTATCTATCTATCTATCTATCTCTATCTCTATATCTATATCTGTTTAAAAAAAGATAAAGTTAAAGGTTTGTCCTGTCCAGTCATGTCCAAGAAAATCAGCTGTGCCATGCAAATCAGCTGAGCCAGAAAGAAGGAAATATAGGACAGGATAGGGCAGGTGGGCGGGGCCAGCTGATTGTCAGAACTACCGGTTTGCCTGAACCGGTCTGAACTGGCAGCAGCCCAGCACTGGTGATGCCCATCTCCATTTCCTAGTTGAGAGAGCCAGTGTTGTCCGAAGATGCTTCTGTGGTACCTATTTATCTACTCACTTTTGTATTTTTTTCCAACTACTAGCTGGGGCAAGTAATGGAAGCTCAGTTCACCCGTTCACACAGCCCTCGGGTCTTGAACCCAGGCTGTCAGCTTTCCAGCTGACAAGCTCAGTATCTTTAACCACTAAGCCATCACATCTCCTTGCATATATGTAAAGACTTTTTGCATATTCATGGTTTTGGCCTTGTTTTTTGTTGCTTCACATTGGAGCACAGGGGTGGATGAGGCTGCTTCTCCAAACAGGAAGAGGAGAATATTCATCAATGTTGTGACTGGGAAGCTTCATAGGAATACCCCAGCCAACCATATGGTCATGGTCAGGGGTGGGTTGTACTTAACTTTACTACCGGTTCGCAATGGGGCCACGTGCGTGCTTGCTTTGCTTGCATGTGCGCTTCTGCACAGAAGCTTCCTGATGACGTCACGGTCGGTATCCGGAGCCTCCTACCAGTTTTACTACCGGTTCTTGTAAACTGGTCCGAATCGGGGGCAACCCATCACTGGTCATTGTAGAAAACCAAGACAGAGGGGCAGAATGAGCATCAAGGAGCCTGGTTTAGCTCAACAGACAGAAGCACTGTAATTTAACACCAGCTGTCTGCAATTAAAGTAAGATCGAATCTCGCCAGGCTCAAGGTTGACTCAGCCTTCCATCCTTTCTAAGGTAGGTAAATTGAGGACCCAGTTTGTGGGGGCAATAAGATGACTTTGTATAAATATACAAAAGTATGAAGGCTATTGCTTAACGCACTGTAAGCTGCCCTGAGTCTCCGGAGAAGGGCAGCATATAAATCAAATTTAAAAAAAAAAATAGCATGATTTAGAGGTTGTAGATCATAAAAGAACCACATGGATTAGGCAAGCCAACATGAACAGTATTATATGAGTAAAGTGATTCCTCCCATCAACAGTTGACCATGTTGCTCTAAACATGAAGAGCAGCTTCTGGAAGGAAGCAATGTGGATCCTCACGACTAGATCGATCCAGCACAATCTGCTGCAACTCAGCAAGAAGGAACAAATATAGATAAATTGCGTAGATGACCTATGAAAGACAAAGAGGGTAAAAAACTGCTTTGGGGACGCAAAGGAAAATCATAATTTCTGGAATTTAACCCTCAAATTCCCATAGACGCAAAGATCATTATTCACAGATTCATTATTTGTTATTATATGCAAAGATAAACCCCTTGGAAGGTATTGTACTGCATACACATTTGTGTCTAGGTGTTTTATCTTTGGGATGGGCAAGTTTCTGCTAAGACGCTGAGCTTGTTGATCAGAAAGGTTGGCAGTTCGGTGGTTCGGATCCCTAGTATAGGTCTCCTGCGTGAGCAGGGGGTTCAACTAGATGACCTCCAAGGTCCCTTCCAACTCTGTTACTGTTATGTACACTGAGAGCATATGCACCAAAGACAAATTCCTTGTGTATCCAAACACAGTTGGCCAATAAAGAATTCTATTCTATTCTATTCTATTCTATTCTATTCTATTCTATTCTATTCTATTCTATTCTATTCTATTCTATTCTATTCTATTCTAATTCTACTCTACTCTACTCTACTCCTATTCTACTCCTATTCTACTCTACTCTACTCTACTCTACTCTACTCTACTCTACTCTACTCTACTCCTATTCTATTCTATTCTATTCTACTCTACTCTACTCTATTCTACGCTACTCCTATTCTATTCTATTCTATTCTACTCTACTCTACTCTACTCTACTCTACTCTACTCTACTCTACTCTACTTCTATTCTATTGTATTCTATTCTATTCTATTCTATTCTATTCTATTCTATTCTATTCTATTCTATTCTATTCTATTCTATTCTACTCTACTCTACTCTACTCTACTCTACTCTACTCTACTCTACTCCTATTCTATTCTATTCTACTCTACCCTACTCTACTCTACTCTACTCTACTCTACTCTATTCTATTCTTGGGCTTAAAATGTACAAATGTGATGTACAAATGTGATGTTTCAGCTGGAAATCCTCCTGAGCTTTTCAGATATTCCAACAACATAAGGAATGGCAACACAATCTTTCCATTTCTGCCCCTCCACCTTGTCAGAACCTGTCATTTTCCTTCCCACCAACTAATCTCAACTGTCAATAACTATCCTTCCATCTCACACAGCATCCAATACAACTAATGAAGCTTCAAGGATAGGAAACAAAACATCTTTTTTTTCCTCAAAAAAAACCCCCAAAAAACAGTCCAATTGCTTTTTTAAAATAGGAAAACCACTTTTGATACAACGGTGACCTAGAAAACTGAGAATCTTGGTAGACATTCATACTGTGATGTCAAATTCATACTGTGAGCTTGTTTGATCACTGCAAGGCAGTAGATGTTGGTAGCTTTGTTTGCACTAGAGAAGAATCAGGAAAATACGGAAATGGTCAAACCCAGGAGGAGCTTTTGTCCTACAATTTTCTCATCCATCCTCAAAAGCCTGCCTACCAAAATTAGATCTTTCTGTGCCTCTATGCATGTGGATAGATCTTTCAGAGAAATTGCTGGTGATCATGCTACATAGGAAGAAAATTCTCCCCAATTATTCTAACTTTTAGGCCAATAAAGCTTCCAATGCCTGTTCCTCCTCTTGCCCTTTTTTCAGGGGTGAAATGCTACCGGTTCGGGCTGGTTCGCCTGAACCGGTAGTAAAAAATTCTACAGGTTCGCCGAACCGGTAGTAAAAAAAGTTTTTAACAAAGTTCCGAAGATCAGCCGAGTGACGTGCGATCATCGGAACTTTTTTTTAACTTTTTAAAGTATTTTAAATGTTACCAGAGAACCAGTAGTAAAAAAAATGCTTAAAAAGTAAAAAAAAAAAGTTCTGACAATCGCGCATCGCTCAGTTGATCTTCGGAATTTTTTTTTTTTACTTTTTAAGCATTTTTTTACTCAGAAATGCTTTAAAAGGGTTAAAAAAAAGGTTTGGACGATCACAGATGTGGCACGCAAGGTTGGGAACCTTTTTTAAACTTTTGAAAAGCATTTTTTACTACCTGTTCTCCGGAACCGGTAGTAAAAAATGTTTTTCAAAAGTTTTTCAAAAGGTTCCCAAGCTACTTACCTTCCCAAGCCTTCTTTTGGCACGTACTGTGCATGCGTGTGCATGCAGCATGTTTTTGGTGCGCACTGTGCATGCACATGCACAGCATGTGCTTGGCACACAGCGCGCATGTGCAGCCAGCAAACTGGTGGCAAACCGGTTCAGATTTCACCACTGCCTTTTTTCATTAAAATATCAGCCCAGCAATTAGCGTTACTTATTTTAACCTTCACCTGTGTTCCTGAGTAATATTTACCTTACAACCATTTTCAGGATTACCGCTGGTAGAAAGTAGTTAAAATGCTAACTAATCCCTTCCTGGAATGCTTAGCTTATAAGATCAACCTCAAGAGTTTCTCACATGGAGTTACAAGGGAAGTGTAACGTGGGTGGGATTCACTTACCTTCCCTACTGGTTCGCAAATGTGAGCGTGCGCATGCTTGGCCTTTTGCGCATGCTCTTTGTTTGCGTGCACCTCCCGCGCATGTGCACGGCCTCCAAAACATGGCTAAATAAGACGGCATTATGTCTGGGCCGGTGGGCAGGGCCTTCCACAGTCGGCGCTACCAGTTCGCCCGAACCAGACAGAACCAGCTGAATCCCACCACTGAGTATAATGGGCAATGAGAATAACCTTGGGAGACCGGAGGAAGAGCTACAGCCTTGACAACAGTCTGATAAGAGAAATCTGAACCCAAAGCAGGAATGGTAGTGGAGCAAGTATCTCAGAATTGACCCAGTTTTTTGGAATGTAAAGACAGGGGAATGGGAGAAGTACTTTCAAATTTGGAAGATTCTTTACCGCATCTTTAAGAATCAGTTTGATCTAGTGATTAAGATGCAGACTAGAAACCAGGAGACTGTCAGTTCTAATCCCAATTTAGTCATGAAAGCCAGCTGGGTGATCTTGGGGTAGTCTCTCCCTCTCTCTCTTTTAGCCCAAGTCACCTCACAGGGTTGTTGTTGGGAAAGTCAGAAGAGGAAGGAATATGTTCGCTGCCTTGAATTATTTATAAAAATAATAAAGGAGGGATACAAATAAACACTTAGCTAGCTTACAATAATGGTAGTATTAGTATTGCTTGATTTTGGTTTCCTGGTCTGGACTACCTTAAAGGAAGTGTAGAAATAGAATGCTGATTTTTCAATCCATGATCCCTGTGTGATTTCTACAAAGCAGTCCAGAGAAAAAACACAAACCATGAGTACTAATAGCACTTCCATTGTAAGTTTTCAGTAACACACTCTTGCAAGTCTGGTAGAGTGCTCCCTTTTTCAGTAAACTAAAGAGGGTCCCTTCCCTTACCCCTCCATCTGTGGGCTGCAATACCTTTTTTGCCTGATGGTTGCCTAGACTGTGGTCCTTCCTCATCTACCAAGGTCATTTCCACATACCATTATACCAGTGGTGGGATTCAAATAATTTAACAACCGGTTCTCTGCCCTAATAACTGGCTTGGTGGGCGCGGCCATGGTGGGCATGGCCAGGGGGTGTGACAGGCAGCACTCGGCCTCCTGCACCCCCTTGGAGCAAAAACAGGGCATGGGGGAGGCGCCATCCCCCACACCCCGTTTTGGGCCTAGTAGGCCTCCCTGCAGCCTCCTGGGAGCAAAAACAGGTTGCGGGGGGATTCCTGGAAGGGGTGAGGCCGGGAGAGGCGGGTAGAGGCCACTCAGAAACTTAACAACCGGTTTGTCCAAACTATCCCAAACCGGCTGGATCCTACCACTGCATTATACCCAGATACATTGGATCTCAAACTCTGTTCTGTAATTCCTACAGCCTGCACTTTTTCTCAATTGGCACCAGCCTGTGGATGGAGCATACTATAACTGCGCTATAAAATCCAGAGCATCTCTCAATAGGATCAAGCAGAAATTACTGTTTGGTGATTTTCCAGTTTTTGCAGTTCAGATCCGGAACACCTACTGCGTATGTAGTATCAGATAAATAATTGGAGCTATGAATAGCAAGACAGCCAGTATTTATTCTGTGATGTTTTTCAAGAATGCAGCAATCACTCAAAGAAAACAATGGTTTGCAGTGGCACTATGAAGTGCATGAAGAATTGTGGCAGTTTCAAAAGTCTACTTGCAAGCATCTAGTCGCTGGCATAGCTCTCTCTGCCAGATATTCAAAGGGCAGAAATGTTTAAGTGCTAGTAATGGCAAGCAAATATAGCCCACAATATAATCCATATCTGGTTTGATTAAGAAAAGCCACATGTATAGACAAATATATATGTGAATACAATACTCTAGAGCAGGGGTGTCAAACTCAATTTCATTGAGGGCTGCACCAGGTTCTGTTTGACATTGGGGAGCTGGGGTGGGCGTGGCCAGGGCAGGTGTGGCCATCTTGACAGTCGGTGGCGCCTGCAATGGCCCGAGTACTCTGCCAGCGAAAACGGGTTCCTGAACTCTGTTTTCGGCTGCAACGGCCTCCTGCAACCTGCTGCCAGTGAAAACAGAGCTCGGGTGGGCCATGGGTGGCTCTTGCGAGCTCCGTTTTCGGCTGTGACGGCCTCCTTCAACCCTCTGCTAGTGAAAACAGAGCTTGGGAGAGCCACACGCAGCCCTCCGAAGCTCCATTTTCACTGGCAGAGGCACTGCGGGCCGGTCCTTCGCTGTTTCCAGGGCAGCCCCATGGGCCAGATCTAAGCATCCATTGGGCCAGATCCAGGGCCCGGGCCTTGAGTTTGACACCCCTGATCTAGAGAGATGTACACACATATATGCCCATACATACTGGTTTTTTTTTATTTAAAAAGTTTTAATAATCAATACAACAATTTTCTCCCCTCCTTTCCCCCTCCCCCCTCCAATCCCCCCACCCCCTCTCTCCCTCCAACCCCCCCAACCCCCCACCCCCCGGATTTCTCAGAGCAAAAACAGGGTATAACATAACAAACATAAGCTAAAATAAGCTAACTTTCTGTGGTCTCCAAACTCCCTCTTGGTCTTTAGCATGCCACCCGTAAACCAAATCATATCTCTCAATATTCAATATTCTTTCTTCTGTTAAATTCATCCAATCACTCATTGCTGATAGAACAGCTGCCTCATAATATAATCTTAAATTAGGCATTTTGAGACCTCCTCTTTCGCGTATATCCTGCATTATTTTTTGTTTTATTTTCGGTCTCTTCCCTGCCCAGACAAAGTTATTAATACCCTTCTGCCATATCTTCAAATTCTCATCTTTTTTAAGTATAGGTATCATTTGAAAAAGAAACAAAAACTTAGGCAAAACATTCATTTTTACTGCTGCTATCCTTCCTAACAAGGATAATTGTAATTTTTTCCAGTTTTCCATCTCTGTCTGTATTTTTTGCCACAACGGATCATAATTATGACCCATACATACTGTTATGACCCAGGTGGTCAAAGCAAGGCAGTCCTCTGGAGAGTTTATTTCTCTTAACAAATGTTCCAGCCAACTACCCTCCAATGACAGGTGAGGCTTTAACCCCATGCTACCCTGAAGGCAGCCACCCACAGTCTCCCAAACATAGCCCCGGTAGTACAAAGAAAACCCACAGAGGAGGAGCACCCTCACAGAGCAAAGTCCAGGATTCCGGGTCCAATCCTCAGGGCAAGGACAACAAGCAGTACCATAGGGCCAATAATAGTATGTAGTATATACCATTTTTTATACTCACAGTGAAGCAAAGGCCAAACGGACAGGGTTGATGTTGTGGGAAAACAGGAGTAGGAAGAAGTATTAAAAAGCAGTGAAGGGAGGATAAAAATCTAATAAAATAATTTAGTAAAATTAAAAAAAGGAGTTTCTATGTCCACTGTTTTCTTAAATACGTCCTTTTAAGTATTGGTTTATTTATTTACTTATTTATTTTATTTTATTTTATTTTATTTTATTTTATTTTATTTTATTTTATTTTATTTTATTTTATTTTATTATTTTATTTTATTTTATTTTATTTTATTTTATTTTATTTTATTTTTATTTATTTATTTATTTAATTTGTATACTGCCCTTCTCCAACAGGACTCAGGGCGGCTTACAATGTGTTAAGCAATAGCCTTCATACTTTTGTATATACCTGCTTAGTAGGGCTTTTGCCACCCCCCAAGCGGTGTTCTTTTTTTATGCATAGTCAGCTTATTGCCCCCACAATCCGGGTCCTCATTTTACCTACCTCGGAAGGATGGAAGGCTGAGTCGGCCTTGAACCTGGTGAGATTTGAACTCGCAGTAATTGCAGGCAGCTGGTGTTACTTAACAGCACTTTAGTCCACTGTACCACCAAGGCTCTTAATTAGGTTAACTAGGTTTAACTAGGTTCGAAACCCTAGTGCCGTGTAACGGGGTGAGCTCCTGTTACTTGTCCCAGCTTCTGCCAACCTAGCAGTTCAAAAGCAGTAAAAAATGCAAAGTAGAAAAATAGGGACCACCTTTGGTGGGAAGGTAACAACGTTCCATGAGCCTTTGGTGTTTAATCATGTTGGCCACGGAGACGTCTTTGGACAGTGCTGGCTCTTTGGCTTTGAAACAGGGATGAGCTACCCTAGAGTTGGTAACGATTAGGACATATGTGCCAGGGGAACCTTTACCTTTACCTTAAGTATTGAAACACCTGTGCCTGGATCTCCTGTCACTTTGGGGTTTTGTTTTTAGACTTCCAAACTCATAGGCCTATAAGTTTCCTTGATTATAGTCTAGCAAAGCTAGACCGAGTAAATAATCTAATAAATATAATGCTAGGATGAGCATTATTTATTTATTTATTTATTTTAAAAAATGAAGGATACTTAGAGTCAGATGAAATTAGTTTTTTTCCTAAAGGTTAATAATATTTGTAGATGTTTTTTTCTTATGTTGAATGCTAAAAAACCTCTGTGATTATTTGAGGAAATTGGCTTGCAAAGCCCCATGCATATCTAGAATGTTCCTTGATAGCAAAATTGCTTCACCTGAGAAAACATATTTTGAGATCTTTGGCCTCCATTCCCTGTCTTTAAAATGTCTTTCTTTTCCTTCCCAGTTGCACTCATTATTTACATTTTAGTTAGCGTCTTTTAATCACCTTCTATAACTTCTGTGTTTGTGCTATAGAAAGTGGTATTTCTGGGTTCTTCTAAGCTGCAAATCAACCTGAGAAGGTATTTCAAAGAAGAAATGATGGCACAGAAGTTAAGTAAATAAAAATAAGCTCTCTTTCTGATCAGAAATGATTAATTAGCGGACCAAATTATCAAAGCAGCTTCTTTGTCTGCTTTCTGTGAGAGAAGTGGGTGGGCTACTTCTCTTAAAATAAATAAAACTACGTTTTATTCAAGTGTAAAGAAAACTTTGCTCACAGCTTCATTGAAAAGGGACAATAAAAGTCCAGATTTATTTATTTTATTTTATTTTTTCTCAATCAAGAGAGCAGCTTTTTGGAAAGTTCATTCTTTCCTTTCAGTCAACCAGAAGTTTTGCCCAGCTTCTTCCACTGATGAATTGCTCTAACAGGAAATTTCTCCTTAGTTCTAGGTTGCTTCTCTCCTTGATTAGTTTCCATCCATTGCTTCTTGTCCTGCCTTCAGGTGCTTTGGAGAATAGCTTGACTCCCTCTTCTTTGTGGCAGCCCCTGTGATATTGGAACACTGCTATCATATCACCCCGTAGTCCTTCTCTTCATTAAATAGACATACCTCCAACCATTCTTCATGTTTTAGCTTCCAGTCTCCTAATCATTGTTGCTCTTCTCTGCACCCTTTCCAGAGTCTCATTTTACCCATGACCTCCATGTTTATTATTATTAATTTGTACAAAACAAAAGTTTTGTACACCAAGAGCCTTGGTGGCGCAGCGGACTAAAGTGCTGTTAAGTAGCACTTAGCTGCCAGCTGCCTGAAATTACTGCGAGTTCAAATCTCATCAGGCTCAAGGTTGACTCAGCCTTCCATCCTTCCGAGGTAGGTAAAATGAGGACCCGGATTGTGGGGGCAATAAGCTGACTTTGTATAAAAAAGAACACCGCTTGGGGGGGGCCTGTGGTAACTTCAAGCAGTTGCTAAGAGACCAGTCATAAATTGAGGACAACCTATGGAAGGACAAATCTTCCTCTTTTTTTTTTAAAGTTTAAAGTATTTTTGCACTAAATAAGCAGTTTGTGCTGCCTCTACTCACCCACACGTCAGGGTTAGTGTAGAGAGCTTTATTCAGTCTGTTCCCTCAACAGTTCCATTTCAGGTTTTCAGCGAACCCCCAGCTGCAAGATTAGCACAGTAATTGGCTCGGGACCAAAAAAAAAACTTACAGCCAAACCAAAACAGGGCTTGAAATTAAAGATTTTGCCTGGATAGATTCCAAAAACAAACAGCTCAAAACCCGCTCCGAGGTTAGGGCCCTCCACTGAGGTTTGTCAACAAGTCAGGTGGTCCGAGTTTCAGGGCTTGCAAGGAGAAGTCACAGGAATAGTCCAAGTCTGGAGTTCGGTGGGCCATTTTCATTGAAGCCAGACACGAACAAGCTGTAGACCCATGATGGCGAACCTATGGCACGCGTGTGGATCGTCGACATTGCCATACCTGGTGACAGCAGAATCAACGAAAAACAACTTGAAACGTCAGGACTTGAGAATTGAACTGCAGAGACTCTGGCGTAAACCAGTGCAGGTGGTTCCAATGGTACTCGGCACACTGGGTGCTCTGCCTAAAGATCTAGGCAAGTACTTAAAAACAATTGGCGCCGACAAGATCACCATTGGTCAGCTGCAGAAGGCCACCTTACTTGGATCTGCTTGCATAATCTGCCGATACATCACGCAGTCCTAAACGCTTGGGAAGTGTTCGACTAGTGATTTGTGATACGAAATCCAGCATGGTCACCTCGTTTGCTGTGTATAGTGTCAGAAGAAGAAGAAGAAGAAGAAGAAGAAGAAGAAGAAGAAGAAGAAGAAGAAGAAGAAGAGGAAGAGGAAGAGGAAGAGGAAGAGGAAGAGGAAGAGGAAGAGGAAGAGGAAGAGGAGGAGGAGGAAGAGGAGGAGGAGGAAGAAGAAGAAGAAGAAGAAGAAGAAGAAGAAGAAGAAGAAGAAGAAGAAGAAGAAGAAGAAGAAGAAGAAGAAGAAGAAGAAGAAAGCTCAACATCAGATTGAGAAAGTTTTAGAGAATGAGAGACTCAAGATCTTGTGGGACTTCAGGATTCAGACTGACAGGCACTTGGTCCAGAACACACCTGACATAACAATAGTTGAAAAGAAAAAAATATGGTTCCTTGACATTGCAATACCTGGTGATGCACGGATTGAAGATAAGCAGCAAGAAAAAATCACAAAGTACCGGGACTTGCAAATTGAAGTTGAGCGACTGTGGAAAAAGAAATCGTGTGTTGTCTCGATTGTAATTGGAGCCCTTGGAGCAATACCCAAAGGGCTACCCCGCTATTTAGAAATCCTAAATTTGCCGGACTTGAACATTTTGACTCTACAAAAAACCACCTTACTCGGAACAGCTTACATCCTCCGACGATACCTTAACAGTTCCTAGGTCCTTGGTTAGGACTCGAGCTGCTGAGCTATTAACCAGCCTCAAAGGCTGTGAATTTCACTAAAGATTAATCAATAAATAATAATAATAATAATAATAATAATAATAATAATAATAATAATAATAATAATAATACTTTAGTCTAAACATATACCAGTTTCTAAAAATACTTTTTTTTATTTCCAGAAG
The DNA here is from genome assembly GCF_029215685.1 of Pituophis catenifer annectens. Classification (NCBI taxonomy): domain Eukaryota; kingdom Metazoa; phylum Chordata; class Lepidosauria; order Squamata; family Colubridae; genus Pituophis; species Pituophis catenifer. The sequence continues at coordinate 14,295,488 of NW_027256883.1, read as the reverse complement.
TGTAGCATAGAAGTCAATGGTCAAATTTACTATCCACACCTACTGCAACCTGTTGACACAGTAGGGGAAAAAAAAGACTATAAAAAGAAACTTTAAAGAGACATCACTTCTCCCAGTTCAATCACTCTCCAAATGACTTGAATGGTTTCCAAGGTGAACTCATGCTGTTTTCCCTCAAGGTGAAGACCTACACAAGATGATAGATTTTATGAACTTCCAGAAGTGCCTTTCCAATTCCATTATTTATCAAGCCTTTGTCTCCTGTTCATTAATGAGTAGCAGAAAGAGTAGTCCTGGTGGTTTTAAATGAGGTTGCACTTGCACGGCCTGATTTTGGCTGATTTATCGGTTCACGTCTAGTCATTGTTGAATTATTCCTGCAAGAATGGTGAAGAAGCTGTTTCCCAGAATGGCTACTGATCTCTTTTGACCCATTTCCCCATCTGCCTTCCCCAGAAAATCTGTGAAAAGACTGCAGTTCTCAGAATATTGTGCCAACAGCATGGAACAAACTTGATTTTCCTGTGGGAGAAAGTGGCTTTCTGCGAGCCCCCACTTATACGACAGGTAGTCCTCAACTTACAACAGTTCATTGAACGACCATTTGAAGTCACAATGGCACTGAAAAAAGTAACTTACGACCAGTTTTCGCACTTACGACCCTGCTAGCGTCCCCAAAGTCATATGGTTAAAATTCAGATGCTTGGCACCTGACTCACATTTATGACGGTTGCAGTGTCCCGATGATCCCCTTTTTGCGATTTTCTGACAAGCAAAGTCAACGAGGAAGCCAGCTTCCCTTAACAGCCACGTTACTAACTTAACCACTGCAGTGATTCACTTAACAACGGTGGCAAGAAAGGTCGTAAAACAGGGTAAAACTCGCTTAACAATTGTCTCGCTGAGCATCAGAAATTATGGGCTCAGTTGTGGGTCGTAAGTCGCGGACTGCCTGTAGTGCAGGGGTGTCAAACTGGATTTGTTCGAGGGCCGGATCAGCACTGTAGCTCTCTGTGGGCTGGCCGGGGAGGGGTGGGGAGAGAGAGAGAGATGCGACGGATGCCTCCTGCAGCACTTTGCTAGCCAAAATGGGGCACGTCCCTCCCCCCCACGCATGGCCCATTTTTGGCCTGGAGAGCCTCCTGAAACATTTTGCTGGCCAAAAGGGGCAAGGGGGGGCGTGTGCGGGCCCCCCGAGCCCCGTTTTGACTAGCAAAGTATTGCAGGAGGCCCACCAGGCCAAAAAAACCGGCCGTGCACACCTCCTCACACCCCATTTTGGCTGCCAGAGGCACCATGGGCCGATCCTTTGCTATTTCCAGGCCGGCACTGTAGGCCAGATTTAAGCTCTCGGTGGGCCAGATGCGGCCCATGGGCCTTGAGTTTGACACCCCTGCTGTAGAGGGTTGTTCAGTTTTGTGAAGCGAAAGAGTTAACAGTGGAATCGGAGATATATAAGCTACCCGCCACTGGTGTTTTATTCTTCAAGCCATATCAGCTTAGATTTGCTCAGTAAACCATGGCGGCATAGAGGTTTATCATCGATACAATCATATTTGGGATACCTCATAAAGCCCTTTCTTTCTTTCTTTTTTTTTTTTAAAAAAAAGAAAGATCAGCCTGTTTCAATTTGGTGCATTTCTACGTTCCCCTCCTAGCCAGAGGTCACCTTTGCTCTTGAACAGATGTCTTATTAGGCACTTCTCGTCCATCCCCAGAATTCTGTGCAGCCCAGCAAACCAAGATGGATGGAACATAAGGAGGTTTTGTGACAGTTGTGTTTCTTTCTTTAATTGATGGATGATGCCAACTATTTCTGGTAAATCAGTTAGCTTACCTGGATCAAAAGAAGCATCCCAGGCTGTTTTTCTCTCAAAGGCCTTACCTGTCTCTCCAACGGCTGCTGCTGAACTGAACATTTCAATTAACAAAAACAGGAACTGTTACAGAGGTGGGTTTCAGCAGGTTCTGACCAGTTCTGGAGAACCGGTAGCGGAAATTTTGAGTAGTTCGGAGAACTGGTAGTAAAAATTCTGACTGGCCCCGCCCCCAACTATTCTCTGCTTCCTGAGTCCCAGCTGATTGGGAGGGAATGGAGATTTTACAGTACCCTTCCCCTGCCACACCTACCAAGCCACGCCCACCAAGCCACACCCACAGAACCGATATTAAAAAAATTTGAAACCCTCATCACTCTCCAAACAATCCCTCAAAAGTGAGCACTGTAACAGAACATTAGCCAGTAATTCCGTAATGGAAAACTACTCTGGGTAATTTCTGGTTTATTCTGCACCCAGCACATTCTCCAGTCCTAGCCTCAATCTCTATGGGTCATCGAACTTTATTATTAGGAATAATAATAATAATATTATTAGGAACTTTTCTCTAGCATTCAGCAGGGTTGTTATTTTATATTTTGGCCGCTAAGATCAGGTATGACCTTTTGCGTGCAAATATGAGGAGCCCCAGGATATTTAAAAAGTGTCTATTAAATTTTATTGTTGCTGTTTTTTTTGTTTTTTTTAATACATTGAAGGAAACTGGATGAAATAACAGCAGGTGGCAGCAGCTGGCTAATCTTGTCTAGGCTTGAAAATGAAAGGATCTCTCCTGGTTAGGTGGGCAGGAGAATTTCTGGACTGTAGCCAACACTCTGAATAAGATTAACCAGAAGAAAGAATTGGGTTGAGCTCAGCTCAACGGAGCTTTTATTTTACTTATTTTATTATACCTTTCTGAGAAGCATCCCTTAAATAAACATTCAGAAACATCCTATGCACAATTACAGTTATGTTAGCGAGGAAAAAAATATCTCCCCACTAATCTCGTAGATTATCCTGCTTTATTTTTCTTTTAAGGAATGCAAAATTGATGGCGCAACATGTAGAAAACCTGCAAAAATGGATTTACCAGAAACTTATTTGCAAATCTTTTTTCAAACTCTTGTCACTGCAATCCGAGGGAATGCAGAAACACAAATCATTCAAACTAACTCATAATAATTCCAGGGTTTAAGGATCAATAATCTATTCACAACCTTTTTCCAAAGAGAAAGTTTGGATATATTATAACGGATGGTCATAAGAGCATCATCAAATTGACTTCCTGAGCTTCAGCCAGGCTGTCATGCCCAGCATATAACTTTTATATACTGTTGTTGCTCTCTAGCCCCATCTAGTGGCCAGAGGGACAAATACCAAGTATATTGCTTGAAGCTGACCTCACTTCATTACCCATCAGCCCACACTCTCAAAAGAAGTGTATGTTGGGAAGCCAGACTTAATTTCCTTTAGCATTTGGAGAAGGCAGAAGCATAAAGAATAATCCATCTTAATCTGTGGCACATAGTCATCCAAGGACAAACCCACATCCCCAACACAGAGCATCCCTGATGAAATTTAAATTACTTGTATTTATTCATTGTTATGTTCAGCAGTACCTCAATACTGCCTATCTTGCATTTGGTTATCATTGTATATATTCCTGTTTTCCCCAGTTTCACCATATCCTGTTCTTTCAATAAAGCATTCAGATCTACGCGCACGGTCTGTTTTATTGGCGGATAGGTGGGTTTAGCTGCATGTTGAGCTGCACACAGACTAATGTGTAATGAGGACAGAATACACACAATTCCTTTACTAAGCAGATGTTGGAGAGGCAGAGGTAGGGCGAGTCAAGAGAGGAACCAGCCTAGAGTAGTAGTTGTTGTTGTTAGTTGCGAAGTCGTGTCCAACCCATCGCGACCAGTGGTGGGTTCCCAACCGGCTTTACTACTGGTTTTCTTTGCGCATGCACTTCGCGCGTGATCGCGAAGCACAATCAGTATCTGTCCAGCAAGCACGGTATGTATCTGCCCAGCTGAGGTGCGGCAATCCACTCGGCCGCACCTATCAGCTGGGCTACAAAAGAAGAAATATAGGTAGGAATAACGCGGGGGCGGGCGGGAGAGCCCAGCTCCCGGACAAAGAGAACCGGTTCGGTGACGTCATATCGTCACCGCTACTGGCTCGCCCAAACTGGGCCGAACCGGGAGGAACCCACCACTGATCGCGACCCCATGGACAACATTCCTCCAGGCTTTCCTGTCCTCTACCATCCTCTGCAGTCCATTTAAACTCACTAAAGTAGTTATGTGGTCCAAGTCCAATCCCTCTTGAATTAACTCTTATATAGCACCAATTTATGTAGTCCTCAACTTACAACAGTTCATTTAGTGACCATTCAAAGTTACAACAGCTCTGAAAAAAGCGACTTATGACTGTTTTTCACACTTATGACCATTGCAGCATCCCCAAAATGCAACCGGTTCATATTTATGATGGTTGCAGACTCCCGGGATCATATGATTACCTTTTATGACCTTCTGATAAGCAAAGTCATTGGGGAAGCCAGATTCACTTAACAACCATGTTACTAACTTAAGAACTGCAGTGACTCTTTTAACAACTGTCCCAAGAAAGGTTGTAAAATGGGTAAAAACACACTTAACAGCTGCCTCATGTAGTCTCAATTGTGATCGTAAGCCGAGGACTATCTGTGTAGGCACGAACCGTAAATTAGCTTAACTGGAACTTAATATGTAATCCTGAATCTTTGTGCCAGACAGCAGATGGCAAATATACTTGCTGAGTAGGAAAAAAGATTCTAAGATTTTGACAGTGGAGCATGCCATTCACATGTGCCATGAACTAGTTGTTGTTTTTTATTAAATGTAGAATGCAATAATTTAATGGAAACGATATGATTGCAGCATGGCTTAATTTTATTATGCTTCTAATAGGAATAATAATAATGACAGTAACGAAAATAACTTCTAGTTCATTTGTATGCAGATGACCCTGGACTTCCTTTTGCAAATGATAATAGCTTCATAATTAATAGCCCATAAAAGAAACATATTTAAAAATGAAGCTTGGGGGCGGCGGGGGGGAAAGGGGGGTTAATTCCTGTCTCTGATAAAAAGATGTGAATGTGAAATTATTCTATTTAAAATCAAATGATCTAACTTTATTTCATTGTCTTGCCCACCTGGTTTCCTTACCTTCCCCTGTCAGTCAAAATTCTGTGACAAGAAAGTATATCCATCAGGGGTGGGTTCTATTTACCTTTACCTCCGGTTCGCAATGGGATCGCACGCGTAAATAGCCGATGACAACATCCAGGGCAATGGGTGGAGCCTCCCGCCGGTTTTACTACCGGTTCTTACGAACCGGTCTGAACCAGGGGCAACCCACCACTGATATCCATCCATTACTAAACTACTTTGGTACTCCCAACTCTCTTCGGTGACTCTAGTTTTTGCAGACCCTGTTTTTGGGGTTCTTTGAATGTACCAAGATCTGTCTGTTGTGTCTGGATAGGATTGTTTTGTCAGCCAAGTCAATCTGAGCTTCGGCGAGCAGATTGGAAAATCCATAAAGGCGTTTTATTCTGCATCAAAGAGAGGAAGGGGGTGGAGTGAAATACTTCTGCTAATTTGCATGTTTAAATTCCATCCAATTAATACCACTTGGATGTCACGCTTATGAACCTGGCAGCTGTCAAAATACATCTCAGGAACATGTTGAACTTATTCTAAAATATCTTTAGAATCTGTTTTCCTCCCTTATGAGACACTTCAACGTGCCAAAAAGAAAAGAGAATATACATTGTTGTAGCTGGACCAATCCTAATAGTTGAAAAATCACCTATCAATTTTTATTTTCTTTTTTTTTAAAAAAATAATAATTTGTTGAGGGGAGGTATCATATGGTTTTAAATATATGCATAACCTCACTAACTTGGACCATAAGAAAGGCTGAGCACCAAAGAATGGAGGCCTTTGAACTCTGGTGCTGGAGAAGACTCCTGTGAGTCTCTTGGACTGCAAGGCGATCCAACCGGTCAGTCCTAGAGGAGATCAACCCTGACTGCTCTTTAGAAGGCCAGATCCTGAAGATGAAACTCAAATACTTTGGCCACCTAATGAGAAGGAAGGACTCACTGGAGAAGAGCCTCATGCTGGGAAGGATTGAGGGCAAAAGAAGAAGGGGGCGACAGAGAACGAGGTGGCCCGATGGAGTCACTGAAGCAGTAGGCGTGAGCTTAAATGGACTCCAGAGGATGGTAGAGGACAGGAAGGCCTGCAGAAACGTTGTCCATGGGGTCGCAATAGGTCAGACACGACTTCGCAACTAACAATAGCAAACTTCACTAACAGGGACCTGAGAGGCGTTCACCACTAGAGGTGAATGACAGCGTAAGGAGGCTTCATTCTTTATCTTGTCCACCTCTAAGCTCTTTTAATTTCACTTCTAGTATCGTTTTTAAATAATATTTTCATCTGTGTAGTTTTAATGTGTTAATTTTTTACTTGTTTCATAGCTTGTAAGTTACCCAGAGTCACCCTGAAGGGATAATGGGCGGCATAAAAATTTAATTAAATAAATAAAACATTATCTCATTATTCTTCAGTCTCTTCTTTCCAACCTTGGTCCCTTCCAGGAGACTTGATAATACGGTTCTGTTGTGGCCCGTCGGCCACCGGCCCCTCCAGCAGCCAAATCAGATGAGGAGGAGGCATGGGAGTTAGGGCCAGCATCAAGGCAACCTGAGAGCTCCAAGGGAGAGGAGGAAATGGAGCTGGCAGAGAAAGAGAGAGAGAGAGGCAGAGCTTAGGCCATCCGTCAGCCGTCAGATGGAGAGTCAACATCTCCCAGGTCTGGAGGTGACTGATGAGGAAGAGGAGGAACAGCTGGGTCCAGTGCCTGACGCGCAGATGTGTAGAAGGCAGAGGAGAGGAGAGCAGTGGAAATCTGTGGGCCGATTCTTGAGACGGAAGAGCCACCGCTGCTAATGAAGCCCCACCCTAGCTCTGGGGATAAAAGGCAGGGGGCGGAGATGAATAGATGTGTCAGACAACTATTTATCTTCTGGCCAGCTGGACTTGTTAGCCTGTGTTGAGAGAGAAACTTTTTGCCGGGGCTGCTGGTGCTCCTAATAAAGGAATCTTTAAGTTCACTTCAGAGGGTTTGTTGTATTTGAAGAGCTGGGTCAGAACAGGTTCCTAGAATTGCCTGGGTATTGTAGTCCTAACACAATAGAAGAGAACCAGGAAAAAAAATGAAACCACCTGTTTAAAACTCCTTCAAAGGATTCTATAATCATGACACCAGCCTAAAAAAAAAAGAATCCAAAAATGCAGCATGAGATTTCCTTCCAATCTGCAGACATCCATGTACACAACTTCGGGGTATGCACTAAACATAATATTTATTTATTTTTTTGCACTCATGTCAGAAGCACTGAGGAACTTCCAGGATGAAAGGATTAGCCAGTGACATCACTGTTGCCCTGGGGATGCCCATTTGTGGGCTCTTTTCATGACCTTGACAGGAGCTGGAGTGAAGGACGAGAGCTCAATCCTTCCCCATGGCAACTCTCAGGTCTCGAACGTGGGCTTGCTAGCCTCCTGTCCAGCATTCCAACCATTTGAAACACTGCTCCTAATATGATGATACTGGTTGTTTACCTGGCTTAAAGCCTACAGATATGCTAGTTCCTCAGGTTCTTTTACAGGCACCATAAATGTGGAAAGAGGATCTGTACATTAAATAAAAATCTATGCAGATTCTCAGTCATCCAGGTCATGGTTGTCCAAAAGATGTTTTTTCAAGAGGAAACTGGACTTCCTGGTTTTTCTTTGAACACTTTTCACTTCCCATCCAAGAAGCTTCTTCAGCTCTGACTGGATGGTGGGGAATGGAGGGATCCTGTCTGCAAGGAGTATAAATCCTTCCATTCCCCTCCATCCAGTCAGAGCTGAAGAAGCTTCTTGGATGAGAAGTGAAATGTCTTCAAAGAAAAATCAGAAAGTCCAGTTGCCTCTTGAAAAAGCACCTTTGGGTTAAATAAAAAGTCTTTCAGGCATGCCTTAAACCTACAACATCTAACTTACAAATATGCTTTTCAAGTAGACCATATTTGCTCATGACCTGATGGTTTGAAGGGCCATCTTTTCCCAGTTACATCTACCTGACCCACTAAAGTAGGGAGCTATAGTATCTTACTATAGTATCACTTAAGAAATTCCATCTAGGGCAGGGGTGTCAAACTTGCATCATCACGTCTTCGTCGTCCCATGACGTATTGTGAGTTTTTTCCTCTTCATTAAACCGGGGGTAGGCGTGGCCACCGTTGGACACATCTGGCCCCCGGGCCATGAGTTTGACACCCCTGATCAAGGGAAACCTAGAAGAAGGGTCTTTTCCATGGTGGTTCCCCATCTGCGGAACATCATCCCTGCAGAAATAAGATTGGCCCCCATCCTGGCACTCTTTCGAAAGGCTCTGAAGACATGGTTTTGCTAGCAGGCCTGGGGACCACAGGACAGTGGTGAAATCCACATTTTTTTTACCATTGGTTCTGTAGGCGTGGCGTAGTGAGTATGGTGTGGCTTGGTGGGCGTGGCTTGGTGGGCATGGCAGGGGAAGGATACTGCAAAATCTCCATTTCCACCCCAGTCTGGGGCCAGCCAGAGGTGACATTTGCCGGTTCTCCGAACTACTCAAAATTTCTGCTACCGGTTCTCGGAACTACTCAAAATTTCCTCTACTGGTTCTCCAGAACCTGTCAGAACCTGCTGGATTTCACCCCTACCTCAGGGTGATATGGAGCCCATCAAGTGGTTGGTTTGATTGTTGTCACTGGGGTGTGTGTGTGTGTTTCACTGGGTTTTGTATTGCGGTTTTATTTCTGTAAGCCACCCAGAGTCACTGTGAATAAGTCAGGGAGCCAAAAAAGTTAAACAATGCAGTTGCTAAGGAAAATCGCAACTCTATTTAAGATATCACTTCAGTTTTTCTTTACATAGATCTAAAGGTCATGATTGTGAAGATTGGTTCTCAAGTTACTTTTTCATACCTTCATAAACTGCAAACTGTCACTAAGCACAGCAACTGCTAAACAAGAACTACCTGACAAGTTTGGACAGGTAGTTAGACCCGCCAGTCTAGCCATTTTTCAAAACTTATTATCTTCCCGATCCATCTCACTTTTAGGAAAGTGATTGGTGGACAATTTTTCCCGGCTTAGTTACATTTGCTTGGAGGGAAGGGAAAGAAAGCAAAGGGAATGTGCTAATAACTCTTCTTAATGGGCCTTGTTCATGGTATTAAAGACAACAGCATTTACTAGCATTATACCAAAGGCAGGATAGGGATCACAGAATAACAGAGTTGGAAGGGACCTGGGAGGTCTTCTAGTCCAACCCCCTGCTCAAGCAGGAGACCCTATAACATTTCAGACAAATGGTTATCCAATCTCTTCTTATAAACCTCCAGTGAAGGAGCACCCAGAACTTCTGAAGGAAAGCCGTACCATTAGTTTATTGTTTTCACTGTCACGAAATTTCTCCTTAGTTCTAGGTTGCTTCTCTCCTTGGTTAGTTTCCATCTATTGCTTATTGTCTTGCCTTCTGGTGCTTTGGAAAATAGGTTGACCTCCTCCTTCTTTGTGGCAGACTCTTAAATATTGGAGGACTGCTACCATCTCCCCCCTAGTCCTTCTTTTCACTAGATTAGACATACCCATTTCCTGCAATTCACCAATGCAATTCACCAATACAATTTGCCAATGCAATTCACCAATGGGAGCAGCAAATTATATGCTTTTATAGGTTTCAGCCAGGGGTGAAATCCAGCAGGTTCTGACAGGTTCTGGGAAACCAGTAGCGTTGGTGGCGCAGCAGACTAAAGTGCTGTTAAGTAACACCAGTTGCCTGCAATTACTGCGAGTTCAAATCTCACCAGGCTCAAGGTTGACTCAGCCTTCCATCCTTTTGAGGTAGGAAAAATGAGGACTGGGATTGTGGGGGCAATAAGATGACTTTGTATAAAAAAGAACACCGCTTGGGGGGGCCGAAAGCCCTCCTAAGCAGGTATATACAAAAGTATGAAGGCTATTGCTTAACGCATTGTAAGCCACCCTGAGTCTCCGGAGAAGGGCAGCATATAAATTGAACCAATAAATAAATAAATAAATAAATAAATAAATAAATAAATAAATAAATAAATAAATAAATAAATTTTGAGTAGTTCGGAGAACCGGCAAATGCCACCTCTGGCTGACCCCAGAGTGGGGTGGGAATGGAGATTTTGCAATATCCTTCCCCTGCCATGCCCACGAAGCCACGCCCACCAAGCCACATCACGCCCACCAAGCCACCCCCACAGAACCGATAGTAAAAAAATTTGGATTTCACCACTGGTATCGGCCAGTGGACAGTAGTTCAGCTTGGCTATGAGGAATGTATCAAAGAAAAGTGCAAGTAATTCTCACTTAACAGCCAATCGCTAAGCAACAGTTTGAAGTTTCTCCTCAAAGGTACTTAAAACCTGATTTCAAAATTCCAATGGCTGCAACAAGCTACCCATAATCATATAATTGCATTTGGGGTGCTTGGCACCCAGCGCACACTTATGATGATTTGAAGCATCCTACAATCATGTGACCATGATTTTAAACATTTTTTGCCAATTTCCAGTGTTCACTTCCGATTTCCAACAAAAATATCCATTGGGTATAATGGATTTGTTTGTTTGTTTTGTTTGTTTATTTGTCAACAAGTACAAGGAAATAAGTAACAGTATAGACATAGACATGGACACAAATAAAAGGATATAAATCGGCAAAACATAGCCATAAACACATAGAATGATTACATATAAATGGGGACAGTAGGACAGGGACAGGAGGCACGCTGGTGCGCTTATGCATGCCCCCTTAGGGACCTCTTAAGAAACATGAAAGGTCCACGGAAGACAGTTTAAGGTAAAAGGTATGGGGGTTAGAGAGACTAACAACAGGATCAGGTAGAGTGTTCCAGACATTTACTACTCTATTGCAGAAGTCATATTTCCTACAATCAGGATTAGAGCGAATTACATTGAGTTTGAATCTATTGATAGCCCTTGTGTTATTACGGTTGAAATTAAAGTACTCATTTACAGGTAGGACGTTTTGGTAAATAATCTTATGAACTAAGCATAGGTCGGACTGTAGACGGCGTAGTTTGAGACTATCCAGACCTAAAATTTCAAACCTGGTGGTAGAGGGAATTTTGACTGCCCCCTTTGCTTAATGACCACAGTGTTCAGTTAATGACCACCACAAAAAGGTTGTAAAACCAGGTGTAGTCATTCGGTACCAAATTAATGACTGCCATGACTTACGACTGCCATTCTGGGCTCCGTTGTGGCCATAAGCAGAGGACTATTTGTAAGTTACAGAAGTTGAAAAATCCAGGGCAAGGATACCATCTTAAGACCTTCAGATATGATGGTCTACTTTGCTTTGAAAATGATACCTCTCCAAAATGGCTATATTACTGATGAATTTTCCTTGGGCATTTAATCAATGCACGTTTGCAATTGCACGTTTTAAGGAGAGGGATGAAAAAAAATTATTTAAAACACTAGAGAATTCTTTTAGAAGTCCAGTGGCATAAAAGGTTGCCGTCTTCAGCTTTTAAATAGATTTGTAATATATAAAGTTGGCTGGTTAGTAGGTTGGTGCAGATACATATCTCTCTCTATATATATATTTAAAAAAATATTTTGAAGAGGCAGCTCAATATTGCTCCAAGGAAGCCGCAATGTCTGAGTCACCAATTCCAGCAAGAGTCTTAAAACTTTAAAGTCGTGTTTAGCATTCACTGTGTAGCTAACTGGAAGGTCAGCGCGTACTTTAGAAAGGTTACGCCACAAATATGCCACCTTAGTCTCACAGCCTGAACCGGGGTGTTCAATAATGCAATAGGATTGCGGTAATAATTCAGTTTTATGTCTTCTCGAATCCCAGCAGAACCCAAATATTCCTCCCTCCTCAAACAGGGCGGGGTGTTTTTTTCCCCATTCTTTTTAACTCAATAGAAGGTTGAAAAGCAATTATGCAAACGGTATTGTTATTCTGTCCATCAGCACTATAACTTTATAAAAAGTGAACAGAATGTGACCAAATTCGATGTGCATGGGGAAACCAACAAGATATATGGTTTTTGGTCAAAAATGGGCCAGACCCAGGGCTGGGAGAAAAGGATAATATGTATATATAATGATAGATAGATAGATAGATAGATAGATAGATAGATAGATAGATGATAGATCAATAGATAGATAGATGATCAATCAATAGATAGATGATTGATTGATCAATAGATAGATAGAGATAGAGAGATGTAGAGATAGATAGATAGATGATAGATAGATAGAAATAGATAGATGATAGACAGATATAGATAGATATGATAGATAGATGATTGATCAATAGATAGATAGATGATTGATTGATCAATCAATAGATAGATAGAGATAGAGATATGTAGAGATAGATAGATGATAGATAGATAGGTAGGTAGGAAGGTAGGTAGGTAGATAGATGACAGATAGAAATAGATAGATATAGATACGATAGATCGATAGATTGATGGATCGATCAGTGGTGGGATTCAAATAATTTAACAACTGATTCTCTGCTCTAATGACTGGCTGAGTGGGTGTGGCCAAGGTGGGCATTGCCAGGGTGTGTGACAGGCAGCACTCAGCCCCCTACACTCCCCTGGGAGCAAATACGGGCCACGGGGGGGAGGGGGAACGTGCCACCCTCCATACCCCATTTTGGTATAGTAAGCCTCCCTGCAGCCTCCTGGGAGCAAAAATGGCTGCGGGGGGAGGGCATGCTGCACCTCCCCCACGCCCCATTTTGGGAGGCCTCCCTGCACTTACCTCGGTACCACTCCTGGAAGGGGTGGGGTGGGGAAGGATGGGGCCAGGATGGATGGATGGATGGATGGATGGATGGATGGATGGATGGATGGATGGATAGACAGACAGACAGACAGACAGACAGACAGACAGACAGACAGACAATAAATAGATAGACAAACAGATGATAGATAGATAATTAGGTAGGTAGGTAGGTAGGTAGGAAGAAGGTAGAGATAGAGATAGAGATAGAATAGAGGTAGAGGTAGAGGTAGAGGTAGAGGTAGAGGTAGAGGTAGAGATAGAGATAGAGATAGAGATAGAGATAGAGATAGAGATAGAGATAGAGATAGAGATAGAGATAGAGATATCTGCATCTCCTTGGAGAGAAAATTGTATGATGGCTTAAAATCCTTTCCAACTCCTGGTCATGTAGAAGAAATCATATGCATCCTTCTTACTACACAGACTACACAGAAACATATGATCCCTGGACAAAGAGGCAAATACTGTGGGGATCTGCAAGATGTGTACCACATTTGGCTTGTTAAGTGAACTTGTTTTTTCCCAATGAGCGGTTTTTGTTTTTTGCTTGAAACCGGAAGCAAATGCTGTAAAGTAGCCAAAAAAAAAAAAAAAAGCTGAAAATTACAGTCACGTGACCGCTGGATGCTCCAAATGGCTGTAAATGCGAGCCCGTTGCCAAGCGCCCAAAATGCAATCATGTGACCACAGGGATGTTTTGCAGCCATCTTAACCTTGAAAATATGCCACAAGTAGTTCTGGAAAGGTCTGACATAACTTCAGATGGTTGCTAAGCGACAAGCGAGGACTACCTGTAAGGGAGATTTTTTTCCCCCCAGACTGTAAGGACTATTAAGCAGTGGAACAGTCTGCTTTCTTGGAATTGTGGGTACTCCAAATTGGAGATTTTCAACAATGGTTGGACAGCCATTTGTCTGGGATGGCTCCTGAGAATTCCTGCCCTGGGCATGTTAATTGTGTTGGAGGATCGTGCCCAATAACTCCATAGACAAGTTCTTAGTAAATCAATTATTGTTTATTGATCATACATCTTATCGTTACAGGTACAAGTCTGGAACTGCAGCAGGACCGCATGGCTGACCCTTAAGTACCCCCGGGGCGTGGCTAAGGTAAGGAGGGGTTATTGGGCTAGGGTGGACCTTGGGGGCTGGCTTGTCCAGCCCCCCTGCTCCCAACTCTGGGTCAGAGGCAAGGCATTTACTTATGACAAAACCCCCTCTAAATGCCTGGCCGAGATGTTTTTGCATGGTGTGTACCTGAGGTGTCCTTTTCAGTAGGACGCCTAATTTTGACGTGAGATACGTGTGCTGTTTATTTTGCAATGGCTTTGTTAGAATGTCTGCTGTTTGCTCTTCCGTGTCACAGTGTATAACCTTCACAAATCCTATGTTCGCGAACTGCCTAACGTGCTTGTACTTTATGTCGATATGCCTCGACCTTTGACCCACCGCTTCAGCCTTAGATATTTCCATGGCAGCTTTGTTGTCCTCGTGCATGATGATGGGGTAGCTTGGCTCGGCCCATATGTCAGCGAGCAGGTCATCAAACCAGACCAGGTTGTTGGCAGCTTTGGACAAGCAGATATATTCGGCCTCCGTGGTGGATGTGGCTACCAAGTCTTGCTTGCCCGTATACCAATGAACTGGGCTGCTGTTTAGAAAAAATATGTAACCCGAGGTGCTCCTTCTGCACTTTACGTCCCCAGCCCAGTCAGCGTCAGCGTAACACGTGAGTGTGGGTGTTGTGGTGTTCTCGGGCTCTAATGACAGGCAAGCCTCGGAGGTTTGCTTTAGATACCTTAATACCCTTTTGATGGCCTCCCAGTGGTACACAGTGGGCTTACCCACATGTCTTGACAGCAAGTTAACTGGCAGGGCGATGTCTGGCCTGGTCCAGTTTGCAATGTATAGTAGGGAGCCTATGGTGGATCTGTATAATGTGTTGTCCTTGAACGCCTCAGCCTCATTATACATGTCCTTTAAGAAATCTGGTTGCATTGGCGTTTCACACCCCTTGGCGCTTGCCATGTTGCATTTATGTACTAGCTCCAGAATTTTATCCTTCTGTGACAGTTGAAAGCCCTTGCTTGTTTTCGTGATCTGCACCCCCAAGTATTTGTCTACCTTGCCCAATACTTTTAGTGTAAAATGTTTTCCTAGCTCATTGGCGAAGTTATTACATTTGCTGGCTTGGTCACCGATATACAATATATCGTCTACGTATATCAAAACATATTCGAGGGAGTTGTCTGACTTCTTGGTGAAGAAGCAGTTGTCGGCTGAAGTGACTGAGAACCCCATGGATTTTAATGTCTTGGATAGGCACTCATACCAACGTTTCCCTGATTGTTTGAGTCCATACAAGCTTCGGTTTAAAATCCAGGTTTCTCCTTTTTTGGTGCTTTGGCTGGGTGGCGCTCTCACGTATATTTCTTTGTCGAGTTCAGCGTGCAGGTAAGCGGTTTGCACGTCGAACTGGTGCACTTCTAACCCTAGCAGTGATGCGATTACGAGTGCACACTTCACGCTCTCGGCCCTGACTGTGGGGGAGTACGTTTCCGTGTAGTCATCAGGGTATTTCTGGGCGAACCCCTGTGCCACCAGTCTCGCTTTGTAGAGCGCTTTGTTTCCCTCTAGTGTCTTGACTTTGTAGACCCACCTAGTGCCTATGGTTGTCTTTCCTGTTGGGACTTTAGAGGGAGTGTATACGTTTAGTTCCCTCAGGCTGTCCATTTCCCTTTCCATGGCTTGTTCCCATTTCTCTCTCTCCTCATCCGGTAACCCCAGTACGTCCTCATATGTGTTGGGGGTTAGTTGGTTAGTGTGTAGGGATAGTATGTAGTCCCCTAACCTTTCTGGCCTTTTGCCCCTGTTTGCCCTGACTGGTCTGTCAGGAGGTGTCTCTGTGTCATGCATGTACCTAGCTTCTTTCTCAGTGAGTGAGTCCACTTTGATGTGCGGGTGGTTTTCCTTCCATCCCTTCACTGGTATTTCCTGCCCCTTGGGTTTGTTCTTTACCTGTTCAGTGTCCCTTCTTGCTTGGTGTTTTATCTCCCTTTGATCATCCCCTGGTCCGTCCTTGTTAAGGGACACCTCGTTGAGGTGTATTTTGGACCAGTTGGCGTTTTCGTGAAAAACAGCTGTTCGTGATATTACGAAATTGTTGCTGTTGTCTATGAACCTGTATCCCTTCGTCCCCGGCTCATAGCCCATGAACCTCAGCCTCCTGGATACCCTGTCCCCCTTACGCCTGAGTTGCTTGGGGATGTGCACATCTGCTGTGACCCCGAATATGTGTAAGTGCGACACCTGTGGTTTCCTTTGGTACATTAACTCGTATGGAGTTTTATTCAGTACGCTGGACCATAGTCTATTTAGGGTATAATTCGAATAAATGAGTGCTTCGGACCAGAAATGCTGCCCTAGGCCGGCATCATCCAGTGCGCACCTCATCATGGTCTGTAGCATTCCGTTTTTTCGTTCTGCCACGCCATTTTGAAAGGCGGAAAACGGAGAAGTCGTGTAATGGACCATCCCGCGTGCTTTCAGCCATCGCGAGAAGTCGCTTGATAAGAACTCAGACTCCCGGTCTGTCATTATTTGCCTGATTTTGGTGTTGTGCTGTGTCTCCACCCTCGCATAGAATTCCTTAAATTTTTGGAATACCTCATTTTTGTGTTTCAGGGTGTACACGAAGCCATAGCGGCTGAAGTCATCCACTATGGTCAGGAAGTACCTTTTCCTATAC
This sequence comes from Pituophis catenifer annectens, assembly GCF_029215685.1. NCBI lineage: Eukaryota > Metazoa > Chordata > Lepidosauria > Squamata > Colubridae > Pituophis > Pituophis catenifer. The sequence continues at coordinate 14,278,956 of NW_027256883.1, read as the reverse complement.
TTGATGGAGGGCCTTAGTGGCCCCACTAGGTCCATATGTACAAGTTGGAAAATCGAATTAGTTGTGCGTACTGATTTCTTGGGTCTTGGTTTGGTTTTTAATTTGGAGCCCTTACAAATAGAACACTCGAGATAGTTCTCACAATCCTTTATTTTTACACCTTCAGAGCATTCCAACATTTTCTGCACTACGGGAAAACTAATGTGTCCTAGTTTTCTGTGTAATAGGTGGGCACAGTTGTCATGCATCGGTTTTCCTATTGCTGGTTTCTCCTTCCTGGGTGCCCCCTGTTCACTGGGTTCATCGGTGGTGTGTGTGTGCTTAACCCCCTCTATTTCCTTACTTGCGTTGTCTGTGCTACTGGATCTAACCCCTCGGTGATTGTTTACTTCTGGCTGTTTGTCCTTGGTTGGGTGGAAGAATGGTAGTTCCCCACTGACTACTACTTTCCCTATCCTTTTACCCCCTCTGGTTACCTGTGCCTTTCCTTCTTTGAAAGTCACCTCTACATTGTTATCCTTGCTCAGTTTTAGGGTGGCAAGGATATTATATGGTATGTTTGGCACTAGGAGTACTCCCTGCACCTCACCTATTCCTGGCACGTACGCGTTACCTTTACCGGTTACTTGTACGTTATTCTGGTTAGCCACTTTCACTACGAAGCTTTCTCCTGTAAAGGAGGTTAGTAGATTGCGATCATGTGTGGTGTGGTTTGTGGCTCCTGAGTCTAGTAGCCATGTGCCTTCCTCCTTGTCTTGGCCTATGTGTCGCACTTGATCCCCTATGCCATACAGTGATCCAGTGTGGCTCTCCCTGGAACTGTCCCTGTGGTCTCTCCTGTCTCTAGGGCTAGGGGAATCCCTACGCCTGTGTCTGGCCTCTGGTGAGCGTCCGCTAGTGTGTCTTGCCCTTTGCTCTGGCCTATCTCTTCTATGTATTCTGTCTCCTGTATTTTTAGGGCAGTCCCTTTTGTAATGGTTTCTTGACCCACATATATAACACTCTGTGTTGCTGTGGCTCCTGCCCTGTGGTTCAACCTTTCTGCTGGGTCTTTGCTCCCTGCGGCTTAGGGAGCGGTCCTTTCTGATGCAGTCCTCTGATATTAGTTTGCTTGTTAGCAAGTCCAGTGAGAGCCTCCCTGTCCCTAGGTTGTCTAACTGCGTGATGAAGTTGTCCCAACTGGGGTCTAGGGAATTTACTATGATACTTATCATGGTCCTCTCGCTTATGACCTCCCCCCTTTGTGTCAACTGGGCCCTAGTATTATTTAGGGATAGTAAATGCTCGCTCATGGGTGTCCCTGCCTTGAGTTTGGTGGCATAAAATTCCCTGGAGAGCCTGGTGGTGCTGGCAACGCTTTGGCAGTAAAACAATTTGTGCATTCTTTGTATTATCTCTAACGCAGTCAGGTGGTGCCTAATACTGGGGTAAATGCTGGGGGTAATGCTTGCAATTACAATACAGTAAGCTTTGTGATGGATGCAATCTAACTCAAAAGTCCAGGGTTTTTCTGGGGGGTCTGTAACCATAGATAATAGGTCTTCCTTAAGCAGGGTGGCCTGGAGTTGTTGATTCCAGTCCAGGAAATTCTCCCCATCTAGCCTCAGTTTGGGAAAGTCACTGGGCAAAGTCCCTGAATTGTAAGTTAAATTACTCACATTATGTCGCTGTCCATGGTTTCTCACGTAAGGATACTCGCAATAAGGCAGAGGGACGACTGTGGCAAGTCTGAACTGACTTGTCTCTATGTGTCTGCGTCGGTGTAGCTCTATGTCCTGTTCCGTTTCTTCTACTGGGGCGTGTTGCGCATGCGTGAGGTTCATTTCTCCCCAGTCGCCGTGGAGTGAGGAGCTCGTCCATGCTGCTCCCGGGTGAAGGCCCCAATCTTCCGGATGGGCCTTCAGTTCTTCTCCGGTCGGCCTTGTTTGCTCGGGATCGTCGCGGATCGTCGCCTGGAGTCTCGGGAAGCGGTGAGGATCGCCGGTGGGCGCTGGGAGTCCCGTTGGGGCCGCGGATGGTCCCGGGTGGCCCGGTCTCGTGCGGATGCCGCCTGTGGGTGTCGGGCCGAGCCCCCTGCCCGCCGATGGACGCCCCCTGCCAGTGGATGGCCTCGCGGTCCACGGATCTGGTCCCGGTCGCCGGTCCGGTGAGTAGCCCCATCGCCCTTGGTGTCCCGTTTTTGCGGGTGGGTCCCTTAGGGGCTCTGGGTGGTCCTGGGTCCACGCGATGGTGGCTGCCTTCCCGGGGTGGGCGTCGGCGCCGGCCCACGTCACGCTGGGGTCCCTTTTGCTTTTCGGCCTGGCACCGGGGTGTATGGTTGGTATTTTCACCTTGTCCCCTAGGGCCGCGGCGATTAGTTCGATGGCTTTATTGACCTCGGGCTCGGTAGGCGAGTCTGTAGGTTTGGGTTTTGGGCTTTTGTGTTTTTTGCGATATTTTTGGTCGGTAGTTTTTGAGTAGGCCCCGATTCCCGCCATGGAATTTAAATCTCGGGAGTCTATTGGTGGATGGTCGGCCATTTTTGATGACGCCGTCTTCCAAGATGGCCGCCGTGAAAAGGGCGCGAAGTCTCCTTCGGCCTTTGCGGTAGGTTTTTGGTGGGGGAAATTTTCCCTTACCGGGTCTCCTTCGCTGTAATCGGATTCGTCCTCATCTTCCTCACTCGCTGCTTCGCAGCCTTCGATCAGGCTTCGGAGTTCCGCGATGAGGTCGTTGTTGCTTTGCGACGAATCTATCAGCTCGAGGAGTTTTCCTTTTAGGTCGTGTATCTCTTCCTTTGAGGTTTCGTGCTTCGTCCACCCCTCGTTGCTCCTGGCCGGGGTGGATGGGTGGTGGAGTAGGCCGCTCGTCTTGGGTGCCTCTCCTTGCGTGGTTTCGGGTTGAGCAGGTCGTTCTGCCATCTTCTTGGTGAATGCTCTGGTATTCACCCTGTCTGTCGTGGTCCCTTGCATGCTGTGGAGTATCAGGATTGGGCTATCAAACCATCCTCTGCTACCATATTGTTAATTGTGTTGGAGGATCGTGCCCAATAACTCCATAGACAAGTTCTTAGTAAATCAATTATTGTTTATTGATCATACATCTTATCGTTACAGGTACAAGTCTGGAACTGCAGCAGGACCGCATGGCTGACCCTTAAGTACCCCCGGGGCGTGGCTAAGGTAAGGAGGGGTTATTGGGCTAGGGTGGACCTTGGGGGCTGGCTTGTCCAGCCCCCCTGCTCCCAACTCTGGGTCAGAGGCAAGGCATTTACTTATGACAGGGCACAGAACGGGATCAGAAGGCCTTCCAATCAGGGGTGAAAACCAGCAGGTTCTGACAGGTTCTGGAGAACCGGTAGTGGAAATTTTGAGCAGTTTGGAGAACCGGCAAATACCACCTCTGGCTGGCCCCAGAGTGGGGAGAGAATGGAGATTTTGCAGTATCCTTCCCCTGGAGTGGGGTGGGAATGAAGATTTTGCAGTATCCTACCCCTGCCACGCCCACCAAGCCACACCACGCCCACCAAGCCACACCCACAGAACCGGTAGTAAAAAAAATTGGATTTCACCACTGCTTCCAATCCTATGATTCTATAATCCTACACTCGGAATGTGTATATACTTCCTGCTGCATAGCTTATTGATTTTACCATCTGTATATTCTCATTTAGTATTCCAAAGGTTTTATAGATTTGGACAATTAACCAGTAATGATGATCTAAGAAGTATTTCACGCAACAGGTTGTTTCATTCCCTCAATCGGTTTTTTTTTTAAAAAAAACCCCACAGTTTCATTAATAATACAACAGTCAGAGTTTGACGTTATCTTTTTCATTTATGAAACTTCACATTTTTGTCAAATCTCTAATACTTTCCATTACTCCAGGAAGCCATCAATGTTTTTGTGATATTCTAGGAGCCATGACATCCAGTTTAATTAATTCAACCTTGGATATCAAAGAAAAGTCAAAGGGTTGCTCAGAGACATTAAGGCAAAGAGTGAAGAATAACTTTAGGAGTCTAGAAGGAAACACCAAGAATCGTAATGCATGATCTATTAGACTGAGAAAAGGATCTGAAGAAGATCTGTGATTCAGTACAGCTACTGAACTTAAATCTTTCAGGTCCTAGGAGATAACTAATGGGGAATTTCTTGGAATATTTATGTGTAAACTGTTCTGCCTTCTAAAATAGGATTAATTAATCCCTAAGCAATGATGCTACTTAACGTTTCTAATATTCATGTACTGTATGCATACAAAACAGTTAAAAATCTAGGCGTTTACATAAAATATATATATATATATATATATATATATATATATATATATATATATATATATATATTTAATCCATATGAGGTTAAAGGTGATTTAACTACAGAAGCTGTGCTTTAACAAGAGAGAAGGGGAAAAACATTAATTAAACCGCTAATCCTGCCTGCTGTTAAATGTTCTTATGAAGACTTAATCACCCTCAAATATTGTATAAGTATGCCCTCAAATAGCGTGTGAACATACATCTGTAATAAGAGATATTAGAGCCATGTTAAAGAAAGTCTGATGGTTAAAGGCGAAATGCTGACACCTTCATTACCAAAACGACAACAATAAAAGTGAAATGTGAGTAAAAAATGGTCCAGGACCCCTAAACCTGCAGCACTTTGATAAAGTCCACCAGAAACATCAAATACCCCTTCTGGGAGAGGGGACGGGGAGAGAGAAATCAGAGACCAATATTCAGATTTCTTTTATGGGGCAGTCATTATATGGGTTCTGTGCAGGGATGAAATCCAGCAGGTTCTGACAGGTTCTGGAGAACGGTAGCGGAAATTTTGAGCAGTTCAGAGAACTGCCAAATACCACCTCTGGCTGGCCCCAGAGTGGGGTGGGAATGGAGATTTTGCAATATCCTTCTCCCAGGAGTGGGGAGGGAATGGGGATTTTGCAGTATCCTTCCCCTGGAGTGGGGTGGGAATGAAGATTTTGTAGTATCCTTCTCCCAGGAGTGGGGAGGGAATGGGGATTTTTCAGTATCCTTCCCCTGGAGTGGGGTGGGAATGAAGATTTTGCAGTATCCTTCCCCTGCCACGCCCACCAAGTCACACCACGCCCACCAAGCCACAGCCACAGAACTGGTAGTAAAAAAACAATTTGGATTTCACCACTGGTTCTGTGTAACATAATCTGCAAATATTAGCTCAATTTGAGGTAGAAAAGCAGCGTGATTATACAGTTTGTTCTCGGTCTGAAAAGGATCCAGTCAACTATTAGGTAAACAATCAGCTGTCTTTCTCAACAGTAAAGAGAGGTTGTTTTTCATCAGATCTGGTAATTATACAGTAGAGAATGTCAGGTATAAATGCCCTACCCGTGCCAAGAATCAGTTACAGTTCAGTAGTGCAGGGGTTAACCCAGACATCCACCTGGTCAGCTCCACCCATAGACCCCTCCTTACCTGAATCCCCGCCCACAGGTATAAAAGGTGGGCACACTCCTCCATGTTGTTCAGATCCCGATGTAACTTGTGATGATGCACAGAACCTGTAAATAAAAGAAAGATATTTAACCAGATGACTCAAGTCTCTTCATTGGGCCTGATCCACCAATCCTCGTAACAGAGAATGGTGAGGGGAAAAAAAGCTTAGAAGGTCTCATTTGGAATGTATCCAAAGGCCTTCCTGGCACAATCGTGGCCAGGAGAGCCTTTGCCTAAGTGCGGGTTGTATACCAGTTCCTGTCAGGCCTGGAAGCCATCTTTTGCATTGGGCCTTCAGGCCTGCCACATTTACTACTGTGGGAAACTGGGAGGGGGGATTGTATGGAGCATGGGCAATATATAGTCATAATAACATTCCTTTCTCAGGGAATCAAGGACATCTTGCCCTGCACCTGGAGGGCTGGAACTGGGAGACTTCTCCAGTTGGGATGGTGTTTTGATTGGACCATGTGATGGACATGTGGGTGCTGGGCAGGGACTTGGACTTTCCTTTGGGTGGGGAAAATCTGGAAGCGTTCAGATTTGGGGTTTCCCAGATGTGCCAATATGACATCTCTAATAAAATGGACTTTGAGTAACTTCAAGCCTCAGAGTCTTTTTTCGTTGAGGGTGTTACTTGGAACCCTGACAGTTAAACCCTTTCCTGGACCAACAATCCCTACTCATGGTCACTCATGCCCTAGTCACCTCCCATCTTGATTATTGCAACACGTTCTACATGCGGCTGCCCTAGTGGTGGGATTCAAATAATTTAACAACCAGTTCGCCCAGGGTCAGGTTGGGTGTCGTGGGAGGCATGGCCTATTCCCATCCTCCATCTCCACCGCACATGCGGACGAGCCTCCCACGATGGTCAACCTAGCCCTGGGCGAACTGGTTATTAAATTACCCACCTCCATTATCAAAGTGGATCCTGGACACTGTGCTGCGCTGCAATGGAGAAACGGGCAACAGAGTGGCCAGTGCGAGAGAAGGAGAAGGTGCAGGGAGAAGAAAGAGGGAAAGCAGCTTTCTCCTTCCCTTGCACCGGCTACTCCATTGCCCATTTCTCCATTGCAGCGCAGCGCAGTGCCCATGATCCACTTTGATAGCAGGGGGGTGGGTGGGTAATTTAACAACCTGTTCATCTGAATTGCTGCAAACTGACTGAATCCCACTACTGGGCTGCCCTTGAAAAAGCATCTGGAAGCTCCAATTGCTTCAAAATTTATTTATTTATTTATTTATTTATTTATTTATTTATTTATTTATTTATTTATTTATTTATTATTTATTTATTTATTATATTTCTATACCGCCTTTCTCCCGTAGGACTCAAGGCGGTGTACAGTCAAGAAAAATATAGACACACAAACATCATAAAATTGCTGATTAAAATTATTACTTAGTTTGGTCAATTAAATAAAACCCAGAATTAGATAACATTTAAAAAATCATTCACATGTTTGTATGTTTAGCCCCGCCTGTTGGAACATCAGGGTCTTGAGGGCACGGCGGAAAGCACGGAGATCAGGGATATTCCGTATCTCTGGGGGCAGTTCATTCCAAAGGGTTGGAGCCCCCACAGAGAAGGCCCTCCCCCTGGGAGTCGCCAGTCGACATAATTTGACTGACGGTACCCTGAGTAGTCCCTCCCTGTGAGAACGAACTGGTCGGTGGGAGGCTATTGGTGGCAAAAGACGGTCTCGTAGGTATGCTGTAACCCGCATGGTTTTGTGCAGTCCTCGGTGTGATATGTGTCACCTCTCCTGTGGGAGCTGCGTTGGCTGCTGATTTGCTTCCAGGTGCAATTCAAGGTGCTGAATTGTCACCTTTAAAGCCCTTCATGGCTTGGGTCCAGTTATCAGAGAGACCGTCTCCTGCCAGTCACACTTACCCGACCCATTACAGCAGGGAGGTAAACAATGTTGCTGGTCCCATCCGCTAAGGAGGTATATTGTCACAGAGAAGGACCTTCTGTCGTGGCTCCCTCCCTTTGGAATATCATCTCTTCAGAAATTAGATTGGCCGCCCACTTTGACGCTCTTTCGTAAGACCCTGAAGACTTGGTTTTGCCAACAGGCCTGAGGAACCCAGAGTGGGATGGAGCCCATCAAATGCCTCATTTCACTATGTGTTGTTCCTGGGGCTGGGTGGGTATTGTTTATTATTTTTATTTTGTTTTCTATACTGTGTTTTTATTGCTTGTAAGCTGCCTAGAGTTGCTGTGAGCAAGAAGGCGGCTGTATAAATTTTCCAGATAAGATAAAGAAGAGATGAGATAATAAAAATCATATGTGGGCATCCATAACAGTAAAGGTAAAGGTTCCCCTTGCACCTATGTGCTAGTCCTTCCTGACTCTAGGGGGCGGTGCTCATCTCCGTTTCAAAGCCGAAGAGCCAGCGCTGTCCAAAGATGTCTCCGTGGTCATGTGGCCGGCATGACTAAATGCCAAGGGCGCACAGAACGCTGTTACCTTCCCACCAAAGGTGGTCTCTATTTTTTCTACTTGCATTTTTTACATGCTTTCGAACTGCTAGCTTGGCAGAAGCCGGGACAAATAACGGGAGCTCACCCCATTACGTGGCACTAGGGATTCGAATGGGATGAGTCAAAATGTCAAGATGAAAGGTACAAAGTTGACTCAGCCTTCCATCCTTCTAAGGTGAATAAAATGAGGGCCCAGATTTTTGGGGGGCAATATGCTGACACTGTAAACAGCTTAGAGAGGGCTGTAAAGCGCTGTAAAGCAGTATATAAGTCTAAGTGTTATTGCTATAAGAACACACTTAAAGGCCTCTTTCTATATATTATAATACATATGAAGAAAGAGACAGGGGCTTCATTCACAGGTATTCAACTATTGGCTGGTCTTTTATGCCACACCCCATAGATTCTCCTAAGTATATTGGATCTCAATTGAAAAATTAACTTCACTTCCTGAACTTTTTTTCCCCAATCCTCCTTTTCATCTTCACAATACTTTGAAAGAGAAGGCTGTGAGATTTGTGTTTGAGAAGGGGAAAAAAAATCATTTTCACTTCAGGAAGTTGCCCGAAGGCCTGACAACTGTCAAAACCACCTTCTGAAGTCCAAGAGAAACATCAAGATTTAAATTAGAATTAAGAAGACCCCTAGAGTTTTTGTTGGTTGAGAAGTCAGTCAGTGAGTCAAATACTAATTCAGAATAAGAGCATTGGGGTGGGTGGATTTCAGGAGCTACTGTAGAACGGAATGGCAGGCCTTCTTTAATGCTACAGGTGTAATTAAAGGTAATGATTTTTTTTTTTAATGCTTATAATTAGAGCAGTGTTTTTCAACCGTAGCAACTTCATGTTGTATGGACCTCATTTGCTGGCTGGGGAATTCTGGAAGTTGAAACCCATACATCTTATTGTTGCCATGGTTGAAAAACTAAAGGGTCCAATCTTGGCCACTTTAATACTTTTGGCATGGCTAATAGGGGAATTCTGGGAGTTGAAGTCCGCAGGTCTTTTTTTTTTTTAATTTGATTTATATGCCGCCCTTCTCCGGAGACTCAGGGCGGCTTACAATGTGCTCAGCAATAGCCTTCATTCTTTTGTATATTTATATTCAGCTTATTGCCCCCACAACTGGGTCCTCAATTTACCTATCTTAGAAAGGATGGAAGGCTGAGTCAACCTTGAGCCTTGGCGAGATTCAAACCTGCAGTAATTGCAGGCAGCTGGTCTTAATAACAGGGTGCTTTAGACCACTGTACTACCAAGGTCTTAAAGTTGCCAAGGTTGGACACCTCTGATTTAGTAAAGTAAATGATATAAAGATATGAAAGAAAAGTGAGAACTGCAAGAGAATTAGGAGTAAACATTTATAAAATGATAGCAAAAAGAGAATCTGGAAGGATTTGGCAGATGAATCTGGCATACTGGTGTATTTTCACTGATGTCTTTTCTATTCCTGAGTTCATTGAAGCTTTTCAGCTTTTTCTGTTGTGAACCCAACTGAGTTGTGATTCCCACCAACAAGAAAGGAAGGAAGGAAGGAAGGAAGGAAGGAAGGAAGGAAGGAAGGAAGGAAGGAAGGGATTTTTTTTAGGTTTAACCAATTTCAAAAATTTTAAAAGCAAAGACTCATTGAGCTATCAATAAAAAAAGAATGTGTCATCTACCAACGCATTTTGAAAACTCAGCACACAGGCAAGCAAAGCGCGCACATGTGCATGGCCCCATTGCGAACCAGAAGTAAAGGTAAGTAGAACCCACCCCTGCCTGCGAGGTTTGGTGGGGTTGGCCCCCTTTTCCCGCTGCCCTGCTCGGAGAAAGCCATAGTGCCCTCACCAAAGATGTTCACCTATCAGCCAGTCAACCTGCCAGCTCCGTGCGCCTTTGTTACACTTTGGCTGAGCCCGGCTGCTCACTTGAAGAGGGTATCCCTGCTCGTGCATGCCCTCCCAGCCCTGCAACAGCTGCCCAGGGGGTCGTGTGAGAAGGAGGAAGAAGCCACCATTGTCGCTCATGCTCGCCCTTTAGTTGCTGGCCTGTCCCCTTTTCCATCATACCCTCCTCCAGGATCCCATTCCCATTCTGCCAGCCTTCGTGCTAACAAGGTTAGCATTGGCCATGGCCAGGTTGGGCCAATGTCTCAGGATGGAGAGCAGGTCGTGCGACCGGGTCGGCAGGGAGCCCCAGGAGAGGGGTCAAAGAGCTGCATGCAGCTCGGGAGCTTCGGGTTGCTGACACTCGTGCTAGTCTTAAAGAGCTGTTCAGCGAAGATTTTGCTTATCTTGTCAAAAAGGCTGAAATTCTTTGATTCCTGTTAATCTTAAAGCTTTCTTTAGAATGGTTTGAATTCATTTCAGCAGTAATTCTAAGTAGAAGAGATGCCATCCAGATAAAAGGCAATTACATGAACAACTCTTTAAAGATGAAAAGCAGAGAGAGAGGAACACAGATTGCAACTTTTGCAGAAGCGATTAAAATCCTCTTCCTGTAGAAGCCAATATTTGTAGCTCAGGGTTCAATTGTCCTCTTTCTGCTATCTTCAACTAATCCAGTACTTGCAATTTAGCTTTACTTCCAGAGTAAATTTCATGGACTACTAGGATGTGATGCTATGTTAGAAATGTCTCAAGTTCTTTGAACTTAAGTTTTGCAAATCCCGATAACTGCAAAGTTCAAGAGAAATGGTTGATTGATGTTGCAAACAAAGACTTAATCGCTTGTTTACATGAAACCAAGAAAGCCAGACTTATAAGCAGCTTTGATCTTCTTCATTCTTCCACAATTGACAGAGAGAGATAAGGTTGCCTGGCCAGCTTCTGACTTATCTTCAGCCTTTCACAGTATAATGGAGTCCATCAGAGATATGATTCCTGATTTGGATAAGTTTTGAATATAATCCTGGGGAAATGACTGAAGACATGACAACATAATCTAATATTTTATGGAAGAAACTGAGTCTTCAGACTCCTATAACAGGAATGAGTTCATTAATATAAAAGGAAAATTTGAACTAGACATTTCAGATTCTAGATTAGGAAATGTTAAATTCTGGAACCCGTACACATTTTCTGCAATTTATTTATATCATTGTTATGGCAGTTGTTGCTGCTGCTGCTGCTGTTGTTATCATCATTTAGAAGAGTGCACTGTTTAGTTAAGTTCAGGGATGGGCTGCTGGTGGTTCGCAGGGGTTCGGGAGAACCTCTAGCTAAAATTCTGTGTAGTTCAGAGAACCCCCAAATCCCACTCCTGGCTAGCCCCACCCACCCCACCCCTCTGCTCCCAGGAGTCCCCATGCGGCCCGTTTGGGATGCAGGTACGTACACGGCGCACATGGAGGCTCGGGGAGGGCGAAAAATGGGCCTACCGGAAGTTCAGAAACGGGCCCGTTTCTGGCCTCTAGAGGGCCTCTGGAGCCTGGGGAGGCCATTTTCGCCCTCCTGGAGGCTCAAGGAAAGCCTCCAGAGCCTGGGGAGGGCAAAAATGCCCCCTGCCACCATGGTGCAGGAGGCCGACTAGGCCACGCCCATCATGGCCACGCCCACCCAGCAACTGGGCAGAGAACCCCTTGCTAAAATTTTTGAAGCCCACCCTAATTTGATATGGGATTTATTTTATCAATGGTTAGACAAGAAAACATGGAAATGAAATATGAAACATGAAATGGATAAGATAATAAAACATATAAAGAGGGGTTTTTTTCCCTTATGGAGGATAAGCTACTGTCAAATAATTGGTAAATGAGAATAATAATGTAATAAACTGTTAAATAAGAAAATGTTGGATAAAGGATTAAGCACAAAAGATTTGTAACAGATCAATACACTTTCTGTAATTGTAATGGATGATAATTGTTTTATGTTTTAAGTTTTGTTTAAAAATAAAAAAAATTCCCCCCCCAAATTTTTTTTGAAGCCCACCTCTGGTTAAGTTGTGCTATCATTTTAAAGCCAACTGAGATTTAAGCAGGCATTAAATACCACTTCTGAGAAGCTTGAGAGCTAAAAGCTCAATCAAAATAATACGGACCAAACTAAAAGCCAATTTGGTCTAGTGGTTAAGGTATCAGGCTAGAAACCAGGAGACTGGAAGTTGTAGTGCTGCCTTAGGCATGAAAGCTGCCTGGGTGACTATAGCTCAATGACCAGGAGAGTATGAGTTCTAGTCTAACTTTAGGCATGAATGCGGCTATGGCCCAATCATCAGGAGACTGTGAGTTCTAGTCTCATTTTAGGCATGAAAACTGGTTCGGTGACTTTGGGCCAATCACCAAGAGACTCTGAGTTCTAGTCCTGCCTTAAGCATGAAAGCCAGCTGGGTGACTTTTGATGCAATCACCAGTGGACTGAAAGACTGAGAGTTCATGTCCCACCTTAGGTGACTTGGGACCAGTCATTCTTTCTCAGCCCAACCCACCTTAAAGGTAAAAGTAAAGGTTCCTCTCGCACATATGTGCTAGTCGTTCCTGACTCTAGGGTGTGGTGCTCATCTCCGTTTCAAAGCCGAAGAGCCAGCGCTGTCCAAAGACGTCACCGTGGTCATGTGGCTGGCATGACTAAATGCCAAAGGCGCACAGAACGCTGTTACCTTCCTACCAAAGGTGGTCCCTATTTTACTATTTGCATTTTTTACGTGCTTTCAAACTGCTAGGTTAGCAGAAGCTGGGACAAGTAACGGGAGCTCACCCCCGTAGGGATTCAAATCGCTGAGCTGCCGACCTTTCGATTGACAAGCTCAGCGTCTTAGCCACTGAGCCACTGTGTCCCTTACAGGTGGGTAAAATAGGAAGAAGGCGTACCAGGTATGTTCACTGCCTTGAGTTATTTATAAAAACAATAAAGGTGTAAAAATAAATAAGTAAAAGCTGATAGTTTAAGGAATAAGAAAATCGAATCCAATACTTCATCTCTTTTTAACTCATCTCAAGAGGGTTGGGATCTTCTTCCTAGCCATCTCTCATAAAAACAAACTAGAGTTTTGAAAAAAAGCTGAGTAGAGTTTCCATTAATTTCAAGGGGCCAGTGCAGGACATAAATAGTTATTGTCTTTTCCTGTTCTGCACTCCATCTTGAAGACAGTGAGGAATGAGGCTCAGTTACAAGACATGCTAAAAGTGTTTGGTTCACCAGTCTTCATATTGTTCTCTTTTTTAAATTAATACCAGAAAATAAGTTTAATATGGGTGTTTGGGGGAAGGGAGGCAAACTAGAAACATTTATCTACTTCCATTTTTTTTTAAAAAAAAAATTATGATCACTGGAGGGAAAAAGAAGCAAGGTTATTTTTTCTTTTCCCTTTCCCATCAAAACATTTTGATTTTTCAAAAACTATACATTTCTCTTGACAAAATCATTAGTTTAAAGCTATCGTGTAAGGCTCCCCTTTAATAAGATATTTTATTTGGTTAAGAGCCTAGCTAGCCCACCCTTCTCGATGATAATGGGAAGTTTAAAAACTTGATTTTGAAGGAAGCCAGTTTGGTCTAATGGTTAAGAAACCAGGAGTCTGTGAGTTCTAGTCCTGCCTCAGGCACGAAATGGCTGGTTGGATGATTTTGGACCAATCACTCTCCATCAGCCCAACTCACCTCACAGGCTTGTTGTGGAGAAAATATGAGGAGAAAGGAATATTATGTATGTTTGTTGCAGTAGTGGCAGTGGTGGGTTCCTCCCGGTTTGGCCCGGTTCTGCCAAGCCGGTAGCGGTGATGATGTGATGTCACCGAACCAGTTCTGCCCCCCCCGCCATCCCCGCCCTCCCCCCGTGTTATTCTTACCTTTTATTTGGCCCCACCCCCAATCTATTGCTGCCTCCTGAGTCCCAGCTGATTGGCTAGAAGGAAAAAAAACTGTTTAAACTCTTGCCGTGGGGCTTCAAAGGGCCGCCCTACAGCTGATCAGTGTTAAAAGGCAGTGTGGTGGTAGACCGGTGCCTCCAAAAACAAATGAGTAGACCGGTACAGCTCTGCAAGCAGTTAAAAGCCTGGTAGACCAGTACCTCTGCTAAATCCTAAAGAATTGTCACATGACCATCAAGCCATGCCCACAAAATAAGCCACGCCCACAGAACCAGTAGTAAAATTTTTTAGAACCCACCCCTGAGTAGTGGGTTTCAATTTAGTTTGCTACCTGTTTGCTCGTGCACGCACAAGTGTTTGTGCATGCACAGAAGCGTCTGGGTGGGTGGGCGGAGCTTCCCGCCACCGCCACTACCAGTTTGCCTGATCCGCGGCGAACCGGTAGCAACCCACCACTGGTTTGCTGCCTTGAATTACCTATAAAACAATAAAGGAAGAATAAAAATAAGTGAATTGTAAATGAGCAATGGCACCTTATACTGGCAATCCCAAAGGCGCTTTTTAAAGAGGCAACTTTCTTGTTTTTCTTTGAAGACGTTTCGCTTCTCATCCAAGAAGCTTCTTCAGCTTCAGCTTCTCTTCAGAACTGAAGAGCTTCAGAAAGAGTGCAGAAAAAACAACAAAGATGATTAAGGGCCTGAGGGCTAAAACCTATGAAGAACGGTTGCAGGAATTGGGTATGTCTAGTCTGGTGAAGAGAAAAATTAGGAGTGACATGATAGCAGTTTTCCAATATTTGAGGGCTGTCACAAAGAAGGTGAGGTCAACCTATTGTTCAAATCACCCGAGGGCAGGACAAAAAGTAACGGGTAGAAACCTACCAAAGAGATATCCAACCTAGAACTGAGGAGAAATTTCTTGACAGTGACAACAATTCTCAATGGAACGGTTTGCCTCCAGAACTTGTGGGTGCTCCATTGCTGGAGGTTTTCAAGAAGAGATTGGAGAGCCATTTATCTGGAATGGTGTAGGGTTTCCTGCTTGAGCAGGGGGTTGGACTAGAAGACCTCCAATGTCCCTTCCAACTCTGTTATTCTGTATTTTGTAATGTAGGAAGTTAGCACCCACCCCTTTCCTGGAAGAGTGAAATATTTTAGGAAATATGAAAAAGGCAGAATATTATATTTCCCTGGGAGAAGCATATTTTACAGACAAAGCAGCTCCCACCTTCCTGCCCCCCACCCTTTGTCAATGGGCCATTAAGGCCTGGGCCAGTCTATTCTACATAACAAAGATCTGCCTCCTTCAGGCAGAGCCATAGTAGGAATTGCCAAAGATAGGATTAGCCCTCTACACAATAGTAGCAGAAACTCACCACATGTGACCCGGGAAGCACATGTGACCATCAGCCAGCAAGGCCCCCACCCCCTGGGAGTCTGACAACTGATCAGGATACTCTTTCGGGGCCCCAAGAAATGCAGAGCCAGAGAGAGCATAAAAACCCGAGGATTTACTGTATCTGCCCCTTTTCTGTTCAGGAACTCAAGCCATGTGATTCTGTCCACCATTAAACCATCTTTCCAAGCAGTCTCCATGTTTCCAGTGTCTGTTTTCCCCACTTGGAGCAGAACCCAGAAGGATGTTTCTTCCAACAGTAATAAAGATACAACTGGTACTTCTCGTTCTGCGTCTAGTCTGGATTTACAGATTAACAGAGTTGGAAGGGACCTTGTAGGTCATCTAGTCCAACCCCCTGCCCAAACAGGGGACTCTACACACCATTCCTGACAGATGGCAGTCCAGTCTCTTCTGGAAATCCTCCAGTGATGAAGCTCCCACAAGTTCCGAAGGCAACTTCTGTTCCACGGGTTGATTGTTCTCACAGTCAGAAAATTTCTCCTCATTTCCAGGTTGAATCTCTCCTTGTTCGGTTTCCATATCCATTATTCCTTGTCTGGCCTTCGAGTGCTTTGGAAAAATGGATCCCGTAGGGCTAACAGGAAGAAAATTCGCAGGAAGAAAATTTCAGGCGAGTGAACAGGCCAGGCTGCCCTTCCTGTGCCAGCCACGAATGAAATAAGCAGCTTTACTCCATACCTAGCTGGCTGAGAATTCTCCATTCCCTTAAGGAACGAGGCCACCATTGTAGAAATAGCTGCTTTGCCAAAAGCTGAGGGCCAGCCACATCTAGAACAGTGATGTGCAGGCTGGTAACTATTGTGTTGTTGTTTACAAGGCCACTTTTGCTACGGGTAAGCTTCCAATATGTCTCTTTGGTGGTTTAAGCTGCACATGGGTTGTGTGTGTGTGTGTGAGATACACACACTTTGTTTACAGGACTTCTAAAGTCATCGTCATTACAAAGCAGTTGCCATGGGGATAACACTTGACTGAGAAGAATGGAATGCTAGAGGCCTGACGTGCAGGTAAGGAAACATTTTTTAAAGGATAAAGAGATAGCGCCGATTGCATTTTTTTTTTCTCCCCCACTTCCATCTGTCGAGATCTTGGACGCTTGCTTTTAAAAACTCCTGCAAGTTTCTTTGGCTTGCTCCTAAAACTCTTTTCTGTTTTTGCTGCAGAGTTAAGAAGAAACATTTCTTCTGTCCCAGGGGCCTCCCTCTGCACCACTCCATCAAAAGAGGGTTACTGGGAATTTAAAAAAACAAAACAAAACACTTTCCTATCTTTTTTAATAAAAAAAATTGCACTGCTTTTCTTTTGTACTGTAGGAAGTTAGCACTCACCCCTCTGCTAGAAGAATGAAATATTTTAGGAAATATTAAAAAGGCAGAATATTATATTTCCCTGGATGAGAAATGGAGAGACATGTTTTAAAGACAAAGCAGCTCCCTGCCTCCCCCACCTTTGTCAATGGGCCATTAAGGCCTCATGCCAAGCTCACTCATTCCCCCCACCTTTGTCAATGGACCATCATCTGCAACACAATAGGACCCATCCAGCAACAGAAACTCCCCACATGGCACCTGGGAAGATTACATCAGCCAGCAAGGCTAGCTGAGACCCCCACCCATTGGGAGTCTGAAACCAATCAGGATACATTTCTTATACAGGAACAAGAAACTCTGAGGTGGGGCACAACAGAAGGCATAAAACCAAGGCACTCCCAGCATCTTCCCCCTTTTTTCCTACTCAGGAACTCAAGCCATGTGATTCCTGTCCACCATTAAACCATCTTTCCAAGCAGTCTCCATGTTTCCAGTGTCTTTTTCCCCACTTGGAACTGAACCAGAGGTGGGTTTCAGCAGCTTCTGACCAGTTCTGGAGAACCGGTAGCAGAAATTTTGAGTAGTTCGGAGAACCGGTAGTAAAAATTCTGACTGGCCCCGCCCCCATCTATTCTCTGCCTCACAAGTCCCAGCTGATGGGGAGAAAATGGGGATTTTGCAATATCCTTCCCCTGGATTGGGGACAGAATGGAGATTTTACACTATCTTTCCCCTGGAGTGGGGTAGGAATGGAGATTTTACACTATCCATCCTCTGCCATGCCCACCAAGCCACGCCCACCAAGCCACACCCACAGAACCGGTAGTAAAAAAATTTGAAACTCACCACTGAACTGAACCCAGATGGACATTTTGTCCAATAGCACTCTTATAAGGTAAAGGTAAAGGTTCCCCTCGCACATATGTGCTAGTCGTTTCCAACTCTAGGGGGCGGCGCTCATCTGTTTCAAAGCCGAAGAGCCAGCGCTGTCTGAGGACGTCTCCGTGGTCATGTGGCCGCCATGATTAAATGTCAAAGGCGCACGGAACGCTGTTACCTTCCCACCAAAGGTGGTTCCTGTTTTTCTACTTGTATTTTCGAACTGCTAGGTTGGCAGAAGCTGGGACAAGTAACGGGAGCTCACCCTGTTACACGGCACTAGGGATTCGAACCACTGAACTGCCGACCTTTTGATCGCCATCTCAGCGTCTTAGCTACTGAGCCACTGCATCCCTTTTTTGTACTCTTATAAGAGGCCCTAATATGAATATGTTTTGTGCCCCGGTAATCTTCATCCATAGCTGTTGTTTTAATCTGAAATAATGCAAAGGCTGATTTTTTATTGAGCGTTTCCCATTTACTTTCGTTGTCGGTTCCTTTTATTATACGAGGTAAAGTTATTTATCTCTAAACTTTGAACTGGGATTGGTTGAATTGTGCCCTTATTTTATAAACATATGTTGGTCCTCTCAGCTTTCAGTATTACAGACTGTGGCTCTTAAACTGTTGCGATAACATACCCTCCTAGACACAGATACAGTACATTACGGTTCCTTCCACAAGAGGAGAAAGCCTCAGAGATCAGACACAAAGAAGACGTCATAAATCTTTTATTTTTTTTAATAACGAAGCCATACCCTTCATTTTGAAGGAAGTGATACAATCAGGAAACTTAATGTTTTTCCCCCCTTGGAAAGAACTGATGGTTTATGACCTACAGTGGAACGGATGACTTATTGATGATTTTAAACTGTATGGAAGAGGATATGATTTGTTCCATAAGTACCAAAGGGGGATTCTTTACACAGTGCATTTAGATGCACAGACCAGTGGTGAAATCTAAAATTTGTTACTACCGGTTCTGTGGGTGTGGCTTAGTGGGGGGAGTTAATGTGACTGGGTGGGCATGGCCAATTTTTTTTTTTTTTTACTTTTAAAACCATTTTTTCTACAACGTCTTCGGCAAAGAGGTTGTAAAAAAATGCTTTCAAAAGGCTCTGACAATCCCAGCTGAGTTGCCTGATCGTCAGAGGCTTTTTTTCTTTTAAATGCCTCTGACGATCAGGCAATTCAGCTTGGATCGTCAGAGGTATTTAAAAGAAAAAAAGCCTCTGCTGATCAGGCAACTCAGCTTGGATCATCAGAGGCATTTAAAAGAAAAAAAGCCTCTGCCGATCAGGCAACTCAGCTTGGATCATCAGAGATATTTAAAAGAAAAAAAGCCTCTGCCGGTCAGGCAACTCAGCTTGGATCGTCAGAGGCTTTTAAAGAGGCTTTTAAAGAACCTTTCTGAAGAGGTTGTAGAAAAAATGCTTTTAAAAGCCTTTGACGATCCCAGCTGAGCCGCACAATCATCAGAGGCTTTTTTTTTTTTGTTTTACTTTTAAAAGCATTTTTTCGGCCGAAGAGTTTGTAGAAAAAATGCTTTTAAAAATAATTTTAAAAAGCCTCTGATGATTACGCGGCTCAGCTGGGCATGGGGGGGCGCAGGGATTTTTGCTACGGGTTCTCCGAACCACCCGCTGCCATTGCTACTGGATCGGGCGATCTGGTCCGAACCGGGAGCATTTCACTCCTGGCACAGATCCCTCTACAACTCTTAAATTCAGAATTATCTCTATTTAGTTGTTACTAGTCCTGGATTTAGGCAGCAAGTCATCTCCAGAAAGTATGGCTAAACACTCAGGATTTCCCAATAACATCTACATTATACGGGTAGTCCTCGACTTATGACCACAACGGAGCCCAAAATTCCTTTTGCTAAGCAAAACATTTGTTAAGTGAGTTTTGCCCCATGTTACGACCTTTCTTGCCCCAGTTGTTAAGTGAATCACTGCAGCTGTTAAAATTAGTATCACGGTTGTTAAGTGAATCTGGTTTCCCCATTGACTTTGCTTGTCAGAAGGTTCGCACGTAATCCGAAACACTGCAACCGTCCTAAGTATGAACCAGTGGCCAAGCGGTTGAATTTTGATCACGTGATCATGGGGACGCTGCAACAGTTGTGTGATAAATGGTCATAAGTCACTTTTCAGTGCCTTTGTAACTGCGAACGGTCACTAAATAAACTGTTGTAAGTCGAGGACTACCTGTAATCAAGAAGAAAGGGGGAAGTCTGTCACTCAGAATGCACACATCGGATCCCTGAGACACCTAAAGCAATGAAGAAGCCAAAATGCCCTTGAGAACTTCTGGTAGTGGTTTCAGCTAGAACCAATAAACTTCTCTGAGCATCACAAGAAGCAACGGATGGAAACTAATCAAGGAGAGAAGCAACTTAGAATTAAAGAGAAATTTCCTGAGGGTTAGAACAATTAATCAGTGGAAAGGGGTTGCCTCCAGAAGTTTTGGGTGCTCCAACACTGGAGGTTTTTAAGAAGAGATTGAACAGTTACTTGGCTGGAATGGTATAGGGCAGGAGTCGGCAACCCGCAGCTCTGGAGCCGCATGTGGCTCTTTCACCCCTATGTTGTGGCTCCCTGACACCGGTCAGCGCCACAATTGTGAGAGGAACTTCCGGTTGGGGGACGGGAAAGCACGGAGCACCAGGAGGACTCTATGGTAAAGGGTGAGTTTTTCGGTCGGCTCCACAATTGATAGGGCTTTCGGTTAGGACAGGTAGAGGAAAAAGGGGTGCCGTGCTAGGAGGAGACTCTATGGAGGGGGAACCGGACTTCTGGTCAGCTCCAGAATTAAACGGGGGGGCTTCCAGTTAGGACCTTTGTGGCTCTGAGTATTTAAGGTTGCCAACCCCTGGTATAGGACTTCTTGCCTAAGTAGGGGGTTGGACTAGAAGATCTCCAGGGTCCCTTCCAAATGTGTTATACTGTTAAACACTTAATTACAGAGGGGCTCTTGACTAGCGGAGTGAAGAGAAACATCACCAGCACAAAAAGTTTACAGCTATTGCTCATACAGACTGTAGGCAACATAATAGTAACTTCTCAAATAATATTATAAACAGTTTTGCAGGTGATACATTGCAGCCTTCATTTGCAAGATGATAGCCATGGATTAAAAGTGGCCCTTCAACGACACATTTCCATGGTGGCAAATAGGCGTCCCTTGCGCTAAAACAACGCACTGCAAGGAGAACAATGGAAGGACAGGACAGCTGGTTGCACGGCGCACATTAATTCGCTCTGTCTGAATGTGTGCTTTCAGAAATATTTGTTCCAAGGCTCTTGCTGTTAGAAATCGTTAATTGTCTGAGAGCACAGGTGACAAAGCAACCGACAAACAATTTTCTATCACTCTTGGGAAAACTCTCATGCCAAAGAGGGCATGATGTGCTGGTTTGAACATTCAAAAGACAAAGCACGACGATTTATTTAATTCGAGCGTGAATTGTAAGTAGTTTACAGCTAACGGTAAAATCTTGGATAAGGCTCCTGGTGACAACATGGTTGTTTGGGGAAAAGCAAAAGTCTTTGTCCTCTTCCAAGATGCCTTTTCAACTTCCTAATTATAGATGGCAGCTGACGGATTTCTGACGATTTTCTGTCTAGCTCAGGGGTCTCTAACTTCGGCCATTTTGCCACTTGTGGACTTCAATTCCCAAAATTCCTCAGCTAGCTGGCTGAGGAATTCCGGGAGCTGAACAGGGGTGAAATCCAGCAGGTTCTGACAGGTTCTGGAGACCCGGTAGCAGAAATTTTGAGCAGTTCAGAGAACCGGTAGCGGAAATTTTGAGTAGTTCAGAGAACTGGTAGCGGAAATTTTGAGTAGTTCGGAGAACTGGCAAATACCACCTCTGGCTGGCCCCAGAGTGGGGTGGGAATGGGGATTTTGCAGTATCCTTCCCCTGGAGTGGGGTGGGAATGGAGATTTTGTAGTAATCCTTCCCCTGCCATGCCCACCAAGCCACGCCCACCAAGTTACACCACGCCCACCAAGCTACGCCCACAGAACCAGTAGTAAAAAAATTTGGATTTCACCACTGGAGCTGAAGTTCACAAGTGAACTTCAAGACCAAGATTGGAGAGCCTTGATCTAAGTCACTGACCCTTCACTTTGCCAAAACTTACCAAGCTAAATTTGGTAGATAGCACCCCCATCCTTGATCATGTTTAGAGTTCAGGGTTTCTGATCTACATCTTTTTTTATGCATAAACGCAGACATGTGTACATATGCTGTAAAATGGCACTTTTACCAGCTCACTCTTTTGAGTGACCATCCTAAGGGATGTGTCAGACTGCGATGCTATCTCAAAATTAAATGAATTTCCAAACTGCCAATCTTTAAGGAAATCTTTCTTTAATTGAGCACAGCCACTGGATCATGACTCCGCGTGGACAAGACTGACCTTTTGCCTCCCAATCCCTCCCTTTCCGATCCCCAAATCTCTGCTTCTCATTGGCTATCTTCCAAGTCATTCTTCAGACTCCTTTTCTCGTCATCTCCCAGGAATGTGCCCCCTCTCCTCATTTCCACGACAACCCGACTTCAAAGGGATCTGGCAGGCAAAAGTTTCAGAGTTTATCTCTCGCTCTCCTCTGCTCTCTATGCCAGCGTTGAAACGCTGACAGGATGTGGATGCAAGTAGTCCTCAACTTAAAACCAGTCACTTAATGCTCATTTGAAGTTACAACAGACCTCACTACTTAGAGCTACATAAGACCTGTTTTGGAAGCTACACCCTGCCCTGCAGTCATGGGATTGCATTTTGGGTGCTTGGCAACTGGGCCCAGTTCTGTGCTGTTTGCAGTCTTCAATCTGCAGTTCTTTTGCCGTTTGTTACCAGTTTCCAGCAAAAAAAAAAAAAAAAAAAATCCACTGGGGAAAATGGATTTGTTTAACAATTGCAATGCTCGCTTAAGGGCTGGGGTCAGGGGTGGGTTCCACTTACCTTTCGCAATGGGAGCATGCACGCGCTTGCTTTGGTCGCACATGTGCGCTTCTGCACATGCGCAGATCGTCAGTGATGACATTGGGGCAGGTGGGCAGAGCCTCCCGCTGTCATTATTGCCGGTTCGCAAGAACCGGACCGAACCGGGAGCAACCCACCACTGGCTGGGGTGTTTATTTAACAACTGCTGCAAAAAATGTCAAAAAAAAAAAATTAGGCCCAGTCATGTAACATCTTGACTTATGACCACAATGACTTACAATCATAATTCCAGGCTCAGTTATGGTCGTAAGTAGAGGACTATAAATTGTGTGTTTATAACCTTCTGCAAAGAAAGGGCATCGGCTTGCTCTTATAGCCGATACGAGAACAGCTCACATACACTTTTTTCCTTTGTTCACATAGGATGGAAAAAAAAAATAAGGGAAAAAAGCACCATAAGAGAGAGTAATTTATATAACTGAAAGACAGTTTACCTGCTCAAGGTCAGATTACCAGTGTAAAATCCTTCTGGATTCAGAAAAGTAGTATTTTGAAACGTTGATTCAGAACACATATGTTGCCTTGGGGATAAGAGCAAATCAAGGGGTACATTTACTCCTGCAAAGAATTAGACCAGCTAGTCAACAAACCAGGATTTACACATCATGGTAAATCCTAGCTTGTTGATTTAGTCATGGTCAGCATGGCTGCATCATAGAATGTGGTTTACTGACAACAATGGCTGCGTTTAGACAATACACTAGACATCAAACAAACTCATAATTTGGTTTAATGTGATGTCTGGACCGAGCCTTAGAGAGAGAGAGAGAGAGAGAGAGAGAGGGAGAGAGAGAGAGAGAGAGAGAGAGAGAGAGAGAGAGAGAGAGAGAGAGAGAGAGAGAGAGAGAGAGAGAGAGAGAGAGAGAGAGAGAGAGATTAAGTTTTGTATGATTAAGTACAAAAAGCATGAAAATGTAAATTCAAAACTGAAACATTAAAAACTTATCTACCTAACCCCTCAATCTCCAATGCTGGCTTTCTCCATGAAGATATTCCTTACACATAAAATCACTCATCTGGCTATCTTGTGAACTTTTCTACCTACTGTCTAGTTTTGTTGTTGTTGTTTTATTTGATTTATATGCCGCTCTTCTCCGAAGATTCAGGGCGGCTTACAATGCATTAAGCAATAGCCTTCATACTTTTGTATATTTATACAAAGTCAGCTTATTGCCCCCACATCTACTCTTAAAAATCCAACCACTCTTTGCAACTTTACACAATCTTGGAGCGAAATGGAAAGCATGGCCAGGTTTAAATGAGGATGCTTAAGAGTGCTTATTTATTTATTAGTTCAATTTATATGTCGCCCTTCTCCGGAGACTCAGGGCGGCTTACAATGCATTAAAAGCAATAGCCTTCATATTTTTGTATATACCTGCTTAGTAGGGCTTTCGCCCCCCCCCAAGCGGTGTTCTTTTTTATACAAAGTCAGTTTATTGCCCCCCACAATCCGGGGTCCTCATTTTACCTACCTTCGAAAGGATGGAAGGCTGAGTCAACCTTGAGCCTGGTGAGATTTGAACTTGCAGTAATTGCAGGCAGCTGGCAATTAAGTGCTACTTTAACAGCACTTAGTCCACTGCGCCACCAGTATGACTAGGGAACTGGAGGGTAAGACATATGAAGAATGGTTGCAGGAACTGGGAATGTCTAGTCTACGAAAGAGAAGGACTAGAGGTGACATGATAACAGTCGGATGGAAATTTATCCAGGAGAGATCTAACCTAGGAGAAACTTCCAGACAGTGAGAACAATTAATCAGTGGAACAGCTTGCCTCCAGAAGTTGTGGGTGTTTCATCACTGGAGGCTTTCAAAGAGACTTTACAACCATTTGTCTGAAATGGTGTAGGGTCTCCTGCTCCAGCAGCGGGTTGGACTAGAAGACCTCTGAGGTCCCTTCCAACTTTATTATTCTATGCTCCATTTTTCTGAAACAGTATAGGCTCTCCCTGCTTGAGCAGAGTTGGATTAGAAGATCTCCAAGGTGCCTTCCAATTCTGTTATTATTAAGTGGCATATAGAGATAGTCTCTTCACTAATAGCTTTACCACTTATTCATTTAAGCCAGCTATTTCTTTTAAGAAAGGAAATCAATTGCTGAAACACGACCCTTTTAAAACTATTCTGAAAAGTTGAGTTTACCTTTGGCCTACATGAAAATGTAAATTTTCAAACCATCGGTGAGTCATCTTTTTAAATGCTACCCAAAGCTGTGTGAAAAGGAGAGAAAAGTAAGGTCAATCTCAGCTCGATAATTTAAAATCAAAAGCCCAAACCGACTCATATATTGCCATCTTTTGCAACAAAATGTGTTCCCATTTTGTTAAGACTTCGGTTATTCTGAACCTTGGCCGCATTGCTTTTTGAGATGATGAGAAATAAGTTCTTTTTTTAAAATTTAGAACTGTAAAAATAATTGCATTAAAAAAAAAAAAATCCCACAGTTTATTTGAGCAACGCCTAGATAGGGATAGTGTTTTTGTAGCTTTCCAACTGTTGCTGAAGAATTTTCAATATTAACTGTGCTGACTAGGACTTCAAGGAACTGTAGATCAACAATATCTGAAGCGCTTGTCCCAAAGGTGCATTTTCAAGACGCAACTGGACTTTCTGGTTTTTCTTTGAAGACATTTCGCTTCTCATCCAAGAAGCTTCTTCAGCTCCGATTCCCACTATCCAGTCAGAGCTGAAGAAGCTTCTTGGATGAGAAACTCCATTCCCTCCCCACTCCAGGGGAAGGTTATTGCAAAATCCCCATTTCCTCCCAATCAGCTGGGACTCGGGAGGCAGAGAATAGAGGGGGGGGCGGGGCCAGCCAGAGGTGGTATTTACCGGTTCTCCGAACTACTCAAAATTTCCGCTACAGGTTCTCCAGAACTGGTCGGAACCTGCTGAAACCCACCTCTGTTCTGTACTAACCTAACATTGGGAAAAGGAGGAGCTAGAAACTAGGAGGAGCCTGTAAAGCTTGTTGAGTTCTTTCCTGATCTGTGTCCAACCTTGAGGATGATGTCACAATTTGAGAACTTTTATTTTTAAACAAGGTTTTCCCCATAGAAACACAAATCACAGTTCGATGGTAGGAAAAATGCTGTTGTAATCACCTGCATGGATTATTGTTTTTTTTTAAAGTGCTCCTTTTTCAACAAGTTGAAGGTGGAATTACATTTTGTGACCTTCACATAATTTTGTGACCAAGAATGCAAACAGAAAGCTTTTACAAAGATAAGATAATGTTCTGATGTTATTCAACTATGTCTGACCGCATCAACATAACCATGGGAGCTACTTAATAAAAAAAAAACCTCAGAATATTTGAATTATTTGTGTAACTATACTTCAAGAAATAAATTTGATTTGAATTTGACCAGCTGTCCAGCAGTGAACAAATATTCAGATCTTGCCTTCAGGAAGAAAAATGGTAAATTAGTTTTTTTTTTCCCCTTTAACTATCTCTAATATTCTAGACAGAGAAAAAATATTTTCAGTTACTTTACAATTTAGTACCAAACAGATAGATTTGCAATGTTTGACAGCTATCATTTCTTGTACACTTTATTTATGATCTAGAAAATACTTTTAGATTACCAATGACAAAAATAAACAAAAGTTGATTTGGAGGATATATTTCTCTGTGAAAATAATACAGCTTTCAAAAAATGTAAATATTTTCATGATGGAATTCCTTTCAAAAATACTTGTAAGAAAATATCATTTTACAACCACTATTACATAGCGAAATAAGTTTTGTTCTCTACAAAATTCGGAATCATTAATAACTAAATATCAACTCTGAAGCTAGGATCCAGTTGCTGGATTTAACAGGAAGAACATCTTCTTGGCCTCTTTAATAGCAGTAAACATTTTTACTATTTTGTAATGAGTTCTCCATGCTGATCAGTCCTAAAATGGAAGCAAGGTCCTGCTTATTGTGTATTCCTGGGAAATATATGCAGAGTTTTTTTTTCCCCACTGCAAATTTTCCTCTTACGGTGACAGCTGTAGAAGCTTTGATGAGCATCCATCAGAAGTACCTCCAGATGCCCTCACCAGCACTGCTTAAAGGACCTGTTCTGCTTGTCAATAGCCAAGTTCGGTACGTTCAGATTTTTGTGCTTAAAAAACATACAATATTGCATATGAGCTTGACAATCAAGGTATGCAGAGCACACACCTCTGAATAACATCACGTTCCTAAAAAGACACCGTTTCCAACCCAACAGGTATCTCCTTGAGACCTTTATCAACTTCGCTTATCGCCAACTTCTGAACTCTCAGAAGCAAAGGGAGGAAAACCAAATTAGCGCTGGATTATCTCACTTTCTGCATGACTCGCTTCCCTCTTCCTGAATGCAAACAATCACATAGTGCATTAGCAGAATAAACCAAAGTTCTTGAAGTTAAGCTGGTCCTTGTTTGGTATGCAAGACATTTATGGGTTGACAATGGTGGGTTATACCTTCAGCAGAATAACAGTACAGCAGCAAATTGCCTGGATTGCACCACTTTAATCTATAGGTGAGGAATTGGGGGAATTAACCTGGTTTGGGTGTCCCAATATATAGGAAGCTAAAGTGAAGATAAACTAAGCAACAATAGGTAGAAGGAATCATATAACTCTGCATTTTTCTCGGCATTTTTCAAACCACAGGAAGGATTTTTTTAAAAAGGGTGGGACTTTTTGATAGATAGCAAAACAGCCTTTCGTCACGTGATTACTAACTTCTGGCTGAATGCTACAAAAAAAAAAGGACAACGGAGAATGTTTCTTTATAAGATCAAGGACCACCGGCCTAAGCTCATTTCAGATGATCAGTGATTTGTCTAAAGTGATTTGTGGCACCGTCTAGCCACCGCTGGAACAAATGAAGTACAAAGTGAAAAAGGAGCAAGACTTTACATCACTGTCTTTCCCTCACTTATCAACCCACAATCCAATGTCGCTTACTCTAGAGCAGGGATCTGCAACCTTAAATGCTGAAAGAGCCATTTGGACCCGTTTCCCACAGAAAAGAAAACACCGGGAGCCACAAAACCTGGGTGGGTGTGGCCAACTCGATGTCACTCACTCCCACCCAGTCACATGACACACACCCCAGCTGCGCCTACTCAGATTTTGTGGCTTCCAGTGTTTTCTGTGGGAAACAAGTATCTCTCTCTCTCTGTCTCCGTCTCTGTCTCCGTCTCTCTCTCTCTCATCTCTCTCAGGTCAGGCGAGGAGTGACTGGAAGAGGAGGGTGACAGGTGGGACCAGCCAGTGGTGGGTTCAGCCGATAGGGAGCCACAGCAGGAGGACGAAAGAGCCGCATGTGGCTCCAGAGCCACGGGTTGCAGACACCCATTCTAGAAGAATAACCAACCACCAGAACATCAACTCAACCCTCTGCAAAAGATGGTAATTGGATGCATGCGGTTGAAAAGCATCCCTTACATGGTTTTGCAATGAAGAGGTAGCAGAGAATATTGTCTGCTTTAAGTGGTGGTTAATAATTGCTAAGCATGTTTTAAAATGCTGCTTAGTTACACCAAACACCTTTGCTTCCAAATGTGCAACTTTACTACTTAAAACAAATCAGAGGCTTTTATGACAAATCAGCCATTAGCAAGGAAGTTAACAGTCGGTTGACCAAAACACACAATTCTTGCTTCTTCTATTTGTTGATCAGAATGAAGATAAATTCCTAGCTACAAAGCAACTCCTGAAGCACAGCTCCTAGCTAATGCATGCGGAACAATTTTTTTTATAGGATTGGCAACTACACAGCTGCAGTTTCATGTTAGCAGCAATAATGCCCAAGCAGAACTTTTTTACCAGTTCTCTTTTTTATAATTGTGACTTGCCAACAAGGCAAGTCTGCTTTCTCTTCCTTGCGTTAACAATATCGCTAGAGAAGCAAAAGTCCACCAAGAAAAAAGAAGGCATCAACAGAGATCAGCTTGAGGGGCTGAAGACAGAAATTCCCTAACCTGAAAATAAACAATATGTACCGTCCCTTTCCTTTTTTTTCCCTATTGTTAATGGGGAGGATGTGCTTTGCTGATTTACTATACAGAATGAAACCAAACAAATAGACTGGAAAAAATGCAGAGAAGATGCCGGGCTTCTCAAATCAATGATTTTATACATAAAGAAATGATAAAACAGACTGAAAGAAAAAGTGTTTTTTTTTCCTCCAATGCATAAAAGCCTAGTCCTCAGGCATTTAAGAGTAAAAATAAGACAACCAGCTTCACTGCCTAGGAATAAAATTCATTTTTAAAAACATTGCCTGTCTCTTGTGTCACCTTTTCCAACAATACATAATGTGCCCAAACAGTGCTTGGATTTGTAGCAAATTAATCCTGCTGTAACCACTGGTGCTAAGAGGGTTTAGCTGCCTTCCCACTAAATTTCAATAACTTATAAAAAGACTGGCTGGCCATGGCTTAACTCAACTTTACACTGTAATTAAAGGGAAAAAGTTTCTTGGTAGCTGGTTCCTAAATGAAAAGCTGCAGGCCTTATTCCAGGGTAATTCCACTTTGTAATCCCACTTCTGTGCAAACAGGTTACATCCCTCCACAACCATCCAGAAAAGGCCCTTCGGCCACAGCCAACAAACGCTACTTCTGCTTTGCAACTTTGCCAAATCCTTCAGCGCAAGCAGGCCAACCAAATGTGACCCCCCAAATGCACAATAATTTAGCCATTAAATCCTCACAGAGATATCCGGGGACAGGAAGAATGGAAGGTCATAACCAGCAGAATGAAAGGGAGAGAGATTCCAGAAATGCCAAAACAGGGTAGGAGGAAAAGGGAGGGGGGAAGTGGGGGGGGGGAAGGGAAGAAATGACCTTGCTAAAACATTGAATCCTGTTAAATTCACTGATGCTGGATCTCGTCCAATTTAAAATAAGCCAGAATCTCAAAGCAGGAGAAACAGGGGTGCAATTTGGGAAGAGAGAGACTTAAATGCATAAAACAGCGAGTGAGGAAGATCTTCCTGAGATTTAACCCTCAACCGTATAAACTTGCTGGTTTCAAGCAAGCACCAAAGGAGTTAAGTGCTGAAGGACCGATGCTTAATCAGCTTTGCCCCTTTCCTTCACATGGGATTGGAGTCAACCTGCACTGGAAGAGCCCAAAGGGCTTATAACAGCTCAATTTCGCAGGATTCAGTTTTAATCCGTCGCCAAGGTTAAGCAGCCAGACTGTGCAAGGACTGCTACTCAGTAACAGTCCAGGCACCTGGTTTGCCATTAGCACCACCGTCTTCGTTGTCGGCCTCGGCTGCCTGGAGATGGCTGGACAATTCTTGGATGACAGCCACTTTCCCGATTTGATCGTTCCTTCGTTTTTCCATAATGAGATCTTCCAGGCTCTGAAACTCAAGCGTGTGACTGCGTTTATCTCCCAGCTGGATCTGCAACCGGTAAGGTTGCTTCCCTATGCGCAGTTCGCCCCCAATTTTGAACTCGCGCTTGCCGTATCGGCACCAGGCGGCAAAACATTCGGAGTTCCTCCAGCTGAGATCTTGGTCTTTGCGGCCTACCTGATCCAGGGCGTTTCGTACCACGGTGGCGGGATTGAGCGGTTTGTAGCGGTACAAGTGGTTCGCGATGCGCCCCCGTCGGCCCTGGCTGGCGTCGGTGAGAAAACTGTTCACCACTTCAAGTCTGTGAAGATGTACAACTTGGAAGTCTCCTACGTACACTGCCCAGTGAGGGTACTGGGCCTGGCACACAAATTCTATCAGATCGCCAGCTTTGCACTTGTTCAGTAGGTTTTCTGGTGTGTAGGTGGTGAAATGGCCTCCTCCTCCTCCACCACCACCCACCTCACCAGACGAGTTGTGGTCGCTAGAAAAACTCTTCTGATAGATGCACTCGTCCCGGTAATAAATGGAGCATTCCACTTCGTGAAGTTGCGGGTCATACGGTTGTGATGCAGGGTGTTCCCCACCGAGCTCTGCTGGGTCTTGTTGAGGCTCTACATCATCATCATCATTGGAAAATATGTAAGAAACTCCAATTCGGGGACCGTCATCTCGGTCCATGCCAGCTGGGTCAGCCGTGGGAACCTCTCTGTAGTTTAAGTGGGTCAGTTTCTCTACCTGATTCCCCATGCCTGCTGAAAGAGAACCAAACAGGTATTAGTACAGGTATAAACTAATGAGGAATAAATCAAGTAGATCTCCCTAAGTCAATCTCCTGGCAATCTTTTTGGCAGGGTTCCATCAATGGCTTATGATTGCCTTCCTACTGATTTTATTTTAACACCTAGCTTTTTGATATAGCTTCTAGCAGGGGGACGTGGTGGCTTAGTGGCTATGATGCTGAGCTTGTCAATCGAAAGGTCAGCAGTTCAGAGGTTCGAATCCCTAGTGCCGCGTAATGGGGTGAGCTCCCGTTACTTGTCCCAGCTTCTGCCAACTTAGCAGTTCGAAAGCACGTCAAAAATGCAAGTAGAAAAATAGGGATCACCTTTGGTGGGAAGGTAACAGCGTTCCGTGTGCCTCTGGGGTTTTAGTCATGCCAGTCACAGGACCACAGAAATGTCTTTGGACAGTGCTGGCTCTTTGGCTTTGAAACGGAGATGAGCACCGGCCCCTAGAGTCGGGAATGACTAGCACATATGTGCAAGGGAAACCTACCTTTACTATAGCAGGGGTGACAAACTTGATTTCATTGAGGGCCGCATCAGGGTTGTGTTTGACCTCAGGGGGCCAGGGTGGGCATGGCCAGCCCGTCATCACTTGTGTCGGGGGCACCGGTGGTGGCCCAAGCGTTCTGCCAGCGAAAACAGGTTCCCGAGCTCCATTTCCGGCTGCGACAGCCTCCTGCAACCCTCTTGTCAGTGAAAACAGAGCTTGGGAGGGCCACACGCAGCCCTCCCGAGCTGCATTTTTGGTGGGAGAGGCACCACAGGCTGGTCCTTTGCGGGCCAGATCTAAGCACCCCATGGGTCAGATCCGGCCTTGAGTTTGACACCCCTGGCTTATAGCAATGGCACTTAGACTTATATATCGCTTCACAGTGCTTTACAGTCCTCTCTAAGCGGTTCATAGAGTCAGCCTATTGCCCCCAACAATATGGGTCCTCATATTATAGGTATATAGGACCTCTTATACTCCTGGAGGTCTCTGAATTACTCTGAATAGTAATTCTACAGTCAGCAAGATTCTTCCTGATAATGTCTTGCAGCTCACTTGGGAATAGCCTTCCCTTCGTGTTTTTTTAAAAGGCAAATTCATATACCATATTTTTCAGAGTATAAAAT
This sequence comes from Pituophis catenifer annectens, assembly GCF_029215685.1. Taxonomy (NCBI): domain Eukaryota; kingdom Metazoa; phylum Chordata; class Lepidosauria; order Squamata; family Colubridae; genus Pituophis; species Pituophis catenifer. Next base: position 14,247,334 of record NW_027256883.1, on the reverse strand, counting down.
ACACCTTTCCCACCCCCCTAAAACGGGATGAAAATCTGGGTGTGTCTTATACACTGAATGTAGCCCCACCCATCCACTGGCCCCCAACCTTTGGCCTCTGCCTCCCAGCAATTTACCTCCTTGCAGCAAGCAGCAAGAAGAAACTGCCCATTTCAACTTCAGCACAGCCTAATTAGCACAAGTTGATTGTCCCTTGGATCGGCCTCCCAACTCTCAGCTGTTTCAGGCTGCAGGAATTGCCTATTGCTACATGGGCCTCTGCTGCTTGCTGCAAGGAGATAAATTGCTGGGAGGCAGATTTTTTTTGTTGTTGTGCTAATCAAGCTATGCTGAAAACGAAAATGAAAGTACAGCAGGCTGTTTGCTGCAACAAGGCAAAATTGCTGGGAGGCAGAGGCAGATTTCTTTTTCTTGTTTTCCTCACCAAAAAAGGTAGGTGTGTCTTATAGTCTGGAGCGTCTTATACTCTGAAAAATACAGTAGTTAAGCCATCTCCTCAGTGACAGAACTGAACAAATGTTCTACCACCTCTCGCCTTAAAGCAACCGTCATTTTGCTTGAGCTCCACTGCACATATAATGTCCCCAGGATGCAGCTCTGAAGTACCTTGAAAAGAGACCGGTGTGGATCACGCTATAACACACAACTTGACTATTTTTCTTAATAAAAAGCAGCTGGAGGGGGAAGTATTGAATAGATGAAGAATCTCATTTTTTTTAATGGGTTCTCTTTTTTCATTCAAAGTTGCCAGCTGAGGAAAGGGAGAAACCTTTAAAATGAGGAAACACCTACAAAAGCCAAAAAGTCCCTTCCTGCATCCTTACAACCCTCTCATCCTGAAGTGCAGGACAGCTCACTAGCTCAGGCATTACATCCTCGATTTACGACCACAATTGAGACCCAAATTTCGGCTGCCAAGCAAGACAGTTCTGAAGTGAGTTTTGCCTCGTTTTACGACCTTTCTTGTCATGGTTGTTAAGTCAATCGCTGTTAAATGAATCAGCCTTCCCCGTTTGACCTTTGCTTGTCAAAAGGTCGCAAAAGGGGATCACGTAACCCCCGAGACACTGTGACAGTCATAAATATGAGTCAGCTGCCAAGCATTTGAATTTGGATCACGCAAATGAATTTGGATGCTGCGGCAGTCGCAAGTGTGAAAAACGGTTGTAAGTCACCTTTTTTCAGTGCCATTGTGACTTTGAACGGTCACAAAACGAATTGTCGTAAGACGAGGACTACTTATACTGCAGAATAAAAAGTTATGAAGGCATCACTGTTGTTAATCTAAATTACTAGGCTGTCCGAATCTCTTGGAATAGATGATTTAGAGCAGTAATGGCTAACCTTTTTGCCATCACGTGCCAGGAGCGGGGGAGGAGAGGTGTCACGCGCGCTCATGCCCACATCCATAATTCTATGCACCTCCCCTGCGCATGCGACCCCCACCCCAAGCTCCCGCTGCTCCTGGCACACGATGGCCCGGTAGTCCCATTTTTCTCTCTCCCCGGGTTCCAGAGCCTTTCTAGGAGTCTGGGGACGGCAAAAACAGCCTTCCCCACCCCCCTGGAGGCCCTCCGGAGGCCAGAAATAGCCCATGTGCCAACTTCCGGTGGGACCAATATGGCTACGCGTGCCACCTGTGGCACACGTGCCATAGGTTCACCATCACGGATTTAGAGTATGCAGAAGCTGTACGAAAACATCTCCCACCCCCAATAATTATAGCGTCTGGATTTTTTCCTTCTCCTCCCTTCAGACTTGCATAGCTGCTTTGAAAATCTCTTTCCTGGCTGTCTTCACAAGTGAAAGGAAATACGTGGACAGACAGACAGACAGACAGATAGAGAAGCAGGCAGGCAGGCACCAACAGCTAAGAGCAGCTTCTGAAAGCCACTGCAAAAACCTGGGAAAAAGTCAACACAGAAGCAAGCAGCATTTCTTACAGACAACAAAGCACACGCCCATTTTCTGATAGGAGATGGGAGAGCTGGTTGTACCATCCTGTGCAGGGAACGTGGAATTCATCTAATCGCGATCCAGACTTTTGTGGAAGGCATTTGGGTCGGGAATGCTTGCTTGGATTTTTATAATGTTGGCCTGGGGCTCTGGAGTTGTTTGTCCACACACAGTGGAGTTCATCATTGGAGGGGGAAAAAAAAAAGATAGGCTGAACTTCTATATTTGATTAGGAATGAGTCCTCTTGAATGAGAAGCATAGAGCAATAGCAATAGCCCTTAGACTTATATACCGCTTCACAGTGCTTTTACAGCCCTCTCTAAGCGGTTTACAGAGTCAGCCTATTGCCTCCCAACAAACTGGGTCCTCATTTTACCCACCTCAGAAGGACGGAAGGCTGAGTGTTCTGCCCCAGCTATGGACCCCAAAGAATGCAGCGCATACAAAGTCTGTACAAACCTTAGTTTACTAAAATAAATCAGTCTTTTTCAAACAAAGGCTGTTAATTAACTTTCTTAACAGCCTACAAGAATCCAAAGAATAAATAACCGTAATATTACGATGGTTGGCAGAAAGCCCAGAAGCAATTTGCAGGAAACTGATAACTAAGATCCAGACGCAAAGGAGAGTGAACGAAGTTGTTCCCTGCAAATTTCCTCAGTCGTCGTCCTTCCTTAAATAGACTAAGGGAGTAGCCAATTAGCCTCAAGCCTTACTCTCGAGGAGACCTCCTCCTGAGGAGCCACTCCTGCCTTTTGGCACTCTGCGCGCCCGTGCACCAAGAAGAGATTCCTCCTCTTTTTCCTCTTCACTTAAAGGAGCTTCTGGAGGTTCTGAAGGCCCTGGCTGAATCCCTGCCTCTGGCACCACATCTTCTCCAGCCTCCTCATTGTCTGACTCGAGTGCCAGCTGCACAGGCTGCTGGCGGAGCATCACACCAGCCTCCTCACTGTCGGAATCAGCTACTAGCTGCACAGGCGCTGACGGGCCACAACACTGAGTCAACCTTGAGCCGGTGAGACTCGAACTGCCGAACTGCAGCTAGCAGTCAGCTGAAGTAGCCTGCAGTGCTGCACTCTAACCACTGTGCCACCTCGGCTCTTATATATGTAGAATTGGTTGTCAAGGTACATAGAGGTAGTCCTTGACTTACAACAGTTCGGTGACCCTTCAAAGTTACCACAGCACTGACAAAAGTACTTGGGACCATTTTTTTTTTTTTTTACAGTTATAACCTTTGTAGCATCCCCACGGTAAGGTGATCAAAATTCGAATGCTTGGCAACCGGTTCATACTTACGATGGTTTGTCCTGGTGTCATGTAATATAATCTTTTGAGACTTTCTGACAAACAGGGAAGCCAGATTCACTTAACAACTGAGTTACTAGCTTAACAACTGCAATGATTCACTTAACAGCAGAGACAAGAAAGGTCGTACAATGGGGTAAAACGCACATAACAAATGTCTCACTGAACAACAGGAATTTTGGGCTCCATTGCGGTCGTAAGTCAAGGACTACCTGTAATATATCCACAGGGGTCTTTTTTTTTTTTTAATTTGATTTATATGCCGCCCTTCTCCGGAGACTCAGGGCGGCTTACAACGCGTTAAGCAATAGCCTTCATCCTTTGTATATTTATACAAAGTCAGCTTATTGCCCCCACAACTGGGACCTCAATTTACCTACCTTAGAAAGGATGGAAGGCTGAGTCAACCTTGAGCCTGGCGAGATTCGAACCTGCAGTAATTGCAGGCAGCTGGTCTTAATAACAGGGTGCTTTACACCACTGTACTACCAAGGCTCTTTGTTAGCACCTTCCTGACTTCTATGCCCATCTGATTTTTTTGGTAACTGGTCATGTGATGATAACATGGATAAGTGAATGGGGAGCCCCCCTCCTGACATGGCACCTATGCAGCCCATAATATGCCCTCAAAATTCCAGATGTGCTTGTAGATCCACAAGGAGAGCTGACTCTCTTTTCCGTAATTTTTATTCACCTCTCTATAAGCGAGACCAGTACAGAATAACAGAGTTGGAAGGGCCCCTGGAGGTCTTCTAATCCAACCCGCTGCTCGAGTGGGAAACTACAGGTAGTCCTTGACTTACAACAGTTCGTTTAGTGATTGTTCAAAGTTACAGCACTGGAAAAAAGTAACTGATGACCGTTTTCTCTCACAACCTTTGCAGCATCCCCATAATCAAAATTTGAACACTTAACAACTGGCTTGTACTTATGACAGTTGCAGTTTCCCAGGGTCATGCGATCCCCCCTTTTGCGACCTTCGGACAAGTCCATGGGGAAGGCAGATTCACTTAACAACCATGTGACTAACTTAACGGCAGCAATTCACTTTGTGGCAAGAAAGGTCGTAAACTCAGGCAAAAACTCACTTAACAAACATCTCGCTTGCAAATAGAAATGTTGGGCTCAGTTGCAGCCGTACGTCGAGGACTACCTGTAATATATTCATGCTGGAAATGAGGCCAATAAACATTGGTTTAAAGCCACCTGGAGGATTCTCAGCCAAGGTAAAGAGTTGGGCCAAGGGTATTTTTGGATCACAGCTCTGTCTCCTTCATGCTGCATCGGAAATTATGAGAGAACTCTTCCCCAAGAACTCCCTTGAGCTACAAATTCATTAGGTGGCAGATATTTTCATCGGCAACATTAGGAGGCAAGGAGCTGCCTTAGTTCCAATCAGAACATCGTGGGCCATCTTAAAGAGGGAACGCTCCCTTTTGAATGGGAACAAGTTGGAAAATTTATCTACTTTTGCTACTTAGGATTCGGTAAACCCTGATGATTAAAACAGGGACCTGTCTGATAAAGGAGAATATTTGTAACTCCAGGTGCTCTCCGAGTTTGGTTGTTGGGTTTTTTTTGGCAGACGTTTCATTACCCAAACTAGGTACATCATCAGTGGGCCCATCTATCCATCTACCACAGGGGTGTCAAACTCAAGGCCCGTGGGCTGAATCTAGCCTGTGGGGTACTTAGACCTAGCCCTGGAAACAGTGAAGGATCGGCCTGTGGTGCCTCAGCCAGCAAAAATGGAGCTCAGGAGGGCTGTACATGCCACCCCACAGCACCGTCGCGGCCGAAAATGGAGATTGGTAGCCCGGCCCTCCCAAGCTCCGTTTTCACTGGCAAGAAGGTTGCAGGAAGCCGTTGCAGCTGAAAATGGAGCTCAGGAACCCGTTTTCTCTGGCAAAGTGCTTGGGCCACCTCAGGCGCCCTCGACATGAGTGACATCGAGCTGGCCACGCCCACCCCAGCCACATCCACCCCACCCTCCCAAGCTCAAACACAACCCTTGATGCGGCCCTCAATGAAATCGAGTTGGACACCCCTGATTTACCACAAGCCGTTGGTGGCGCAGTGGTTAGAATGCAGTACTGCAGGCTACTTCTGCTGACTTGCCGGCTGCCTGCAGTTTCGCAGTTCGAATCTCACCGGTTCGAGGTTGACTCAGCCTTCCATCCTTCCGAGGTCAGTAAAATGAGAACCCAGATGGTTGGGGAGGGGGGGGGGAAGACGCTGACTCTATAAACCGTTTACGAGAGTAAAGCACTGTAAAGCGGTATATAAGTCTAAGCACCATTGCTATCCGAAGCTACAAAGCTTGTTGTGGTTAGATGCCTGGTTGCCTGTCTATCAGGGGTGAAATCCAGCAGGTTCTGACAGGTTCTGGAGAACCGGTAGCGGAAATTTTGAGTAGTTCGGCGAACCAGCAAATACCATTGGCTGGCCCGAGAGTGGGGTGGGAATGGAGATTTTGCAATATCCTTCCCCCAGGAGTGGGGAGGGAATGGGGATTTTACAGTATCCTTTCCCTGGAGTGGGGTGGGAATGGAGATTTTACAGTATCCTTCCCCTGCCACACCCACCAAGCCACACCCCACCCATCAAGCCACGCCCACAGAACCGGTAGTAGAAAAAAATGGATTTTACCACTGCTGTCTTTTTAGTTCTGAACATTAACCAGGAGCCAGCGAGGAGAAATGTTTTCATCCCGCTGATGTCTCAATCAACAACCTCCTTGTAAAATTGATATTTGCGGGCAGCCAGTGGGGGAATTACTTCTCAACAGGAATGCTATCTTAATCGGATGCACTTTTCTCAGGAAAAGGAAAAACAGGCTCAACCCTTCTTCTTCCAAACCAGCTGCCGCCATCCTTCCCATTGATCCACTCCAGCGGGAAGACACTCTCTGCTTTCCTTTTAGTAAAGAAACCCCTAAATGTCACGAAGTCCCTGTTCCCTGGCTGGGCAGACATGGCATACAGGTACACACAGTAGCTCAGCCGTCGGAGATTGCCACAGAGACGAGGAGCAAAGAGAGAGAAAGGTACACACCGCCTCGGGAGACACAGGCAGCAGTGAGGTGGGAGGAGTATTTGTCAGGCAAATAGCAGGAAAGTCTTTAGGGTAAGTTGCACGTGGCACGCTGGGAAAGGGAGGGAGGGAGGGAAGCTGACACCACAACAGACTTTTCCCACCTGTTGATGACAATGAAGCTGTAACACAGGCAACAAGGAAGAAGATAGAACTAGGCAATAGGCAAAGCCCAGACAGAATGAAAAAAGGCAAAAAGCTTGCTGAAAAACCTAGCAGGAAGTAGGAAATCTCTTCTCCACCTTTCTCAATAGTTTCGCTTTGCCTCAGGAGGTGGAGGCGTATTTTAAAGCCTTTGTAGCTATGGGGGAAGGCAGCCTGAACCTTACGGGAGATCACAAGAGGAAGGAACGGAGGTGTCATCTGTCCTCACTTCCTCTGAGACTACCAGGTGCAAAATGCCACACACCCACCCCCCGAATACGTTAAGCGAATCTTTGAGCGGCTCAGCAAGTCACATGGAGAGCAGGCAACAGAAGGCCTCTACATACATGTAGATATATGTTCTACAAAGGAAAAACAATGGGGCTTAAAGTAGCATATCCTTCAGCCGAGGAGAAAAGTTACAGCGAGTTCTACCGGACTTAGATATCAAGGAAGCGGGAGAACAGTGAAGCTTTAAAATCACCATCTTAGAATAGACTTAAGACTTAGAATAACTTAACTGTCACTTTAAATGTACGCCAACAGGCATGCATTCAAATGAAATTTCATTGCAGACAGCTCTCAAAGGGCTACCACCTCCAATATACACTACATAAACATGACAAACGAACAAACAAACAAACAAATAAATAAGTTAGATAGATTATACCCACATATATTATATGACACAGAGAAACAATAGTCTAGTTTGGATGTATACATGTAACATGGCAAGAAAAAACGAATCTTTGAGTTTACCAGACGGGATGGCAGAGGGAACAAAAAGCTTTTACAGAATCTGGTAGTCCTGCTAGAAATACTTTTAAGAAATCTGGCTGAAAGGTAAAAAAAGATTTCTGCAAAGAGGACAAAGGCAGAGCGAGTTTATAGTTGCGTGCCTTTTTGGGAGTAAATTCTACAGGACAGCAGAGGTCATATTTTTGAGGAAACATGGTCAGAAGCCTGTTAACCAGGTTCCCACGCGGTACAAGTATGTACCATTAAAATGAAAGGCAAAGAACCTTTTCTTCTTTAAGCAAGAATGTTTAAGAGAAGCCATTCTAGAACCCTGTTTCTCCCAACTGCCAAACAGTTGTTTATAGAAGATGCAGAAACAGGTCAAGACAGTATAAAAATAATATGGAGGTGAGAAAACCACAATAAAAAAAAACCACTCACATTTTTGTTTTGCCGGACCGGCGCAAAATCTACTCTACCTATGCTTCCAGCTTGCCACATGTTATCACAACCCTGTGCAGTAGGCCCTTGTTAAAGGCCAGTCAACATTAGTCTGGGACAAAGGCCAAGAATAAAGTCGAAGGCCCCAGGATCCCAGGAACTCTTGCTAAAGGCCAAAGAAACATTGCAAATAAAAACTACCAAGTTCAAATGGAAACTCATGGAAGCTTTATCCCCCCACGGTAAGAGCCAATTTAGTGATTTAGGCAACAGGCTAGAAAACAGGAGATCCTGAGGTCTAATCTTGCTTACTCGCACAAAAGCCTAATTGGCTGTCTTTGGACCCATTCCCACCCCCCCCCTCTCTCTCAGCTCAGTCCAACCTCACAGGGTTGTTGTGGAGAAAATGAGAAGGGGAAAGAATGCTGGATACGTTCACCGCCTTACATAGTTTATAAAAGAGCCTTGGTGGCGCAGCGGACTAAAGTGCTGTTAATTAGCACTTAGCTGCCAGCTGCCTGCAATTACTGAGAGTTCAAATCTCACCAGGCTCAAGGTTGACTCAGCCTTCCATCCTTCCAAGGTAGGTAAAATGAGGACCCGGATTGTGGGGGCAATAAGATGACTTTGTATAAAAGAACACCGCTTGGGGGGGGGGGCAGCGAAAGCCCTACTAAGCAGGTATATACAAAAGTATGAAGGCTATTGCTTAACGCATTGTAAGCCACCCTGAGTCTCCAGAGAAGGGCGGCATATAAATCGAACCAATAAATAAATAAATAAATAAATAAAAGCAATAAACAGGATACTGTATAAATAAACGAACACATCCATAAACCAACACCTGTTTTGAGCCCAAAGCAAAAAAAATTAAAGAGGCACATCCGAAAGGGCTTTTTTAAACAACTATTTGAAAGAAGTGAAGCCTTGTCCAGCAAAGCTTCCTAACAGTTAACCAGCTAACCAGTTAACCAGACAATTAATCAGTGGAACCGCTTGCCTTGCCTTCAGAAATCATGTTGGGGACTTCGCTCCATCACCGGAGGGTTTTAAGAAGATAAATTAAATTAAAAATTAATTATATAGGGTCTCCTGTCAGAGCAGGGGGCTGGACTAGAAGACCTCCAAGGGTCCCTTCCAGCTCTATTCTATTTGCCGACCTCCCTTGTTTTGAAAGCGGGGTGGCGGTAAAGGACATTTTATGTCTGCAAATCCAACCCCCTCCCCCCCCTCCAAACGCTGGCTCGATCCCCCCCCCCCCGCCTTTCATTGACTCCTCGCAGCTCGGAAACTTTCTATAACGGCGACTCCCTCCCTCCCTCCACCCCCCCCCTCCGCCGTTTTCCATCAGTTTCTTCCTTCAGCACCTGGGATCCAAGTAAGGCGGGGGGGGGAGAGAGAGAGAGAGAGAGAGAGAGAGAGAGAGAGAGAGAGGGAAGGGCTCCCGCAAGCCCAGGTGAGTCCTACTCACCTGGCCGGCCGCCTCCTCAGAACAAACAACCCGTCGACCAGCCCAGGTGCGCCGGGTTTGCTGCCGTCACCTGATCCACTCCCCAGACCTGCCCCCGCCTCTCCTTCTCTTTCTCCTCCTCCTCCTCCTCCGTCCTGAGCGGCTGATCGATGATGGGAGGCGGACGGCGCTGGAAACTTACCAGGCTTGGCGGGGGTTGCTGCGGCCGGGAGGAGAGAGAGAGGGGATCGAGGATCGGACTCCGGGGATCGGACGGACGGACGTGGAGCCCCCCCCACCCCCACCTCCACCTCCACCTCGCTGCTCGCTTCCACTTGGCCGTCCCCGTCGGGCTCTTCTTCAGCCGCCGATCGCGGGCAGCCCCGAGTTGCCGCTCGCCTCCTTCATGGTCCCTGGTGCTCCTTTGGCCGATCGTCCCGACCGCCGGCCTGAGCAACAAGCGAGGGAGCCCGGGCTGCGGGGTGGGTGGGTGGGTGGGGGGTGGCCCGCCGGCGAGAGGCACCCACCACCCCTCCGCGGCCCCCCCACGCCTTTCAAAGGCAGCCCCGCTCGGCTTCTCTCTCTCTCTCTCCCCCGTACAGTCCGCGGCGGGCCACGCGCTCCAGCGGCAGAGCCCGGCGGCGCCAGGCGCTTCCCTCCGCCGCCGCTGCCGCCGCCGCGTGCCCCGCTCTCGACGCAGCGCCGCTCGCAGCCAGCGGAGGGAGCTTTCCTTCGGGGGCGGGAGAGGAGGAGTTAAATCCGTCCCGTCCCCCCCCCCGCCCCCCCCACTTTACACACACACACACACACACCCTCCTTTTAGGGGAGGGGCGTTGTGGCCGAGCCGGTTGCTGTCCAACCCCGGGCGGGAACGGCCAACTTTTCTTTATGTTAGGCTCCTCTGCCTTTTTTAAAAAAAAATGGGGAGTGGGAGGGGGGAAAGTAGATCGCTTCTCGCCCGGCCTTTATAAGGAGAGATCCGGCGATCTCTTGGGGGGTGCGGATCGGGTCCTCCCCCCGCTCTTTTTCTCCCTTCCTCAATTACCTTCCTTCCTCCTCCCTCATTTTCCTTTCTTCCATCCATCCTTTTCTTTCTTTTCTTCCTTCCTCCCTTTCCATCATCTCCCTCCCTCCTTCCTTCCTTTCTTTCTCCATCTTTTTCCTTTCTTCCTTCCCTCCTCCCTCCCTTCCCATCATCTCGCTCCCTCCCTCTCCTTCTTTCTGTCCTCCCTCCCTCTCCATCATCTTCCTCCCTCCCCCTCCATCTTTCTTCCCTCCCTCCCTCTCCTTCCTTCCCTCCTCCCTCCCTTCCCATCATCTCGCTCCCTCCCTCTCCTTCCTTCCGTCCTCCCTCCCTCTCCATCATCTTCCTCCCTCCCTCCCCTTCCATCTTTCTTCCCTCCCTCCCTCTCCTTCCTTCCCTCCTCCCTCCCTTCCCATCATCTCGCTCCCTCCCTCTCCTTCCTTCTTTCCTCCCTCCCTCTCCATCATCTTCCTCCCTCCCTCCCCTTCCATCTTTCCTTCCTCCCTCCCTCCCCTTCCTTTCTTTCTCAATCTTTTTCCTTTCTTCCTTCCCTCCTCCCTCCCTTCCCATCATCTCGCTCCCTCCTTCTCCTTCTTTTTGTCCTCCCTCCCTCTCCATCATCTTCCTCCCTCCCTCCCCCTCCATCTTTCTTCCCTCCCTCCCTCTCCTTCCTTCCCTCCTCCCTCCCTCTCCATCATCTTCCTCCCTCCCTCCCCTTCCATCTTTCCTTCCTCCCTCCCTCTCCTTCCTTCCTTCCTTCCTTCCTTCCTTCCTTCCTTCCTTCCTTCCTTCCTCCATCAGTTGGAAATCGTAACTGGAAATCGTAACCGTCATAACTGTGAACAATGGGAGCTGGGTTTTTGGTGCTGGGGATTGGTGGTGGTGGTAGGGGGGCAAACCTAGCAGGTTGCCCCATTCCTCACTGTGCACCATAGGCAGCGGGCGAGTTCTGCCGATTGCAAGTGGGGAGACCAGAGCAGGCAGTTTGCTTCCTTCCCGTGCTGGTTGACAAGTCTGGATTCGGTGGCTGAGTTGGGCCGTCAGGGCTCGTGGCTGGAAAGCAATTCTGCTCTCTTAGCTTATAGAAACTTCTGCTAAGATGGCGAAAAACAGATCCTCTCCCTATTTGGGCTGTATCTATGGTATAAACAGACTAACCTAGGTCTAGCGGTTAAAGCACCAGGCGAAAGATCAGGAGATGGTGAGTTTTAGTCATTCCCCCCACCTCCTGTTAGGCATTAAAACTGGCTGGGTGACTTTGGACCAATCACCAGGAGGATGTGAGTTCTAGTCCTGCCTGAGGAACGAAAACTGGCTGGGTGACTTTGAACCAATCACCAGGAGTCTGTGAGTTCTAGTCCTGCCTGAGGAATGAAAACTGGCTGGGTGATTTTGAACCAATCTCCAGGAGGCTGTGAGTTCTAGTTCTGCCGTAGACATGAAAATGGACTGGGTGACTTTGGGCCAATCGCCAGGAGGCTGTGAGTTCTAATCTCTCCTTAGGCATGAAAATGGGCTAAGTGTCTTTGGGCCAGTCATTCTCTGTTTGTCCAATTCACCTCACAGGGGTGCTGTGGGGAAATAGGAGAAGGAAGAAATATTACGTCGAGTTATTTAAATAAAATAACATAGGTACGTTAGAAATAAACAAACCTGGGATAAGGGAACTTTTGGTGCTGGAGAAAACTCTTGAGAATCCCTTGGACTGCAAGGACATCCAATCAGTCAATCCAAAAGGAAATGAACTCTGATTGTTCTTTGGAAGGACTGATACTGAAGCTGAAGCTCAAATATTTTGGCCACCAAATGCATAGAGAGGACTTCTCGGAAAAGACCCTGCTGTTGGGAAAGACAGAAGGCAAAAGGGGACATCGGAGGAAGAGATGGTTAGATAGTGTCATTGACAAATTCAAATTCCAGGAGAGAGTGGGGGCCTGGTGTGCTATGGTCCGTGGCGTCACGAAGAGTCAGACATGACTAAGCAACTGAACCACAACAAGAAGGCCACTTCGTCTCCGTGATTGTCTTACTAAGTGGTTTGGGATTCATTTTTTTCAAAAAATTAGACTTGCCTTAAATACTATTGATTGGTTTGCTGATTGCTCTTTTCATCATCTTCTTCTAATGACCCCATAATCCAAAGGTGAAATGCTACCGGTTTGGGCTAATTCACCCGAACCGGTAATAAAAAATGCTACTGGTTCACCCGAACCGGTAGTAAAAAATGTTTTTAAAAAAGATCCAACAATCACAGCTGTGCTGCGCGATCGTCGGAACCTTTTTTTTTTTTTACTTTTTTAAAGCATTTTTTAACTACCTATTCACCCGAGCTGGTAGTAAAAAATGCTTTTAAAAAGTTTTGAAAAAGTTTCCCACGCGCGCCACAGCTGATCACCCCCCGCGCTGCTCTACTTACCTTCCCAAGCCTCCTTTCGGTGAGCACTACATTTGGTACGCACTGCACATGTGTGCACACAGCACGTGTTTGGCACATGGCACGCAAACCAGTAGTAAACCGGGTCAGATTTCACCACTGCCATAATCCCTTGTGGGGGTGGAGTCCGAGCAACTGAACGGAGCCAGGTGTTTACTGGCTGGAGGCCCTTCCTGTCGCCAATGCGGAGTTTTATTCAGCAGATCTTATGCCATTGTGCCCAGAGAGAGAAATATCTCCCTCTACCTAGGATCGAACTCACAGCCTCCTGATTGGGAGGCGAGAGCTCCACCTCTAGGCCACCGCACCATTCTGCTGGTTGCTCTTTTAAGTTTTTTTTTTTTTTTTTTTTAAAGAGATGCCAGTGCTGTAGGCTCATATAGGGCCACCGCCGCTGCCATCTGTTTTAGAAGATTCACTTTGTGATTCTAAATGCGTGGAATATGGAAACATGGCTGGTGTGGAAAAGAAAGGAAAATGATGTTTACACACTCGGGGGAATCCTTAAGCATCCGCAGATTTGTTTGGTTCTTAAAGATGCAAGAGGTTGCTGTCTAGGAGATTTTTTTTTTTTTAAAAAAAAAAAGGAAAAGAAGATGGAAAAAACTATGTCAGTCTTTGAACTCGACTCCGTATTATTCAAACCACGTTTCTAGAGACTCCCAGAATTTGACTGGTGTTTAAAAAACTTTCGATCCCCCCCCCAAACTGGTGTTTGTGGTATCTCCCTCGCCTGCCTGCCTGCCAGGATTCTGTCCCTTTAGATTTTCTTTAAAAAGAGCTTTTAAAAATAATACTTTTCCAGAAAAGGAATTAGGAGGCTGTCATGCTGCAAATCCTGACATCTTTGTTTCTCCCATGGGCATTCTTGGGAAATAAAAATGTGTGCCATTTGTCATTTATTTATTTGTGTGTGTGTCAGCTTGATAACATGCTTCATTTGCACAGGAGTTCACGGAGCTATACATAGCATTGCGTCCTCCCGTGTCACAACCCCAGAGCAACACCCTTGTGATGGAGATTGAGGTGAATGAGAAAGAGAGAGAGAAATGAGAGACTGGACCAGTAGTGAAATCCAATTTTTTTTTATTACCGGTTCTGTGGGCGTGGCTTGGTGGGCGTGGTGTGGCTTGGAGGGCGTGGCAGGGCAAGGATATTGCAAAATCTCCATTCCCACTCCACTCCAGGGGAAGGATACTGCAAAATCCCCATTCCCTCCCCACTCCTGGGGGAAGGATATTGCAAAGGATATTCCCAACCCACTCTGGGGCCAGCCAGAGGTGATATTTGCCGGTTCTCCGAACTGCTCAAAATTTCCGAAATCCAGAACCTGCTGGATTTCACCCCTGGACTGGACTAAAGGTCACCCAAGCAGTGTCCATGAGTGAAGGTGGACTTGAACCCAGGACTCCCTGATGTTAGTTCAGTATTGTTGTGGCTCCGATCCCCAAGCCCATCTTATTGGAGGAAGAAGGCTCCGAACATGAAGGAGAGGAGCCGACCAGGCCTCCCTCTCCAGGCCCCTCCTCTCTGGCAATGCCTCAGGTGTCTGCCGAGTGAGAGGACATTGACCAGGAGCCAGGTGTCTCCGATGACAGCGATGAGGGTGATAAGTCATTCCTGGATCCACGCCAACGAAGGCGAGATAAACGTTTGCAGCAGATGAGGAGGCGTGCCAGGGATTAAGCTGAGTCACTGGACCACACCCCACAGGCTATATAAAAGAGTGTGGTGGCCATTTAGACTCTGTGACGGACAAAGCTAACTTCTGGCTAGTCACTTTGTACAACACCTGATCTGCTGAAGGTTTCATGTTTGAGCTGGACTGTTTTGAAAACTGTGTGTATTAGTTGGTGTTATCTGGTGAAGGGACACTCCCTCTTCTTGAAGTAAAGCACTTGGCAGACGGTTATCGTATTGCTGCCAAGTTCCTGATAACGAACCTTGTGTGTGCCGAGTACTTCTTTAACCCCCGGCTGGCTGTTTGTGTGTGTGTGGGGACGGGGACAGAACAAGTGTCTCCAGCACTATGCTCTTGAGTTTCTGAAGTTTGGAGCGGTAGAAAACATCCCTACTAGCCCAAAGGTGTGTTTCCAAGAGGCAACTGGGCTTTCTGGTATTTCTTTGAAGACATTTTGCTTCTCATCCAAGAAGCTTCTTCAGCTCTGACTGGATAGTGGGGAATGGAAGGATTTATATATTCAACAATGAAGGACAGAAAATATCCTGCAGCCAAGAAGGCTCCACACCAGGGGTGGTATTAACTTACCTTCGATACCGGTTTGCAAATGTGAGCGCATGCTCGCAGGACCTTCCACGCATGCGCAGAGTATCAAAAATAGGATGTGATGACGTCTGGGTGGGTGGGCGGAGCCTCCTACCGCCACCGCTACCAGTTTGGGCGAACCGGATAGAACCAGATGAATACCACCACTGCTCCACACCCATTTGCACCACTCAGGTGACCCTGAGGACACAGATAGCGCTCCAAGTGGCCTTCAACAACTCTCTAAAAGAATGCAACTGACCAGCTGTCTGCAAGGAGTATAAATCCTTCTATTCCCCACCATCCAGTCAGAACTGAAGAAGCTTCTTGGATGAGAAGCGAAACGTCTTCAAAGAAAAACCAGAAAGTCCAGTTGCCTCTTGAAAAAAAGCACCTTTGGGATAACCATGACCTGGATGACTGAGAACCTCCATAGACATCCCTACTGGCATGTCTTTTAAGTAGCCAGTATGCAGGTGGTCCTTAATTTAACAACCATTCATTCAGCATAGACTCTCCATAGACATTCATTTAGCAACCATTCAAAATTGCATCAGCGCTGAAAAAAAGTGATTTACAACTGCTTACATTTACCACCATTGCAGCATCCCCATGGTCATGCAATCAAACTCTGGCCACCGGGGCAACCGGCATGTAGTTACGACCGTTGTCACATTGTGGGTTATGCGGCCATCATTTGTGTTTTTCCCAGCTGTCTTCCAACAAGTAGCGTCAATGGGGAAGTATAATGGCACGACTGATTTCAGAACCGCAGCGATTCCCTTAACAACCGTGGCAAAAGTCATAAAATTGGGCACAACTCGCTTACTAAAAGTCTGTAGAGATTCTCCGCTCCCCACCACCCTCCTGCCAGAGCTGAAGAAGCTTCTCGGATGAGAAGCGAAACATCTTCAAAAGAAAAAAAAACAAACTAGAAAGTCCAGATGCCTCCTGAAAAAGCACCTTGGAAAATGGTAAGGACATTGGTTGTTCCAAAGGTGCTTTTAAAGAAAAAAAAAAGGCAACTGGATTTTCTTTCTTTTCCTGGAAGATGTTTTGTTTTTTTCCTTGAAGAAGTTTCTTGGATGAGAAGTGAAACACCTTCAAGGAAAACAAAGAAAATCCAGTTGCCTTTAAAATAATTTAAAAAAAACCCCACACCTTTGGGATAAGATCTATAAAGCCTTCCGCTTGAACAGAAGGATGGATTAGAAGATCCCTTCCAAATCTATTATTATTCTGTTTTGATCTATCACTGGAGGCTTTCAAGAAGAGATTGAACTGCCATTTGTCAGCAATGGTGTAGGGCAGGGGTACTTACGGGACCGCCTTCTGCCACCAATTGCCTCCCACCGTCCGGTTCGCTCCCACAGAGAGGGCCTCCTCAGGGTGCCGTCAGCCAGACAATGTCGGCTGGCGACCCCCAGGGGGAGAGCCTTCTCTGTGGTGGCACCTACCCTCTGGAACGATCTACCCCCAGAGATACGAGTGATCCCAGACCTCTGGACTTTTCGTCGGGCCCTAAAAACTTACTTTTTTCAGTTAGCCGGGCTGGCCTAATTCCATGTTGGTTTTAAAGTTTGATACTGATTTTTAATTGAAATGTTTTAAATTATGGGCCAAATTTCATTTAATTATTTTTAAAATTATTTTAACTTTTGTGTACAAATGTTTTTATTTTGGCTGTTCACCGCCCTGAGTCCGAAAGGAGAAGGGTGGTATAGAAATCTAATAAAAGATAAAAGATAAAGATAAAGAGTGATGGCTAACCTTTTTGCTGTTGCGTGCCAAAAGTGGGGGTCGTGCGCATGCGTGCCCACACCCATAATTCAATGCGCCCCATGCACCCCCCCCCCCGCTTTTGGCACGTGATGGCAAAAAGATTACCAGTAGGCCCGGTAGGCCTGTTTTTTTGCCCTCCCCAGGCTCCAGAGGCTTTCTTGGCGCCTGGGGAGGGCTAAAACAGCCTTCCCCACCCCACCCCCCGAGGTCATCCAGAGGCCAGAAATGGCCTGTTTCCCGACTTCTGGTGGGCCCGGAAGGCCCGAAAATCAGCTAGCCGGTGCGCGCATGTACGCTGAAGCTGAGCTAGGGCAACGCTCGCGTGCCCACTGATATACCTCCATGTGCCACCTGTGACACACGTGCCATAGCTTCATCATCACGGGTGTTGGGTCTGCTGCTTGGGCAGGGGGTAGGACTAGATGACCTACAAGGTCAACTCCAACTCTGTTAATCTGTTACATCTGTCATTTCTATATCAGTGTTCACAGCTCCCTCCAAGGGAGAAGGTCCACAGCTCCCTCCAAAAAAGAATACAAAAAGATGCACAAATTGCACATGGTCTATTTATGTGCTACTCCTGATTGCAGAACTGGGCCCCTGGCCTGGAAAAGATTGCATTCAGCTCAGAGTTACACTCAGCATAAATTCCAGGATCTGTTGGCATAGAAATGCAACTTCTGAAGTAATCTTGGTAATTTTCCGGCACTCTCACATTCCTGTGCAGGGGTGAGATGTACAGCTGCGATAAAAACATTTGATCTGACTTCCTGCATGTGAAATTCCTGGCGAAAGGCAGACGCCAAGTGTTTCCCTAAGAGTCTTTGATCCATTCTTCGATGTATTTTTGTGCCAGATCACCAGGATCTGACAGCTGCGTCCTCGGTGGCAAATTAGTCCCAAAGTGGTCGTATGGTGAGGACAAGTCCTCAATAAATGGGAAACAGGTCATCTCAGCGCCAAGGAGAGCGAGTGGATGAATAACAAAACAACAGTGGGAAGGGACCTTGGAGGTCTTCTAGTCCAACCCCCTGCTCAAGCATTATTTCAGACAAATGGTTGCCCAATCTCTTCTTAAAAACCTCCAGTGATGGATCACCTTAATAAAATGAGAGTAAAATAGCCTGATTTCCAGGTTTGTAGAATTTCTTGAATTATAACATTTGCCTTTGCTAAACCAGGAAAAAATCCCAATGAAGGCAGCAGACTCAATCTTTAATGTGACTTGATTAGGCAGGTTAGGTGAAAATGGCCAGCAGTGCCTTCCTTCCTTCCTTCCTTCCTTCCTTCCTTCCTTCCTTCCTTCCTTCCTTCCTTCCTTCCTTCCTTCCTTCCTTTCTCTCTCTCTCTCTCTCTCTCTTCCTTTCCTTTCCTTTCCTTTCCTTTCCTTTCCTTTCCTTCTTTCCTTTCCTTTCCTTTCCTTTCCTTTCCTTTCCTTTCCTTTCCTTTCCTTTCCTTCCTTCCTTCCTCTGCCTGTTTCCTCCCTTCTTTTCTTTGTCTTTCTCTCTCCCTCTCCCTCCCTCCCCTTCCTTCCTTCCTTCCTTTCCTTCCCTCCTTTTTCTTTCTTTCTCTTTCTTTCTTTCTTTCTTTCTTTCTTTCTTTCTTTCTTTCTCTCTCTCTCTCTCTCTCTCTCTCTCTCTCTTCCTTTCCTTTCCTTTCCTTTCCTTTCCTTTCCTTTCCTTTCCTTCCTTCCTGTTTCCTCCCTTCTTTTCTTTGTCTTTCTCTCTCTCTCTCCCTCCCTCCCCTTCCTTCCTTCCTTCCTTTCTGTCTGTTTCCTCCCTCCCTCCCTTCTTTTCTTTGTCTTTCTTCTTCCCTCCCTCCCTCCCCCCCTCTCTCTTTCTTTCTTAAATTGGTTTGTCACCCATCTTGCCACAAGGCAACTCTGGGCAGATTGCAACATTAAATGATTAAAACTGTAAAAAAGTAAAGATTTCTAATCGCAATAAAATACACAAATTATCATGAGAAGATGGGGAGAGTTGCAGCTAAGACGCAGGGGGGAGGTGGGATCTTCTGTTCTTCCATCAATCACCCCCAGCATGATACTCTCTTGTTGTGGCCCCAAGCCAGCCAGCAGAGCCAAACCTTTAGGCCCTTACAGAAGGTCAAGAGGGTGGGACTAGATCTTATCTGAGGGGACAAGACATCCCAAAGGGCAGGAGCCATGGCAGAGAAGATTCTTCTCCTGGATCCCACCAGCCAGAATTCCTTGACCAATGGGGTCCGCAACATACCTTCTCCATTAGCTAGCTTATCCATCCTTTTTTCTAGCCATTGACCAGCAAATCTGGCTTGCATTCAGCTTGCAAGTAGGACTGGGGAAAAAAAATGGAATCCTCTTTGCTTTGTAGTGCTGAACTATAATTCCCAAGAGCACCTGTCTGCAGGAGAAAGAGTGCTAGGCCTTGTAGTTAAGGGATGCAACATTCTACTTATTGGAAACTTCGGGCCTGATTTCCGTCCACCTTTACTCTCGCTTGTTCCGCTTTCTCAAAAAATGTGGTGACAGGTAGTCCTTGACATATGACTGGTTGCTTAGCAACCCTTTAAGGTTCCAATGGACCTACCTTGGGGGGTACTTAACATCCAGATTCAAAATTCCAATGGTCTCTCTCTCACACACACAAACACACACACACACAGTTATGTCTCTGCAGTTTGACGCTTGGCAACCAGGCTGCATTTACAACTACTTGCAGTGCCCTACGGTCATGTGATCATGATTTATGATGATTTTGCCAAAACTACCAGTTTTTACTACTGGTTTTCAGCAAAACTGGCCCATAGTGAACCACAGGGTTCATTTAATGACCACAGCATTTGCTTAACAGCTGGGCGCTGCTTTATGATCTTGACATTAAATAACAACCGCCAGAAAAAAGGTCGTAAAATCAAACCGGTCATATGACCTGCTCTACAACTGTCATGAGTTAAAACCATGATGGGCAGGTTCCCTTACGGTCGTAACTCGAGGTTTTAACTGTATTTGTTTTGATTTGAATTCCAAAGTTCTTTGCCTTTGGCAATCGGCCCTGAGCTTTAGCGAAAAGCTTGTTTGAACGTCTCTCTTGCCTTAATGTAAATTTAAAATAAATTTACAATAAGATTTAAAACTTCTCTCTGTTTTAGTTCTCCTGAGCCCCTGTCAATCCCCTCACTCCTGCCATAGGCACATACACGGATAAATAAAGCTTGTGAAAGTGCAGTTGTTAGAATCGCAGCTCTTAAATATTGGCTTCCTTCATTTGTATCCAATGCAGGCTAATTGTCAGCTCAGTGTAGTATAATAATAGTAGGAATAGGAGTAACCATACATGATTGTGGGCTGCATTTGCCCATAGCATGCTTGACTAGATCAGTTAAAGACCGTGTAGCTGCATTTGGACAATATACGGAGCTGGATTGGGCTGTTTTCTTAGTTAGCTTGTCTTCCATAAGGGCAGGCTGTTTGACTACTTTATGGTACAACTGCTTCACAGCAGTTGTTACATAGAATATACAATTTGGGATGAACACCAGTGGTGAAATCCATTTTTTTTTACTACCGGTTCTGTGGGCGTGGTTGGTGGCCGTGGTATGGCTTGGTGGGCGTGGCTTGGTGGACGTGGCAGGGGAAGGATACTGCAAAATCCCCATTCCCTCCCCACTCCTGGGGGAAGGATATTGCAAAATCTCCATTCCCACCCGACTCTCGGGCCAGCCAGAAGTGGTATTTGCCGGTTCTCCAAACTGCTCAAAATTTCCGCTACCGGTTCGCCAGAACCTGTCAGAAACTGCTGGATTTCACCCCTGATGAACACCCTTCGAATGGTGTGGGAGTATGAACGGATTTCCAGAAAGAAAGAAAAAAAAATATTCAGACTACAGGAACCATTAGCACCACTCCTGACCCTGAAGACACAGATAAACCTCCAAGTAGTCTCAACGACCCTTTAAAAAGATGCAGATGACCAGCTGTCTGCAAGGAATATAAATCCTTCCATTCCCCTCCATCCTGTCAGAGCTGAAGAAGCTTCTTGGATAAGAAGCGAAACATCTTCAAAGAAAACAACAAGGAAGTCCAGTTGCCTCCTGAAAAAGCACCTTTGGGACAACGTAGAACATGGATTACAGATAGTCCTCAATTTACAACCATTCATTTAGTGGCTGTTCGAAGTTGCCACGGTACTGAAAAAAGTGACTTATAACCTTTTTTCACACTTACAAAAGTTTGCAACATTCCCATGTTGCATCATTCAGGCTCTTGACAATTGGTTCATACTTATGAATGTTGCAGCGTCCCGGGGATCACGTGATCCCTTTTTTGGGACCTTCTGATACGCAAAGTCGATGGGGAAGCCAGATTCACTTAAGAACCATGTTGCTAACTTAACAACTGCAATGATTGACTGGCAAGAAAGGTCGTAAAATGGAACCAAACTCACCTAATCAATGTTTTGCTTGGTGGCAGAAATTTTGGGCTCAACTGTGGTTGTAAGTTCAGGACTACCTGTATATCCTGTTGCTCACGTCTCTGGATATCAATCAAGCCTGTTGAATTCGATGTGACTTCCTTCTAAATGAACTTGGAGCATGCTCTTTGCAAGCAGAAAGTGGATCTAAGAGCAGGTGATATTTTTGGCACAGATGAAGTTCCACCTTTCCAACTTTTTGCATTTGGGACTTAAGGATTTAGGCTGCCTGTGCCTTTGGTCTCCTAAACAGTGGTCTCTCTCTCTCTCTCTGGCTTCCTTCCTTGTTTTATTTATTTAGCATATGGCAACAACAGAGGTCATGCAATCACTGATATAAAAATTTAGTTTAAATAAAGCATGAACCATAATAAAAAATCACCGTAGTATAGAGGCATAGAATTGCAATGGGATAGATGTTATAATTCGATAGCTAAGATAGCTAACCATCTACCGTACTTTTCGGAATATAAAATGCACTTTTCCCCCCCCAAAAGAGGGTGGAAGTCAGGGGTGGGTTCTAAATTTTTTTACTACTGGTTCTGTGGGCGTGGCTTATTTTGTGGGTGTGGCTTGGAGGTCATGTGACTAGGTGGGCGTGGCTAGCTGGTCAGAGTCATTTCTGGAAGGTCCTCGCACTTACGACCAGTCCTCGCACTTATGACCCGACTCATTTGTTTGCTTTTAACACTGATCAGCTGTAGGACGGCCCTTTGAAGCCCCAGGGCAAGAGTTTAAACAGTTTTTTTCCCTCTAGTCATTAGCTGGGACTCAGGAGGCAGCAATAGATTGGGGGTGGGACCAAATAAAAGGTAAGAATAACGTGGGGGGGATGGGGGGGTGGGAGGGCGGTGGGGGGGAGAACCGATTCGGTGACGTCATATCGTCACCACTACCGGCTCAGCCGAACCGGACCGAACCGGGAGGAACCCACCACTGGTGGAAGTGTTGGTGCATCTTATACACCGAATACAGCCATTTTTGGCCTCCTGAAGTCCCACCGTGTGTCCCATTTTTGCGAAAAACAGGCCCATTTTTTGCAAAAGCGGGATGCTCAGAGGGTTTGGGAGGCCTGAAGAGTGCTCCTGGGAGCTGGGGAGGGCAAAAATGCGATGCATGGGGGGGTTGGGAGGCTAAAAACAGGCCCATTTTTCGCAAAAACAGGATGTGCAGAGGGTTTGGGAGGCCTGCAGAGTGCTCCTGGGGGCTGGGGAGGGTAAAAACCAGACACGTGGAGGCCAAGAACTATTTTTTTCTTGTTTTCCTCTTCAAAATCTTGGTGTGTCTTATACTCCGATGCGTCTTATAGTCCGAAAAATACGATAACTGCTTTTGGTGTGGCTGCAGTGAGATCATTCCAGGTGCCTTGAAACTTCCTGAGGGAACATTCTTCAACAATGTGTGTTATAGTTTATTCCGGTACACCACAATTGCATTGCGGCCTCTCGGACATTCCCCGCTTGAAAGATCTTTCCCTTTGATTCTCGTTATTGTGGCTTTTTAAGTTGCATACGTTAAACACATTCCTTAAATTTTAATTTTGTTTTGAGGGAGTGAAACTTGCCATGACATCCCCCAGAGAGTGGGGAGAATATAAATGTTTCAAATGAAATAGATCTTAAAAGGCATGGGCTGACAGAGAAGTATTTAAAACGAGGACTTCCTTCCAGGAGCAAGCAGTTTATGACAAAGAAAATCTTATTGATTGGATATATTTCCAGTGGGTTTCTTCACCAGCTGTTGGCAGATTCTGGTCCAGACAAAATGGAATAGAATAGAATAGAATAGAATAGAATAGAATAGAATAGAATAGAATAGAATAGAATAGAATAGAATAGAATAGAATAGAATAGAATAGAATAGGAGCCTGGATAGCTCTGCAGACAAGGCATTGTAATTTAACACCAGCTGTCTGCAATTAAAGTAAGTTGGAATCTCGCCAGGCTCAAGGTTGACTCAGCCTTCCATCCTTTCTAAGGTAGGTAAATTGAGGACCCAGTTTGTGGGGCAATAAGTTGACTTTGTATAAAATATACAAAAAATATGAAGGCTATTGCTTAACGCACTGTAAGCCGCCCTGAGTCTCCGGAAAAGGGCGGCATATAAATCAAATTTAAAAAAAATAAAAAAATAAAATAAAAAAATAGAATAGAATAGAATAGAATAGAATAGAATAGAATAGAATAGAATAGAATAGAATAGAATAGAATAGAATAGAACAGAACAGAATAGGAGCCTGGATAGCTCTGCAGACAAGGCATTGTAATTTAACACCAGCTGTCTGCAATTAAAGTAAGTTGGAATCTTGCCAGGCTCAAGGTTGACTCAGCCTTCCATCCTTTCTAAGGTAGGTAAATTGAGGACCCAATTTGTGGGGGCAATAAGCTGACTTTGTATAAAATATACAAAAAGTATGAAGGCTATTGCTTAACGCACTGTAAGCCGCCCTGAGTCTCCGGAGAAGGGCGGCATATAAATCAAATTTAAAAAAAATAAAAAAATAAAATAAAAAAATAGAATAGTATAGTATAGAATAGAATAGAATAGAATAGAATAGAATAGAATAGAATAGAATAGAATAGAATAGAATAGAATAGAATAAATACAATACAATACAATACAATACAATACAATACAATACAATACAATACAATACAATACAATACAAGAGTTGGAAGGGACCTTGGAGGTCTTCTAGTCCAGCGGTCACCAACAAGTGGTCCGCGAAAAATTTTTGGTGGTCCGTAGAAAAATTATTTGCATTTTTTATATTGTACTAAATCAGGGGTCCTCAATCTATGGCCCCTGGGCCAGATACATGCAATAAACTTTTGTGTTGCTGCAGAGAGTCTCCCCCTTCTGGGTCTTTTTGTGTGGGTCAGAGGGGGGCAGAAATTCTGACTTGGGCTCTCCTTCAGCCTCCTGGTGTGGGGCTTTGGGCGAAGGCTGGAGGGAACTGCCGCTGGTGGCAAAGAGCTGGAGGGCCTTGTTTCAGTGGGACTGTATCATGGCCTGGAACTGGCTGACCATCTCAGCCCGCTGAGCCTCCAGGTGCTGGTACCTGGCCTTGCGCTCCTGTAGGTCTTCCCTCTGCTTGGAAAGCCTATGTTCATAGTCCTCAGTGAGGTGCTTCTGCTGAGCCTCCTTCTCGGTCAGATCCAATTTGAACTGAGCTGTTTTGCCAACTCTTTCTCATGGTGGCTGCTTAGCTCCAACTAAGGGTCCTGTTGGGCCTAGGTGGGCAGACAAGGAGTGGCAATTAGTGGCTGGCAAGGCGTCCCTCGATGTGAGTGACATTGAGTTGGCCACGCCCACCCAGTCACATGACCACCTTGCCACGCCCACCCAGCTGGTCATTAGGCAGATCATATTAGTGGTCCGCGGGATTTAAAATTATGAATTTAGTGGTCCCTGAGGTTCGAAAGGTTGGGGATCCCTGTTCTAGTCCAACCCTCTGCTCAGGCAGGAAGCCCTATACGATTTCAGTTGTCCAATCTCTTCTTAAAAACTTCCATTATTGGAGAATTCACAACTTCTGGAGGCAAGTTGTTCCACTGGTTAATTGTTCTAACTATCAGTAAATGTCTCCTTAGTTCTAGCTTAGTTCAAGCTTAGTTCCTTGCTTCTCTCCTTGATTAGTTTCCACCCATTGCTTCTTGTCCTGCCCTCAGGTGCTTTGGAGAATAGCTTGACTCCCTCTTCTTTGTGGCAACCCCTGAGATATTGGACGACTGCTATCATGTCACCCCTAGTCCTTCTTTTAATCAGGCTAGACATACCCAGTTCCTGCAACCGTTCTTCATATGTTTTAGCCTCCAGTCCCCTAATCATCTTTGTTGCTCTTCTCTGCACTCTTTCTAGAGTCTCCACATCTTTTTTTACTTCGTGGCGACCAAAACTGAATGCAGTATTCCAAGTGTGGCCTTACCAAGGCATTATAAAGTGGTATTAACACTTCACGTGATCTTGATTCTATCCCTCTGTTTTCCTCTTCCCTTTCCTTCTTTCCTGCAGCAATCCATTCCCAGAAAAAGTTTCTCATCAAAAGCATCTCTAGGAACGTGACTGATTTAGCTGAATCTTCATTCTTTCAAGTGAGGCCTGGCTGAGTGAAGTGGGAAGACAGCCAGGGTTTTTAACTGTCTGAACCTACTCAGTCAGAAATAAGTGCCATTGACTTCAGTGGGTGTTACTCTCAGATAATTATATCTTGATTGCTGTCAGATTCATTTTAATAAATTGTTATTATGGTAATCCATTTTACGTGTATGTGTGTGTGCTTAGATATATTCTGATGAGCGGCTGTATTTTATTTGCAGTCTTGAGATGAGATTTTGGATTCCTTCCAGATATGGAAGGTAAAAAATCAGTGTTTCGGTTTCCTACTTTTGAGAAGCGAAAGGCAGACCAAAACATACAAAAAATTATTCTAAGTCTTAAGCTGGATCATGGGAGGCCTCGATTTACGAGCACTATTGAGATCTGCGTTTCTGTTGCTAAGTGAGACCGTTGTTAAGTGAATTTTGCACCATTTTATCACATTTCTTTCTGCAGTTGTTAAGTGAATCACCGCAGTTGTTAAATTAGTCACACGGTTGTAAAGTGAATCTGGCTTCCTCACTGATTTTGCCTGTCAGAAGAACACAAAAGGTGATGAAATGATCCTGAGACACTGCAGCTGTCATAAATATGAGTCAGTTTCTGAGTGTCCGAATTTTGATCATGGGAAAGCTGCAATGGTTGGAAGAGTGAAAAATGGTCAAACGTCACTTTTTTCAGTGCTGTGGTAACTTTGAATGGTCACTCAACAAAAGTTTGTAAGTCTAGAACTATCTGTACATTTTTTTTAAAAAAATGAAATTTTCCAGAATGTTGCAGAGAAAGATGATAGATAGATAGATAGATAGATAGATAGATAGATAGATAGATAGTAGATGATAGATAGATTGATTTAGATATAGCAATAGATAGATAGATAGATAGATAGATAGATAGATAGATAGATAATAGATAGTAGATGATTGATAGATAGTAGATATATTTAGATTTAGATCTAGATAGATAGATAGATAGATGATAGATAGATAGATAGATGATAGATACATAGATAGTAGATGATAGAAAGATGATAGATAGATAGATAAATAGGTCGATTGATTTAGATATAGATATAGAGATAGATAGATAGATAGATAGATAGATAGATAGATAGATAGAAGATGATTGTTAGAGATAGATGATAGATAGATGATAGATGATAAGGTAGATAGATAGTAGATGACAGATAGTAGATGATAGATAGCTTGATTTAGATACGCGATAGATGATAGATAGATAGATAGATAGATAGATAGATAGATAGATAGAAGATGATTGATAGAGATAGAGATATATGATAGATAGATGATAGATAGATAGATAGATAGATAGATAGATAGATAGATAGATAGATAAATAGGTCGATTGATTTAGATATAGATATAAGATAGATAGATAGATAGATAGATAGATAGATAGATAGATAGATAGATAGGATTGATAGAGATAGATATAGATGATAGATAGATGATAGATAGATAGATGATAAGGTAGATAGACAGATAGTAGATGACAGATAGTAGATGTTAGATAGCTTGATTTAGATACAGCTATAGATAGATAGATAGATAGATAGATAGATAGATAGATAGATAGATAGTAGATGATTGATAGAGTTAGAGATAGAAGATAGGTAGATGATAGATAAGATAAGATAGATAGATAGATAGATAGATAGTAGATGATTGATAGATAGTAGATTTAGATTTAGATCTAGATAGATAGATAGATGATAGATACATAGATAGATGATAGATACATAGATAGTAGATGATAGAAAGATGATAGATAGATAGCAGATGATTGATATATAGTAGATGATAGATATATGATAAATAGATAAATAGGTTAATTGATTTAGATATAGATATAGATATAGATAAAGATATAGATATAGATATAGATATAGATATAGATATAGATATAGATATAGATATAGATAGATAGATAGAAGATTATTGATAGAGATAGAGATAGATGATACATGATAGATAGATGATAAGATAGATAGATAGTAGATGATAGATAGTAGATGATAGATAGATTGATTTAGATTTAGCGATAGATAGATAGATAGATAGTAGATGACTGATAGAGATAGAGATAGATGATAGATAGATAGATAGATAGATAGATAGATAGATAGATAGATTGATTGATTTAGATGTTGATCTAGATAGATAGATAGATAAATAGAAAGAGATAGGTAGATAGATAGATAGATAGATAGATAGATAGATAGATAGATAGATAGATAGATAGATAGTAGATGATTGATAGAGATAGAGATAGAGATAGAGATAGATGATAGACAGACAGACAGTTAAATTATGGTCTCACCCACTTTGCAGCTCATCAGCTGGTGACTTACAGTAGCTACACTGCTCCATCTTAGAAACAGGATGGAATAAGCCTAGAAACTTTAAGAGGGAGAAAAGGAAGTACGAAAATAGATCAAAAGCAAGGCAAAGCACATGGAAGCTTTCCCAGAATGATAGGCTCACAGAATAAATAGACTGCAGGGGTTACAGAGAGCTGTGGAAATGTCTGCCTTTCAGGACTGCTGACTGGTGGATCTCTTTTTTCTTTTGCACATTTTGCATTATTGAAAAAGAAATACAAAAAACCCTGAGCAACTGGGTGAGGTTTTCTGCTTTGCGTACAGATAGTCCTCAACTTATGACCACCATTGGGGCCAGAATCTCTGTTGCTAAGCAAAGCAGTTAAGTGAATTGCACCTGATTTTGCATCTCCCCCCCATGGTTGTTAAGTGAATCATACCGTTGTTAAGCAAATCCAGCTTCCCCCATTGACTGTGCTTGTTGGAAGTTGGCTGGGCAGAAGCAAATGTCAGTCACATGACCCCCCCGGGATGTTGTAAATCCATTCCAGCTGCCAAGTGTCCAAATTTTGATTACATGGGTAGGGATGCTGCAAGGGTCATAAGTGTGAGGACTGGTTCTAAGTCACTTGTTTCAGTGTTGTCATAACTTTGAAAGGTCGCTAAATGGTTTTATGTCAAGAACTACCTGTAAAGGGTTTGTGGCTACATATTTAATTTGTTAGAGGTACCTCCGCTCTTCCCTTCCCCAAAATAACTTAAAGTAATCTTTCCCCATAGAGTCTGTAGAGATTCTCAATCACCCAGGTCATGGTTGTCCTAAAGGTTGCCTTTTTCAGGAGGCAACTTGACTTTCTTGTTTTTTCTGTGAAGACGTTTTGCTTCTCATCCAAGAAGCTTCTTCAGCTCTGACAAATAGTTCCCCACTATCCTGTCAGAGCTGAAGAAGCTCCTTGGATGAGAAGCGAAACATCTTCAAAGAAAGATGTTCCATCTTTGGGACTTTCCCCATAGAAATTACCTAACATTCTATAATTCTATAGGGGAATTATAATTCTATAATAGCAAATCCTTTTTTTAAAAAAGAAGAGGAAATAGATATTTCCCCCCTCTCTCATGGGTATATAATCCTTACGAAAGAATGCCCACCTTTACTTATGATGTGTGGCATTCTGCCTTTCACCCAAAGGTGTTTTTTTTCAAAAGGCCACTGGACTTTGTTTTTCCTTTAAGTCATTTCGCTTCTCATCCAAGAAGCTTCTTTGCTTCAGAACTGAAGCAGCTTCTTGGATGAGAAGTGAAACGTCTTCAAAGAAAAACCAGAAAGCTCAGTGGCCTTTCGAAAAAGCACTTTTGGGACATCCGTGGCCTGGATGACTGAGAATCTCCACAGACATTCTACCTTTCAGTTTCTTCAAAGTTTTCTTTCCCTGCCAAAGCAGCTTTTGTCTCTAAAGATAATTTAGAACTGCTTTCAGATTTCTTGGGCCGATGTTGGAGAGGTTTGAGGTTCACTGCTGAAGACCGGGGAAGATGCTGTTGTCTGCAGCTTGGATGTCTTCCTGGCTGCCGTCAGTTCTCTGAAGAAGCTGAGGAATGCCCTCAAGAGTTTGGAAGTCAGAGAGGAGGTCAACTGTTGAAGAGGTGATTGAGCAATGGAAGGGCGCAGGCTCACATCCCTTGGCCATGTTGCAGCTAAATCTTTTGGTTCAAGGAGCACATCAAACTCAAAGTCTGATTCCATCACAGGCTGAGTTCCCACAGGGCGAGGATCCACAAACTATTCAGTCCTTTTTTAGTTTATTTTATGTATTTATGTCAAGAGCCTGGGAAATCAGGAGATTCAGGCAGTTTAAATGAGTAGAATAGATTTATTGCAGGTTTAAACCCTCTACCAGAATCTGGCCAACTAACAGTCAAGGGAAATGAGCGGGAGATACGAAGAGACATTCAAGGTGGGCTGGACTAAGATCTCTTGCAGGCATGCAGGGACTCATGACTTATGACGTGTTTGATCCCTCCCTCCCTTGGACTCAGCCTGGTCATCTCCTCCAATTTATTTCTTAAACAATTTTACTTCACTATTTTTTTGCCAAGAAAATTATTGGATATGGTTTTGTCCAAGTGGTTATTAGAAGTTGGCCTCAACTTGAAAGAGACTATTTAGCAAACCCAGCTATAAATTACAGGTAATCCTCAATTTACAATCATTCATTTAGTGACTGTTCAAGGTTACAACAGCACTGAAAAAAGTGACTTATGACTATTTTTCAGACTTACGACCGTTGCAGCATCCCTATCGTCATGCAATTAAAATTCAGACACTTGGCAACTGGCTCATATTTATGACGGTTGCAGTGTCCCAGGGTCATGTAACAACGTTTTGCGATCTTCTGACAGGCAAAGTCGATGAGGAAGCCAGATTCACTTAACAACCGTGTTGCTAGCTTAACAACTGCCGCGATTCACTTTACAACTGTGTCAAGAAAGGTTGTTAAATGGGGAAAAACTCACCTGACCACTGTTTCGCTTAGGAGCAGAATTGTTGGGCTCAATTGTGGTCGTAAGTCGAGGACTAGCTGTACAAGAACACCGGCTTCCGATTTTCATTTTGTCAAGTTGAATGAAAGCAAAATCATGCAGGATAATTTTGTAGCACAGCATTAATTTCCAGGGCTGTTGCCATGAAGCTAAGTCTGCCCACTCCCACCGTTGGTTCCAGCCAATTTAATGAGACAATGAACTTCCTTCTTGACTCATAGCTGTTATATAAACTAAAGGATAAATGTAATGTACAAATCCATTGAATGTTTGCTCCTTGTAATCCACGACCGCTTTGCATTCTCTTGGAGGTGGCTGTGCAAAATAGGCCACAGCTGGTCATCGGATAGAACTGCAGTGAAATACATAATGCAACATGGCTAAACACAATTGAATATTTCGGGGAGAAACATTTCTGTTTCTAGGAGTCACTATTTTTTGCTTGAAAGGCTCAGAGCTGGAGATTATTCAGATTATCAATGCTGTTACAACCGTCCTCTCAACTGCAGTGACTCTGTGTGTGTCTGTAGGTATGTGTGTGTGTGTGTATGTGTATGTGTCAAAAAAAAAATCAAGATGGCTGTTGCAACGTGCAATCGAAGATGGCTTCCTTCAAATGCCCCCTTGATGTTTGCTTGCTTGCTTGCTTGCTTGCTTGTTTGCTTATTTATTTATTTACTTACTTACCTACTTACTTACTTACTTACTTACTTACTTACTTACTTACTTACTTACTTACTTACTTACTTACTTACTTACTATTTAATTACTGGGGCTTTTCTACATGCCACTTGAACCCAAAGCTCACTAAAAGGCTTCTAGGCTATCTTAAAGTAAAAAAACATTAAAAGAGAATGAAATAATATGATGAAAAAAAATTATAACCTCTTGGCACTCAAGAAATCTTCAAAACTTTTCAGAACTGTTCCATCCTCAATGCTCCTCGGAAAAGCCACAATTTAATGGCTTTCTTAAAGACCAACGAAGTGAGGGGACAATTTAGTTTTGGAGGGTGAGGTGTGATATTCCTTTAAAAGTGGTGGCAGTTGAGAAGATGATAATCTCCGACAAAAGGGACCTGGATGAAGCACTCTAACAGATCTCGTTGGATGGAGAGAAGCCATCAAGCGAAGGTGATTGCATAGACATTCAGAACCAACCTACTTCCCTTCCCTTCCTTCCTTCCTTCCTTCCTTCCTTCCTTCCTTCCTTCCTTCCTGAGGCCTGATGTGTGCAAGGAACAAGTTCTACTACCATGCCAAAAGCTTGCCCTTCAATCTTCTATTCGAGTCCCAAAGGTGCTTTTTCAAGAGGCAACTGGACTTTCTGTTTTTTCTTTGAAGATGCTTCACTTCTCATCCAAGAAGCTTCTTCAGCTCTGATTGAATGGTGGGGAATCAGACCTGAAGAAGCTTCTTGGATGAGAAGCGAAACATCTTCAAAGAAAAGCAAGAAAGTCCAGTTGCCTCTTGAAAAAAACATCTTTGGGATAACCATGATCTGGATGACTGAGAATCTCCATAGACATTTAGCTATGCTCTTCTATTTCACTCTTTATCAACCTCAGCAATTCTAAGATGTGTAGACTTCAACTCCCAGAATTCCCCAGAGAGTGTTTTGGCTGGGAAATTCCGAGAGTCAAAATCCACACTTCTTAAATTTCTTGAGGTTGAGACATACTGTTCTATCCATTGGTTGCAGCCTAAGAATATGTTTGGATGTGAATAAAATTTGAATCTCCCAATGAGAACCAAATGCGAGGCTTCACAAAAATATTAGAAAAAAACCCTATCACTTTGAAGAGCTTCAGGAAAACAATACTATATGAGGATTTGTACAACATGCAAGACCATCAGTGGTGGGATTCAAATAATTTAACAACCGGTTCTCTGCCGGTTCTCTGCTGGCTGGGTGTGACTATGGTGGGCGTGGCCAGGGGGTGTGACAGGCAGCACTCGGCCTCCTGCACCCCCCCGGGAGCAAAAAGAGGCCGTGGAGGGGGCACCTCCACCCCGCACCCCGTTTTGGGCCTAGGAGGCCTCCCTGAAGCCTCCTGGGAGCAAAAACAGGCTGTGGAGGGGGCACCCCCACCCCGCACCCCATTTTGGGCCTAGGAGGCCTCCCTGAAGCCTCCTGATAAGCGGAAACGGATCTAGGAAGCCTTCCTGAAGCCTCCTGAGAGCGAAAATGGGCCACGGTGTGTCTGTGCCACCATCCCATGCCCTGTTTTGGGCCTAGGAGGCCTCCCTGCACTTACCTGGGAGCCAAAATGGGGCACGTGGGGACTCCTGGAAGGGGCAGGGTGGAAAGGGGCGGGAAGGGGCCAGTCAGCAATTTAACTACTGGTTCGCCTGAACTGGCCCGAACTGGCTGAATCCCATCACTGAAGACCATTATGTGTTTTATGTGGTTAACATTTATGAAACCTACCACTGCAGTTTCTAAGCCATGGTTTATAGCTTAATGTATTGTATGAGCTAACTCATTCTGCTGTATTCCGTGAAAGAGAGTTAAGTGTTTCTTAAATAATGTTAAGCCAAATGCCAATATTCCTCAAACAACGTTGAGGTTTTCTAAAATCCAAGATAAGAGTAATTGAAGGATCCATTTATCTACATGGGTCAAACAAATGTGCCGGTGAATGAAAAGAGAGATCCTTCTTCACATGTCACATTGACATTTCTGAAAAACCAACCGACAAAGAAAATATGGATGGAAGTTCAGAGAACACTTGAGTTTTGAAAATTCTATTATTTTTTTCCTGCGGTTTACATTTGAGAAAGAAAGAAAGAAAGAAAGAAAGAAAGAAAGAAAGAAAGAAAGAAAGAAAGAAAGAAAGAAAGAAAGAAAGAAAGAAAGAAAGAAAGAAAGAAGCAAACAAACAGAGAGACAGAGAAAGAGAGAAAGAAAGAAAGAAAGAAAGAAAGAAAGAAAGAAAGAAAGAAACAAGCAAACAGAGAGACAGAGAGAGAGAGTGAAAGAAAGAAAGAAAGAGAAAGAAACAGAGACAGAGTGAAAGAAAGAATGAATAAAAGAAAGAAAGAGAAAAAAGGAAGGAAGGAAGGAAGGAAGGAAGGAAGGAAGGAAGGAGAGAGACAGAGAGAGAGACAGAGAAAAAGAAAGAATAAAAGAAAGAGAAAGAAGGAAGGAAGGAAGGAAGGAAACAATGGAAGGAAGGAAGGAGAGAAACAGAGAGACAGAGAGAGAGAGAGAGAGAGAAAGAAGGAAGGAAGGAAGGAAGGAAGGAAGGAAGGAAGGAAGGAAGGAAGGAAGGAAGGAAGAGAGACACAGAGAGAGAGTGAAAAAAAGAATGAAGGAAAGAAAGAGGAAAAAAGGAGAGAGACAGAGAAAAAGAAAGAATAAAAGAAAGAAAGAAGGAAGGAAGAAAAGGAACAATGGAAGGAAGGAAGGAGAGAAACAGAAACAGAGAGAGAGAAGGAAAGAAAGAAAGAAACAGAGAGACAGAGAGAGAAAGAAAGAATGAAAGAGAAAGAAGGAAGGAAGAAAGGAAACAATGGAAGGAAGGAAGGAGAGAAACAGAGAGAGAGAGAGAGAGAAAGAAAGAAAGAAAGAAAGAAAAAGAAAAAGAAAGAAAGTAGGAAGGAAGGAAAGAAAGAAAGAAAGAAACAAAGAGACAGAGAGAGAGTGAAAGAAAGAATGAAAGAAAAAAGAGAAGGAAGGAAAGAAGGAAGGAAGGAAGGAGAGAGAGAGAAAAAGAAAGAATAAAAGAAAGAGAAGGAAGGAAGGAAACAATGGAAGGAAGGAAGAAGAGAAACAGAGAGACACAGAGAGAGAGAAAGAAAGAAAGAAAGAAAGAAAGAAAGAAAGAAAGAAAGAAAGAAAGAAAGAAAATATTCAAGATTTGCCCCAAGTCCAAATATTAAGGTAGACTGACTCTTAAAAGCTCTTTTGAACAAATCTCACTGCAGACACTGATGAAATAGGCTATTGATGCTGCATCATACTGTACATCCCATTAAGAGAGGTATAACTTCAAATGCAAGAAATAAAAATAGTACAGCAATCAGCATTCCTAAGCAATACAACGACAACGCTGGCATTCTGTAGTCTTGAAAAGTTTAAGAAACATGAGTGTGATGAGCAAACACAATCTCTATCAGGGCAGGGCAGGTTCTCTTGCTGCACCTTGCTTTAGATACAAATCAAATTAGGCCGCCTTTGATTTGATCCAACTCTTCTGAGCAATTTCTCAAATCGTCAAATCAAGCCTGAACCACATTTTATGGTTTGTGCACATCGCTACTGGGTTTCTACACACGGACCTGGTTCTTGGCACACCCTTCTTTGTTTGATTTCAAAACTCCATCGTATCCAGCCCTGCTACTCTTCCTGCCAGTATGTAGATATCCAGGGTCAAGGATAGAGGTTGTAAAATAGGTGAATATTCTCCTTTGTCGAGGTTGTCTTCTAGGATAACCAGCCTAACAACTTCTTGATCCAATACCTGGACTGCAACGTATCACCTGTTGACAAAGTACACCTGATAAAACTTCAGTCTACTGTATAGTCCTTTTTTTTAAATGCACATTAATATCTTCTCTTTCTTTTTCTAGGAAAATAAATTGTTGCACCAGGGGTGAAATTCAAAATTTTTCCCTACTGGTTCTGTGGGCGTGGCTTGGTGGGCGTGGCAGGGGAAGGATATTGCAAAATCTCCATTCCCACCCCACTCTGGGGCCAGCCAGAGGTGGTATTTGCCGGTTCTACGAACTGCTCACAATTTCCGCTACCGGTTCTCCAGAACCTGTCAGAACCTGCTGGATTTCACACCTGTGTTGAGCCATAGAGATGCAATTATATCTGGTATTGCAAAATAGGGACCAGTTTTCCACAAGTGGATGTTAGCAGGAGGAATTGAGGAAGAGGAATTAAAAAAGAGGGAGATAAGAATATAGGTAGTCCTTGACTTACAACCTTTCATTTAGTGATCAAAGTTACAAAAGCACTAAAAAAAAGTGATTTATGACCATTTTTCACAATGACCGCTGCAGCATCCCTATGGTTGCTTGGCAACTGATTCATATTTATGGCAGTTGCACCGGCCCATGGTCATGTGATTATCTTTTGTGAAGCTCTGACAAGCAAAGTCAATGGGGAAGCCAGATTCACTTAACAACTGTGTCACTAACTTAACAACTGCAGTGATTCACTGTGGCAGGAAAGGCAGCAAAACTCACTTAATAAATGTCTCGTTTAGCAACAGAAATTTTGGGCTCAATTGCAGTCATACGTTGAGGACTACCTTTGGACAGAAGCCCCACCCCTTTTATATTTATTGATGAATGTCAAAAAGGGTGGGAGTCCAGCCATGAGGGCATGGCTGCCATCTTGAGTTTTTCAAACTCATCCTTTCCCTCAAATGTCCTCTTTTTTAAGCAGATACTTATTATTAATTTTCAAACATAATATATATATATAAAAGGAAAACATTTTAACATACACAAAGAGAAAGGAAAGAAAAACACAACAATACATAAAAAGAACAAACAAATAACTCCCTCTCCAAATCTAATTATAACAATATCCCGCATTCATCTTATTTTATAAATCTTACATAAAGGCGCCTCAGTTTTCAGTGTTGATCAAATCCGTCCAAGAAATTTTTTTTCCAAGGAGAAAGATAATGTGCCGTGATAATGGATAAAGATAATGTGTGTTTCTGATTAATCAAACATAATTTTCTCAAAAATTGCCACCTCACGAATCTCTGAAATCTAATCCTTTGTATCTGGAATTATGGTATCTTTTCATCTCTGAAGGATTATTCTTTTTGCTGTTAGAAGAGCACGAAAAACTCATCTTTGTTCCGAAGATGTTAAATTCCAAATAATGAGGATATAATTCAGTGCAATATATGTAACTTTAGAAACCAGAATTTTCTTAGTAATTCTGTCAATGTATTATATAATCTTATTCCAAAAACTCCAAAGAAGAATGTGCTCTGTAATGGCATGTGAGAATGGATCTTGGGAGACAGAAAGAAAAACTTATCTAAAGTTATCACTGCTCACAGAAGGAAAAGGCAGGGGTGGGATTCTACCGGTTCATAGCTCCGATAATCAGCTGGGAATGATTTCACCCAGTGGTTTCATGTAGATGTTAAATAGGAGGGGAGAGAGGACCGAGCCCTGAAGCACCCCACAGACGAGGGGCCTAGGGGTCGACCTCTGTCCTACCAGCACCGACTGTGATTGACCAGAGAGATAGGAGGCGAACCACCGCAACCCAGTGCCTCCCACTCCTAGCTCCCTTAGTCGCCCCAGAAGAATACCATGGTCAATGGTATCGAAAGCCGCTGAGAGGTCAAGTAGCACCAAGAGAGAGGAATTTCTGTCTTGGGCTCACCAGAAATCATCCATCAGTGTGACCAAGGCAGTTTCCGTGCTATAGCCAGGTCTGAAACCGGACTGAAAAGGGTCCAGATAATCCGTTTCATCCAATGACTGCAGGAGCTGAAGTGCCACCACCTTCTCTACAATCTTTCGCACAAAGGGTAGCTTGGAGACTGGATGAAAGTTTTTAAATTCTGCTGGGTCCAGGAAAGGCTTCTTGAGGAGGGGCCTTACAACCACTTCCTTTAAGGGCTGTGGGAAGGACCCCTCCCTCAAGGACGCGTTAACTAAAGCCTGGAGCCAGCCTTGTGTCATCTCCCTGCTGGCCGAAACCAGCCAGGAGGGGCATGGGTCCAACAAAAAAGTGGAGGAACTCATCGCCCCTACAGCCTTGTCCACTTCCTCTTTCATATCTGCTGTGAACTCAGCATAGGCATCAGGAAGGATATCCAGTCAGTAAATGCTCAACTCCATTCAGTCACCCTGACTCCACCCTAATGCAAGGCATTTCAGGATCAATTAAAAATAATAATAACGAATAGGAGGGTGACCAAACAAGAGAAAGAAGAGAAAGAAAGTATATTAAATTATGAAGACATTGAGTTCAGAATGACTGCAGCTCAGTGTTGACAAGAAATCTATTACATTTCTTCCTCCTTAAAGGTGCTTATGACCTGGAAAATATATAAAGCTTAAAAACGGTAGTGAAACGTCTTCAAGGAAAATCAAAGAAAGTCCAGTAGAACTGAAAAAAAAAAACAAACCTTTGGGACAACCATGACTTAGATGACTGAGCATCTCCATAGACATTATGGGTCATTGGAGAATTTTCTTCTGGAATCTTTTCCTCTGCCTCTGTGAACCAGATCCAGCCCACTTTTGAAGTCAGTTTTTCTTTGATGGGCTTCTCCTTCCCTACCAAACTTGTCCCCATTCTATCCGGTTTCTGGAGAGTTACTCTAGTGCGGCAGAGGTGGTATTCAGCCGGTTCGCACCAGTTTGGGTGAACCAGTAGCAGTGATCGCGGGTGAGCCCGCCCACCTGACCTGGGTCCATGTCATGCTATTTAGGCATGTTTTCGAGGCTGGGCGCATGCGAGGAAGGTGCGGGAGTGAGCAAAGTGCATGCGTGAAAGGCCTGGTGTACGTGCGGACAGTGTGTGGGCGCAGCAAACTGGTGGCAAAGGTAAGTGAAACCCACCTCTGTAGTGCGGGATTAGAGGGATGGAGGCCTGACCTCCTTTTCCTAATTCTAATGTACTATTGGGTTGGAAAGAGTAACGAGAAATTATATCTAGTCAGCTTCTAACAAGGCAGCCCAAGATCCTGACCGAGTTGGTTGCTCCAGATGTGCCTAGGGCTTCTTTGTCCTGAGCCAATCAACTGCTGTTGGTTCACCAGATAAGCTGTTTATCCTAAAGACTGCTGCCAACTGAGCAGACTGCAGAGTGGAGAGCTAAGGAAATTGTAGCTGAAGAAAGTAGTGTGTGGAGTACAACTGACTGTCCTGACAAAAGGAGCACAGAGGAAAGAAACCATAGACCAGCTGCCTTGGTGATGCCCTCGTGATGCCAAACTGGGACAGCCTGAATATAACACTAGCAATAGCAAATAATAGCACTTAGACTTATATAACGCTTCACAGTGCTTTATAGCCCTCTCCAAGCGGTTTTACAGAGTCAGCATCCTGCCCCCAACAATCTGGGTTCCTCCTTTTACCCATGGAAGGATGGAAGGCTGAGTCAACCTTGAGCCGGTGAGAATCGAACTGCTAACAGCAGGCCGTCAGCAGAAATAGCCTGCAGTACTGCATTCTAACCACTGCGCCAACACTAGTTCTGATGATGTTACCTAATTTGGGTAATGAAACGTCTGTAAGAAAACAACCAAGCTCAGAGAGCAGCAAGGATCTCTCATTTCAACCCTGAGCTACAAATATATTTCCTTTATTGGTACAGCCTGAATATATGGTAGAACAGTGGTTCTCAACTTTTTCCTCATCAGGGACCTTGTTTAAATACCTTTCACGGCCACGGCCAGAGATCCCCAAGACTTAACACAAGATTTAAATCATAATGTTTCTTCAAGCCTTTTGTTCTGTCCCCCGTCCTCACACAGACAAATGCAGTATCAAACACGCCTGCCAATAATTTATTCTATAAACAGAATTCCTGGCAGACGAGAGTTCTGGCAGCTAACTGTAAAATGCCTGCCAAGTCCAATTAGTACTCCCAAAAAGCAGGAGAGGCCTTATCTGCAGTCCGTTTCCAGAGCGACAAATTATTCACAAGAGTTTAGTCCAAAATATATCTGAGCCGAAGTGCAGGATTCACGATGTGACTCTTTAGAGTTTAAACTTTTGTCCGTCACAAAGCCTGCTGAGCAATCACGCCCCCTTTTTCCCCTTGTGGGGCGTGGCTCAGTGATTCAGCTCAATCCCTGGCCCTCCCACGCCTGTTCCTTTGCTGTGCACGCTTCTCCCTCCGACACTGCCTGGGATCAAGCCAGAATTCATCATTATCACTCTCTATCAATGGGTGCTCTGAAATGCCTTCCTCCTGGCCCATCCCAGGCTGTTCCTCCTGGCCTTCGGATGGAACCTGAGGCATTGCCAGAGAGGAGGGTCCTGGAGAGGGAGGCCTTGTCAGTTCCTTGTCCCCTCACCTTTTGAGTCCTCTTCCTCCATGAGGACAGGCTCAGGAGTCGGAGTCACTGTTAAGGTTATTGTTGTTGTGTTACCAACCAGTAGAGTAGATTGCACAGAGAAACGTTGCTGAGAGCAATGAATAAGAGATATGCAAACTGGTTTATCAAAAGCTTACTTTATAGTAGAAAAACAGTCTCATAGTCTTTAAACAAATTCCAAGTCTTTGCCAGTAAATCAGTTCAGTAGTTACAGAATCTTCTTACCCAACAAACAGTAGTTGGTTAGAATAACAAACTCACTCTGGTTCACGATGGTTGCAGATCCATCAAACAATGATTACAGATAGCATCTCCTCTCAATGGTAGCTTATCATCACAGCTTCATAATCAACAGCAGCATCATAGCAGCAACCTCTCAACAGCATATCATAGCAGCAACTGAACACGTTGCATTACCTTGCTTAAATATTCTTACAACCAGTAATTATGTGATTACAGCATGACTCAGCATTAAAGCCACATTATACAGTTTCAACTTAAAGTAACAGTACACTTATATTGCCTGTACAATATAGTTAGGCTCAAACCATATCCTAACAGTCACAACACCTTTGTGGATCCCTTGGGACAACATCACAGCTTCTCAGAGGTCAGCAGACCACAGGCTGAGAACCACTGTTGTAGAAAGTTGGAAAAGATCTGGAAACATGTGAAATAGGCTACTTAGAAGCAAGAGGGATAATAACTCAGAATACAATAGCAATAGCAATAGCAATAGCACTTAGACTTACTGTATATACTGCTTCACAGTACTTTACAGACCCTCTCTAAGCGGTTTACAGAATCAGCATCTTGCCCCCAACAATCTGGGTCCTCATTTTACCAACCTCGGAAGGATGGAAGGCTGAGTCCACCTTGAGCCGGCCAGGATCAAAGTGCTGGCAGTGGGCAGAGCCAGCCCGCAATACTGCATTCTAACCACTGTGCTACCTTCTAATATAGGTAGTTCTGCACTTACAAACACTCATTTAATGATCATTCAAAGTTACAACGGCAGTGAAAGAAGTGACTTATAACCAGTTTTCACACTTATGACCCTTGCAGCATCCCTACAATCACATGATCAAACATTGGGTGCTTGGCAACCAGCACTTATTTACAATGGTTACAGCATCCTGGTGTCCTGGGATTATCATTTGCAACCTTCTCAGGGAGCTTCCAACAAGCAAATTCAATGAGAGAAGCCAGATTCGTTTAACAACCATGGCAAAAAGGGTCACAAAATGAGGCACGGCTCACTTAACTGCTGTCTTGCTTAGCAGTGGAAATGTTGAGCTCAATTGGGGTCGTAAGTCTAGTAGTACAGGGAGTCCTCGACTTACATCTCTGATGACATCCAGCTGTACATCTCCACCCCGGACCACCCCAATGATGCCCTTGAAGTGATGTCCCGGTGCCTGGAGGCCGTACAGATCTGGATGGGGAGAAACAGGCTCAGGCTCAACCCATCCAAGACCAAGTGACTGTGGTTTCCAACATCCCGATATAGTCAGCTGGTGCCATCGATGACTACTGGGGGCGAATAATTGGCCTCCACGGAAAGGGCTCGCAACTTGGGCGTCCTCCTGGATTCACGGCTGTCTTTAGAAGAGCACTTGACAGCTGTAACCGGGAGGATTTTTCATCAGGTGCGCCTGATCCGCCAGTTGCGTCCCTTTCTAGATCGGGACTCCCTACGCACAGTCACTCATGCCCTCGTCACCTCTCATCTGGACTACTGTAACGCTCTCTACATGGGGCTCCCCTTGAGGTGCACTCAGAGGCTCCAACTGGCGCAGAGTGCGGCCATGCGGGTGGTTATGGGAGCGACGTGGAGTTCCCATGTAACATCTCTCCTGTGCGAGCTGCACTGGCTCCCGGTGGTCTTCCGAGTGCGCTTCAAGGTTTTGGTTATCACCTTTAAAGGGCTCCATGGCTTAGGACCTGGTTATCTACGGGACTGCCTGCTACCACCAATAGCCTCCCACCGGCCAGTACACTCCCATACAGAGGGGCTCCTCCGGGTGCCGTCGGCCAAACAATGTCGACTGGCGGCCCCTAGGGGGAGAGCCTTCTCTGTGGGGGCACCTACGATCTGGAACGAGCTCCCCCCGGAGATACAGAGGATCCCGGATCTGCGCACCTTCCATTGCGTGCTTAAGACTTTTTTATTTCATCAAGCTGGCCTGGCCTAAATCTTCTCCCCTTTTTAAATGTAAATTTTAATTTGTTTTTAAATTATGGGGTATTTTAAATTTGTTTCAGCCAAATTATTTAATTCGTTTTTATTCTATTTTAAATTTTTGTATCTATGTGTTTTATTCTGTGGCTGTTCACCGCTCTGAGTCCTTCGGGAATAGGGCGGTATAGAAATAAAATAAAATAAATAAATAAAATACACCCACAATTGAGCCCATCTTTTCTGTTGGTAAGCGAGACATTTGTTCAGTGAACTTTGCCCCAATTTATGACTTTTCTTGCCAAAGTTGCTAAGTGAATCATTGCATTTACTAAGTTAGTAACCCAGTTGTTAAGTGAATTTGGCTTCCCCATTGATTTTGCTTGTCAGAAGGTTGCAGAAGGTAATCACATGACCCCAGGACACTGCAAATGTCATAAATACGAGTCAGTTGCCAAGTATTTGAATTTTGGTCACGTTGACCATGCAGATGCTGCAATGGTCATAAGTGTGAAAAATGGCCGTAAGTAACTTTTTTTCAGGGCCGTTGCAACTTCAAATGGTCACTAAATGAACTGTTATAAGTCAAGGACTACCTGTATCTGTATAATATGTGGTCAGAAAATATGAAGAAGTCGTCTCAAGTAGAGGCCAGCAAAGTCCTTCCTCTCTGGATCAGGGATCTCATTTTCAGATGTAAAAGACAATAACCAATTAAGGCTATAATCCTTCTGCTTTCTCAGCTGATACTTAGAGAAATAAACTACGTCTCTGCAATGCACTGATTCCCATGTAGGTTTCATATTCTTCTGCTTCTATGTTTAGTATAATTTCTGTTTGCCATTAAACATCTTTTCTCTGAAGGTTTGTGCCCCCAGTAGACATTTTGCTAATAATGGAGGATATTATTTCAAGAAAAAAGATTTAAAATAAATCCTTTATTTTATTTATTCTAATCTTGCAAGAAAGCAAGCTTAGATTAACAAAGTTGGAAGGGACCTTGTAGGTCATCTAGTCCAACCTCCCACGCAAGCAGGAGACCCTACACCATTTCTGACAGTCCAGTTTCATCTTGAAAGCTTCCAGAAAGCTCCCACAACTTCTGAAGGCAAGCTTTTCCATGGGTTGATTGTTCTCACTGTCAGAAAATTTCTCCTTATTTCTAGGTTGAATCTCTCCTTGGTCAGTTTCCATCCATTATTCCTTGTCTGGCCTTCAGGTGCCTTGGAAAATAACTTGACCCCTTCCTCTCTGTGGCAGCCCCTCAAATATTAGAACGCTGCTATCATGTGTCCCCTGGTCCTTCTCTTCATTAGACTAGTCATGTCCAGTTCCTGCAACTGTTCATCATTTATTTTAGCTTCCAGTCCCCTAACCATCTTGGTTGCTCTTCTCTGCGCTTTTTCTAGAATCTCAACATCTTTTTTATAGTGTGGTAACCAAAACTGGATGCAATACTCTAGGTGTGGTCTTACTAAGGCTTTATAGAGTGGTATTAGTACCTTACCTGATCTTGATTGCATCCCTCTGATAGTGCAATTTAGGATTGCGTTGGCTTTTTTGGCTGCCGCCGCACACTGCTCACACATATCGCACAAAAGAAGGACTGGGGGGTGACATAATAGCAGTGTTCCAATATATCTCAGGGACTGCCACAAAGAAGAAGAAGTCAAGCTATTCTCCAAAGCACCTGAGGGCAGGACAAGAAGCAATGGGTGGAAACTAATCAAGGAGAGAAGCAACTTAGAACTAAGGAGAAATTTCCTGAGAGTTAGAACAATTAATCAGTGGAACAACTTGCCTCCAGAAGTTGTGAATGCTCCAATACTGGAAGATTTAAGAAGAGATTGGATAATAATTTATCTGAAATGGTATAGGGTTTCCTGCCTAAGCAGGGGGTTGGACTAGAAGACCTCCAAGGTACCTTCCAACTTCTCTCCTCTCCTCTCCTCTATTTAACTGGTTGTCCAGCAAGTTCAACCTTGGCCCACAAAATTTAAAAAAACAAACTTCCCCCCCCCAAGGGCATGTGAATCAATGTCAGTAGAAATATTTGCTGTTTTCACTGCCTAGTGGTAATCAAATACAGGCCATGTGGACTTGTGGATTGATGCTGGTTTTATGAATAGCTACCGAGCCAAAACTGTTTGTGTCATGTGGAAGGCAAAAACTATAGTTAAAACCAACTCAACTGTAATGCATGCTTTGTTTCTCCAGCTTCTACATCAGCTGGATGTATCTTCTTGGGTTATTACCAGCATTTCATTTCAATAGCTATAATCCACAGCCATTAAGCATTAGTATGAAAATACATGATGCGTTTAGGTATAAATATAGGGGAAGTGTAGTTAATGGCGAATAGATTGGCAGGCTTCTTTTGCTGGTGACGGATCATCTCTGTTGGGAGAACAAAATTTTGGGACAATATTGTAGATGCAGAAACCTACCCAGTTGCTATATGTTTCGGCTCTTTCTCCACTCCAGCTATCCCCTCCCCATCCTTATTTGGAAATGAAAATCCCAAGTTGATTAAAGAGAAACAAAACTGTAAAGACAGAACCATGAAAAGTCAACATGTCAAAAATGCAAGTTATAAATCCAAGTTGTTAAAATCATAGCGCAAAGGGAAGCAGATCAAATCTGATTGAAAAAAAAATAAAAAATAAAATCCAAGGAGTTTTTTTTAAAAAAAAAAAAAACCAAGAAAGAAAAACAAGAATTGAAACCATGAGTAAAATTACAGAAAATCGAATAAAGGATGTTGCATAGTCTTATTTAAATAAAGGGGTGGCACGGTGGCTTAGCGGTTAAGATGTTGGGTTTATTGGCTAGAAAGTCAGCAACCCAAATTTGAGCGCTCCTGTCCTTGCCCCAACTCCTGCCAATCTAACACTTCGAAAGGATGCAAATGCAAATAGATAAATAGGTACCATTTTGGTGGGAAGGTAACAGCGCTCTGTGCTGGCTACATTGTTGAGGGTAAAACTTCCCTCTGCATAGTAGGCAACGGACTGGACAGCAAAGAGATACGTTGCTGGTTAAACACACAGATACTCACAGACTGAATGGTGAAAAAAAAAATTCTTTACTCTTAGTGAAAAAACAAACTTGGTTTCTCAAAACAATGATAACACATCTTCGAATAATCACTCTCCAACACAAAACATAGTTTGCTTACAGTTCTCTTCAGTCACACACAGTCCCTCTTCAGGAGATCAATCATCAAATAGCAGGAGCAGGAGCTCCCGGGCTTCCTGTC
The DNA here is from genome assembly GCF_029215685.1 of Pituophis catenifer annectens. Lineage (NCBI taxonomy): Eukaryota > Metazoa > Chordata > Lepidosauria > Squamata > Colubridae > Pituophis > Pituophis catenifer. The sequence continues at coordinate 14,202,791 of NW_027256883.1, read as the reverse complement.
TACTTTTATGGCTGCCTGATAATAGCACAGCCAATCATTCTTCTTATATCATTTAAAGCCACAAACATAGTTTTTCTATATATTACCTACCCAACCGTAGGATAAATATCCAACATACATGTCCGTGAAAATGTCTTCGGTTCAATGGACTTGAAATGGAGATGGGCACTGTCCTTAGAGTCAGCAATGACTAGTGGAGTAGTCAAGTCAAGTCAAATATTAAATAAAATATTGAATAAAATAATAAAATAAAACAATAAAAGTAAAATAAAAGTAATAAAATAATAAAATAAAATAAAAGTAAAATAAAAGTAATAAAATAATAAAGTAAAGTAAAATAAAACAATAAAAGTAAAATAAAAGTAATAAAATAATAAAATAAAATAATAAAAGTAAAATAAAAGTAATAAAATAATAAAGTAAAATAAAATAATAAAAGTAAAATAAAAGTAATAAAATAATAAAGTAAAGTAAAATAAAATAATAAAAGTAAAATAAAAGTAATAAAATAATAAAATAAAATAATAAAAGTAAAATAAAAGTAATAAAATAAAATAAAATAAAATAAAATAAAATAAAATAAAATAAAATAAAATAAAATAAAATAAAATAAAATAAAATAGGAGATAAAGTCACACTTGAAGTGAGTGCAGCTTCTGGTGATATAACAGATGTGTTCTCATAGCTTTCTTGGCAACATTATGGAACTTGTCTGCTGTTACTTTCTCCTGGCAATTTTTTCTAAATTCCCAGTCTAGGCTACAGCCTGTGATTTCTTGGTTGCTGTCCCATCCAGACACTAATTAGGTCAAATGCTGCTCAGCTTCTTGAGATCAAACTAAGGTCACAGAAAACACAACATCCCACATATAAAAGATGTGCAAAAGGAAACTGGTTGTGGAGACGAGGGGGACTATTTCCTCAAAAGGATAGGAACATCAAAGAGATTTCCTTTGTAATAACTTCTTGTTTCGATTTTTGAATAAGATTACAAACAGGATGGACTGAATAGAAGACCATATATCGGGAGAGTACCACTTGAATGAGAGGCAATTAAGTGTAGTGATGAAGGCACCAAGATAGAAATTGGGAGACTGTGAGTTCTAGTCCCACCTTGGACAGGAAAACCAAGTGTGTGACTTTGGGCCAATCACCAGAAGATTGAAAGTTCTAGTTCCACATTAGGCATGAAGCCAGTTGAGTGACCTTGGGGCAGTCACTCACTCTCTCTCAGTCTAGGACAGGTGTCAGCAACCTGTGGCTCTGAAGCCACCTGCAGATCTTTGGGCCCTCTGCTGTGGCTCCCTGTTGGGTGACCCCACCACTGGCTGGCCCCGCCCCTCGCCCTCCCAGTTACTCCTCACCTGGCCTGAGAAGGTAAGGGCGATGGTTGGTGATGGAGAAGTGGCCGGGGCAGAGACAGAGAGATACAGAGAGAGGGGGAGAGAGAGAGACATAGAGAGATAGAGAGGGGGGAGAGGGGGGAGGGAGGAAGAGAGAGATGTCAAAAGGGTTTTGTGGTTCCCGGTGTTTTTTAACAACTGGTTCTCTGCCCTAATGACCGGCTGGGTAGGCATGGCTAGGGGGGCTCATGTGACTGGTGGAAGTAAGTGACATCGAGTTGGCCATGCCCACCCAGGTTTTGTGGCTCCCGGTGTTTTCTTATCTGTGGGAAATGGGTCCAAATGGCTCTTTGAGTGTTTAAGATTGCAGACCCCTGGTTTAGGAAGAAGATGAGAGCAAACCACTTGCCAAAAAAATCTGCAGGGACTAATCTAGTCAGATGCCAGGAGTTAACACCAACTTTGGTATGTCTAGTTTGATGAAAAGAAGGACTAGGGGTGACATGATAGCAGTATTCCAATATCTCAGGGGCTGCCACAAAGAAGAAGGAGTCAAGCCCTTGAGGGTAGGACAAGAAGGAAAGAATGGAAACTTATCAAGGAGACAAGCAACTTAGAAATAAGGAGAAATTTCCTGACAGTTAGAACGATAACTAGTGGAACAACTTGTCTCCAGAAGTTGTGAATGCTCCAACACTGGAAGTTTTTAAGAAGATGTTGGAAGTGTCTGAAGTGGTGTAGGGTTTCCTGCCTAAGCAGGGGGTTGGACTAGAAGATCTCCAAGGTCTCTTCCAACTCTGTTATTCTATTCTAACTTTAAGGCACTGTCCTCCAAAAAAGTACAAACAATTCACCAGATGCTATTCCAGTGGTGAAATCCAGCAGGTTCTGACAGGTTCTGGAGAACTGGTAGCAGAAATTTTGAGTAGTTCAGAGAACTGGCAAATACCATCTCTGGCTGGCCCCAGAGTGGGGTGGGAATGGAGATTTTGCAATATCCTTCCCCTGGAATTGGGTAGGAATGGGGATTTTGCAGTATCCTTCCCCTGCCACGCCCACCAAACCACGCCCACAGAACCGGTAGTAAAAAAAATTGGATTTTACCACTGTGCTATTCCTCAATAAGCAATATCTTTTTTAGACTTGAATTATGCCAAGTGGGCAACGTCAAAGTTTTCAGCCGTAATCTTTGCAGGATGCTTCACACACTCTTGTTTACCCTTTAAATCTGTTAAAATCTCCCCCCTCCTTTAAAGGTGTAATCCTGCTCAGTTTTGGAATACAGCCCTTGAGATGTTGCACAAAAAACTGATCTGGTCTTTGCAATGATGGAAGTTTTGCGCTCCTCCATGTGGACAAAAATAGTCAAGCCATTACTTCAGTCTGTCCTTGGAACTCCAGCCAACCAAAATTAGCATAACTTTAGGAAACAGAAGGAAGGGAGGGAGGGAGGAAAGAGAGAGAGAGAGAAAGAGAAAGAAAGAAAGAAAGAAAGAAAGAAAGAAAGAAAGAGAGAGAGAGAGAAAGAGAGTGAGAGAGAAAGAAAAAGAGAAAGAAAGAAAGAAAGAAAGAAAGAAAGAAAGAAAGAAAGAAAGAGGGAAGGAGAAAGGAAAGAAAGAAAGAAAGAGGGAGGGAGGGAGGAAGGAAAGAAAGAAAGAAAGAAAGAAAGAAAGAAAGAAAGAAAGAAAGAAAGAGGAAGAAAGATGAAGGGAGGGAAGGAAGGAAGGAGTAAAGAAAGAAAGGGAGGGAAGGAAGGAGGAAAGAGGGAGGGTGGGTGGGAGGAAAGAAAGAAAGAAATAGGAAGAAAGATGAAGGGAGGGAAGGAAGGAGGGAAGGAGTAAAGAAAGAAAGATGGAGGGAAGGAAGGAAGAAAGAAAGAGGGAGGGAAGGAAGGAAGGAAGGAAGGAAGGAAGGAAGAAAGAAAGAAAGAAAGAAAGAAAGAAAGAAAGAAAGAAAGAAAGAAAGAAAGAAAGAAAGAAAGAAAGAAAGAAAGAGGCACTGCTGGCCATATTCACCTAACCTGCATAATCAAGTCACATTAAAGATTTAGTTTGCTGTCTTCATTAGGAGTTTTTCCTGGTTTAGCAAACACAAATGTTATAATCCAACAAATTCTACAAACCTGGAAATCAGGCTATTTTACCCTCATTTTATTAAGGTGCTCCATCACTGGAGGTTTTTAAGAAAGAAAGAAAGAAAGGAAGGAAGGAAGGAAGGAAGGAAGGAAGGAAGGAAGGAAGGAAGGAAGGAAGAAAGAAAGAAAGAAAGAAAGAAAGAAAGAAAGAAAGAAAGAAAGAAAGAAAGAAAGAAAGAAAGAAAGAAAGATCAGAATATATTGTTCCCAAATTTAAGGAAGCAAGTCACAATTTGCCAACTGGCCTGAGTGTGGTTGTCAGGTTGCACCCACAATCTACCTGCTAAAACTCCAATGTCCCTAGAATGCTTTCACTGCTTGCCTTTGGACATGCACCAGTGATAGTTATCAAGTCCTACTTGCTAAAGCCATAATCAGTGTAATTGGACAAAATGAGTCCTTCAAATTGGATTCAGAAATAAAATTACACCCCAATGGTAATACATATATCCCATGTGTCTATGAATCTTATTCTCTTCCCTTTTCCCTTGCATTGATTTCCTGCAAGGGTCTCCAACCTTGGCAACTTTAAGACTTGTGGACTTCAACTCCCAGAACTCCAGCAAAGTGAAGCTGGCTGGGGAATTCTGGGAGTTGAAGTCCACTAGTTTTAAAGTTGCCAAGTGGGAGACCCCTGCTTTATTGACTCTGGGAGGAAGTCCTTTAGAAAACCAAAGGAAAGAAATAAAACACACTGAATTCTGGGAGCTTCAGGCCCATTGCAATTTTTGGGCCCAGATTCCTATCCATGGTGACTAAGCTGCTATTGTGGCCTGGAATCTTAAGTATTCCCGGGCAAGCAGATTAATAATAAAGAAAAATAATTGTCAGTAGAGTATGAAATCTTGGCTCATGCAGGGATAATATTCAGGGGAATGCAATTATAGGCAATGCCCTATTTTCTGAAGAGAGTGAACAATTTGGGTCATTTTTACCTCTGCTGATGTTTGTTTTGGTTTAAACGATGATGGGAGGCAAGACGTGTGAAATTGCTAAGAGGGGAAAGATAAAAGGGGAATGTGTCTCTCTGCAAGAAACTCTTCCACCATCTTCCTTCAAAAAAAAAAAAAAAAAATTACACCAAATGTTTAATATGGGAGGCCTTTGAATCACAACTGCTAGATGCTGCCCATTTGGAAACTTGGAATGGTTTAGCTGGAAAAGACCGAAGGATACATATTTATGACAACGGTGAAATCCAAATTTTTTGACTACCGGTTCTGTGGGCATGGCTTGGTGGGTGTGGTGTGGCTTGGTGGGTGTGGCTTGGTGGGCATGGCAGGGGAAGGATACTGCAAAATCTCCATTCCCACCCCACTCCAGGGAAGGATACTGCAAAATCCCCATTCCCTCCCTACTCCTGGGGGAAGGATATTGCAAAATCTCCATTCTCACTCCAACCTGGGGTCAGCTAGAGGTGGTATTTGCCTAAGGTGACCAGATTTTAACATTGGTAAAGAGGGACATTGTGGGCGTGGCTTATTTTGTGGGCGTGGATATCTGGTCATGTGACTGGGTGGGCGTGGCTAGCTGGTCATGTGACTGGGGGGGCGTGGCTAGCTGGTCATGTGACCGGGTGGCCATGGCTATGTGTATAGGGTAAGGTGAACAGATTTTAACATTGGTAAGAAGGACACCATTGTGGGCGTGGCTTATTGTGTGGGCGTGGCTTGGAGGCCATGTGACTGGGTGGGCGTGGCTAGCTGGTCATGTGACCGGGTGGCCATGGCTATGTGTATAGGGACTACTCAGAGGGCTGAAAAGTCATTTCTGACAGGTCCTCACACTTTTGACTGGTCCTCACACTTATGACCATCCTCACATTTATGCCCGTGCAGTATTCTTAACAACCATGTCACTCATTTCACAACTGCTTCTCTTCACCATGGTGACAAGATAGGGCAAAAATGTAAAATGTGAGGACAGTCGTAAGTTCGAGGACTGGTCAAAAGTGTGAGGACCAGTCAAAAATAACTTTTTCAGCCCTCTGAGTAGTCCATATGCACAAAAGGACTAACCAGAGGGCTGAAAAAAGTCATTTCTGACAGGTCCTCGCACTTTTGACTGGTCCTCACACTTATGACCATCCTCATATTTATGCCCATGCAGCATTCTTAACAACCATGTCACTCATTTCACAACTGCTTCTCTTCACCATGATGACAAGATAGGGCAAAAATGTAAAATGTGAGGACAGTCATAAGTTCAAGGACTGGTCAAAAGTGTGAGGACCAGTCAAAAATAACTTTTTCAGCCCTCTGAGTAGTCCATATGCATTAAAGGATACAGCAATAGAGAGGGATGAAGGAATGGAAATTAGAGTAGGAGTGAGGGTAAGAGAGGGAGGAAGAGAGGAGAAGGAGAAAGGAAGAGGAAGTAGGGAGGAGAAAAAGAGGGTGGGGGGAAGAGAAAGTAAGAAGGAAAGAAAAGAGAGTGGTGGTAGGTTTGAGGAGAAAGATTGCTGTACAATAAAAAAGATGAAAGGGAAGAAAGCCAACCCCAAGCAAATATAAAGATATTAAGATTAAGAATGAATTGTTAAACTTTAAAGAATAAAAGAGAACAAATATGAATAAATGGCAATAATTAGAAACACACATACAAACATACAATGTATTTTCTTTGAACAGAATATTTGGCTGGTTCACAAATTTAAACAGCGTTTAGTCATTTCAATTAAATTTACAATTTCTATATTTCCTTTTTGCCATATTTATTCCTCATCTATTTTTTTTTAAAAAAACAATATTACCCTTCATCCTCATCTCTAATCTTAATCAAATTCAATTTTTCCCTTCTATTCTATATTATACCCCTTCCCATTGTCATCTATTTTTATATCCATCCTCACATTGGTTAATTATGTAATTATGTAATACAGTTGTTTAATACAAATTCAACATTTTAATATAAATCAATTAGTTATATAACTATCTTTTTTGTATATTAATCAATATGAACATGAATATTCCAATTATTTCCATGCAATCCAATTTCTTACAAATCAATTAATTATATTTACCAATAATAATAAATCAAATAATTTCCCCCATATATTCCTCCAAACCACAACTTAACCATTTCTGCTTTCAACACAATATACAATTATTAATAGTATCTCAATTATTACAATTCCCTAGTTAAATAGAGCTTTTTTTCTTTTGTGTTTTAAAATTTTGAACTCTCCTCTTTTGCCCAAAATTTCCCATTGTTTGCAGTTTTGTACCTACCTTTTTTGGTGAGGAAAAAGAAAAAGAAAAAGAAAAAGAAAGAAATCTCTCTCTGCCTCATTTTGTCACATTGCAGGTTTAGTTTCGCTTTCGCCTTTGTTTTCAGTATAGGGGGAAAAAAATCTGCTCCAGGAACTTTTTGCAGCTTTTTGCAGCTAATTAACCTAGCGGAAGCTGTTAACAGGGGCTGTTTTTTTCTATTTTTGCAGGCATGGGTCTATTCATTTTTTTTTAACACTGATCAGCTGTAGGTCGGCCCTTTGAAGCCCCGCGGCAAGAGTTTAAAGAGTTTTTTTTTCCTCTAGCCATCAGCGGGGATTCAGGAGGCAGCCGGGACTCAGGAGGCAGAATGAAAAATCGGGACTTTTTTAAAACGCCGCGGGACGCGGGACAAATTGCTCAAAAGCGGGACTGTCCCGCCAAAAGCGGGACGTCTGGTCACCTTATATTTGCCGGCTCTCCAAACTACTCAAAATTTCCGCTACCGGTTCTCCAGAACCTGTCAGAACCTGCTGGATTTCACCCCTGGTTTATGACCGTAGAAAGTTAGTACTCACCCCTCTTAGAAAAATGAAATATTTTAGGAAAGATTAAAAAGGCAGAATATTATATTTTATAATATTTAGAAACATGTTTCTAAAGACAGAAACTCAGAGCCCCAGCTCCCTGCCCCCAGCAGATATTTGGTGCCCATGATGCTCCAGGACCGTGATGGCGAATCTATGGCATGCGTGCCAGAAGTGGCACAGAGAGCCCTTTCTGTGGGCATGCGTGCCGTCGCCCCAGCTCAGCCAGCTGGTTGTCTGGTTTCAGAGGCACACATACGTTCCCAGCCAGTTGGTCGTCAGGTTTTCAAGGCATGCATGCATGCCCACCAGCTGGTTGTTGGATTTCTGACGTGCGCATGCGTGCCAGCCAGTTAGTCATTGGGTTTCCAAGGTGTGCATGCATGCCGGCCAGCTGATCCTTGGGTTTCTGGCACTGTGGCACATGCATGCGCGGGCCTTCTGGTTTGGGCACTCTGTGCTTAAAAGGTTCACCATCACTGCTCTAGGACATGATAGGATTATCTAGCAGCAGGGCTCACTGCATTACAAAATCACCTGGAGACATTGCATTACCCAACAAGCTTCAACCAAGCTTGACTCAGAAAACCTACAAGGTTAGCTCTGACCCCTACAGCAGCCAATAGCTTGCACAGGAACAGGAAGCTCAAGTTCAAATCCCAAGAGAGGGTATAAATAACCGTCTCTCTCAACTCCATGTGGTCAGCTGCACCAGGACCATGTGCTTGATGGTTCCGCTCCATTAAGCCATCTTTCCAATCAGCCACCATGTTTCCAGTGTCTTTCTCCCCACTTGGAACTGAACCAAATGGACATTTCTTCTAGCATGACCATTTCTTTAGGTTTTATTGCTAATTGAAAGATGTTCAAGAAGATGAGTTTCAGGATCCCTGGAATCTGTCAGGATTCCATGAATTCTCTGACATTTATCACAGTGGTGGGATTCTTTTGTCATAATTTCACAGGGGTAGATATAATGTTAACCCTTTTATGAATCATCGTACATGATTTACACAAGGGTTATCATTACACAAGTACATCTTGGCCTGAACCCATAAGTATTTAAACGAGCCAGCCAGCTTTCTGTTTTGACCTAGGTTTACTGAGTCATTACAATACACAATTAGTCCCCCAAAAAACTATTTTATTGTAACAGCTGAGAATTACGTTCATTCCCTGCTGAGTCCCAATTAGTTGCAAAACAAGTCCTTCGGAAGAACTCCTTCAGGATAATCACCAACTTTTATCTTCTTTGACACCCTGCTAAAGGCCTTACTTGGCAAAGCCCCACGAAGTTCAGAAACAAACAAGAGATGCCCACTGGAAACAGAGTTAACAATGTTGCTTTCCTGCAAAAGGCCCAAGTGCCTTTGTTTCTCTTTTAAGCCTTATGGGAGGGGCCAATCATCTCCTGGCCTTACTCCTGAGTCGTCCCTTTTGCTTTAGCTGCTCTTGCCTTCTGGCGGCTCTGTGCATGCATGCACTATGAACAGGCTCCTCCTGTTTCTCTGCCTCTCTGCTGTCTGACTCTGGGGGCTCCGGAGTCCTTGCATCATTCCCAGATGGCCTTGGCCCCATCTCTGCTTCCAACGCAGAGCCCTCGTCGGGGCTTTCCCCAGACTCCAGGACTGGCCCATGTTCGTCCCCAGCCTCCTCACTATCTGACTCCGCTGCCAGCTCCTCAGGCTGCTGGTGAACCAGAACACTTTCATGTCTAAAAGGTGGAACTAAAACTCAAGGGTTCTCACTTTCTAGCCTGGTTCCTTAACCACTAGACAAAATGAAAAATTCTTTCATTGTTTACTTTTCTCTACTTTAGTCTCCAAGAGCCCAAAACAAGGACTAGTGAAACTAAGGGTGGGGTATGCCCATCCCTGCTGCCTTAGAAAGTAACAGTTTTAAATTATTATTTTCTAACTGCATTTTCTTTTGAATGTGGCAAGTTTAGGTTGATGATAAAATAGACTTCCAGTTAGCTTTTGGCTCTGCAGCCATTCTACCGTACTCATCATTTAGATCAATGTTTATCCACTTTGGCAAGGGGAATTCTGGGAGTTGAAGTCCTCAGATCTTCAAATTCACAAAGTAGAGAAGGACTGAGTATCATGCTGGCTGGGGAATTCTGGGAGTTGAAGTCCGCACATCTTCAAGATCACAAAGTAGAGAAGGTCTGGTCTAAATCATGAGTATCATGCTGGCTGGGGAATTCTGGGAGTTGAAGTCCGCACATATTGTTCATATTGCAAAGTTGGGAAACGCTGACTTCGATAATTTGAGTGTCAACACTCTCACTGCCCAACTTGAGACACAGTAAATTGGAAAGATTTAGACTTAAATCTCCGCTCTCCCATCTGCATGTGTAGCCAGACAAGCCAATTTTGGCTTCTCTCCTGTGTCAAAAAGGTGAATAAGGCAAAACGGTAATGGAAGGGAAATATACTGTATATTAGCAGTTTTTCATGGCATCTATGAAATGTACAGATGTGAGAAAAGCAAAAAAAAAAAAAAAAAGGCTTTTGTAGCATACTCGTCTCAGCTGGAAGCTGATCGCAGGCTGAAGCCTGCTGAGTGCTCAGTTATATTAGCCTTGCACAGGGAAGCCAAAGCTGAAATGTAATTTATTTCCTTGCTGGTGTTGTTATAACCTGTATCGCATTTGGTTGGAAAATGCACACGCTTGGTGTATTATTTTTTTTAAAAAAAGAAAAACTATTTCTGCATCACATTTATAGTCAGTATTAAAAGAGGAGGATGCAGACAACAAAATGTATACTAGTCTACAAGTTCTTGTTTCTTTTTTTTTATTTATTTATTCAGTTTCCATAGCTGCTCATCTCAGCCAGGTGACTCTGTTGTCTTAGGCCAGGGGTCTGCAACCTTAAACACACAAAGAGTCATTTGGACCCGTTTCCCACAGAAAAAAAAACCACCGGGAGCCACAAAGGTCTTAATTGGAACCTCCCATTCAATTTTGGAGCCAAGCGGAAGTCCGGTTCCCCCACCATAGTGTCTCCTCCTAGAGTGGCGTCCTTTTTCCTCTACCTGTCCTAACCAAAAGCCCTATCAATTGTGGAGCCAACTGGAAAACCGGCCCCTCGCCATAGAGTCTCCTCCTGGCACGTCGTGCTTCCCCCCCCCCAACTGGAATCTCCTCTCAAAATTGTGGTGCCGACAAGGAGCCGCAGCAGAGGGATGAAAGAGCCACATGCGGCTCCAGAGCCGCGGGTTGCCGCCCCCTGTCCTAGGCATTACAGGCAGTCCTCGACTTACAACCTTAAATGGAATCAGCCCATTACTGTCGCAAGTTGTGACAGTTGTAAAGCAGGTCATCATGGGACCGACCTTATTTTATGAGACTTTTTCACAATGCTTGTTAAGTAAATCATTGTGGTCACTAAGTGAATCTGTTGTTAAGCAAACATCACAGTCGTTAGCAATAGCAATAGCAATTAGACTTATATACCGCTTCATGGTGCTTTACAGCCCTCTCTAAGTAGTTTACAGAGTCAGCCTCTTGTCTCCAACAGTCTGAGTCCTCATTTTACCAACCTTGGAAGGATGGAAGGCTGAGTTAACCTTGAGACGGTCAGAATCGAACTGATGGCAGTCAGCAGAATTAGCCTGCAATACTGCATTCTAACCACTATGCCCCCATGGCTCCTCAAGAGAACACATTGTTCGCTATTGGGCATTTTTGCCCAAAATTGGAAGTAAATGCTACTTTGGAGCAAAAACATTGTAAATTGCAAAAATGTGACCACGGGACTCTGGAAACAGCCATAAATGCGGACTGCTTCTCGAATGCCCAAAATTCAGTCTCATGTCAGTGGGGGGTTGGGGAGGGGTGGGAGTGATTGAAACTTCAGAACCAGGTCATAAATACTTTTTTTTTTTTGGGGGGGTGTCCATGTATAGCTAGGGAATGCTGAAAATTGAAGTCCATATATCTTAAACTAGCCAAGGTTGAAAAACACGGATGTAAAATAATTAATATTTGTCACAGTGCTGTCCCCAATGCAATTTTTTTTCCCCAGAACAAAAATATAAAAAGTCAAACCAATTTAATTCAGGATTAGGAAATTGAACAGAAGAAAATAAATAAACGAGGCACTGAATTGTGAAGTAGCATAATTGTTCTTACCTGAGTAACAACAGTTCATATTTTTTTCCCCTCCCAGAATTGATGGCATAGATTCTGCTATAGATCTTTCTTCGGGACGCCTTACGCACAGTCACTCACGCCCTTGTTACCTCCCGGCTGGACTACTGTAATGCTCTCTACATGGGGCTCCCCTTGAAGAGCACTTGGAGGCTCCAACTGGTCCAGAATGCGGCCGCGTGGGTAATTATGGGTGCAACCCGTTGCGCCCATGTAACACCTTTCCTGCGCGAGCTGCACTGGTTCCCAGTGGTCTTCCGGGTGCGATTCAAGGTGTTGGTTACCTTGAACGCATTAAAACACTCCATGGTTCAGGACCTGGGTACCTACGAGACCGCCTTCTGCCATCAATAGCCTCCCACCGTCCAGTTCGCTCCCACAGAGAGGGACTCCTCAGGGTGCCGTCGGCCAAATTACGTCGGCTGGCGACACCCAGGGGGAGAGCCTTCTCTGTGGGAGCCCCTGCCCTTTGGAATGAACTGCCCCTGGACATACGCAAGATCTCTGACCTCCGAGTTTTCTGCTGTGCTCTTAAGACCCTGCTCTTCTGACAGGCAGGGCTAGCTTTATAAATTGAGTTTTAAATTTGGAATTCTTAATTTTTTGGGTTTTTTAGTTAATTGGCCTTAAATGTAATACTTTTAATAATTTTTAAATTTAAATTGTGATATTTGTATTGTGTTTTTACCTGGCTGTACACTGCCCCGAGTCCTTCGGGAGAGGGGTGGTATAGAAATAAAATTATGCTTATCCTTATCCTTCCTCATTGCTGCAGTTAAGAGGAAGTAACTCACAATCTCTAGGCCAGTTTTAGAGGACTTGTTTGCTGCTATATACAATGACTATATAAAGCTTTTCTGATTGTCGACCTAAACATCTGACTTCCCCGGGATTTCCAAGAATTTAAGCAAAAGAAAACTAGCTTTTTCTCAGCTGAGAAATATCATGCAGGGAACTACAGTCCAAAAGTCCGTGGGCAGCTGAGATAGGAGCTAAACTTGATTTCATTTATATTTATAGTGATTTTTTTTTTTAAAAGAAAATTAGATTAACAAGAGAAAACTGAATTAAAAGGAGTGCCAGTTTGGGTGTCATGGTTAAAGGCATCAGGCTGGAAACTCAGAGACTGAGTTGTAGTCCCACCTTAGGCACAAAGCCAGCTGGATGATCTTGAGCCAGACACGTTCAGACAGCCCCTTAGGAAGGAGACAAACCACTTCTGCAAAACCTTGCCAACAAAATTTGTCCAGGCAGTCTTCAGGAATTGCACACGATTGAACAGAAGAAATTAAAACAAAATGCAGGGGTGGGCTTCAAAAAATTTAGCAAGGGATTCTCTGCCCAGTTGCTGGGAGGGTGTGGTCCAATGGTGGGTTGCTCCCGGTTCGGACCGGTTCGTAAGAACCGGTAGTAAAACCGGCGGGAGGCTCCTCCCACTGTCCCGGACATCATCATGCACAGAAGAGCGTACGTGTGTGCGGCCCTGTTGTGAACCAGTAGTAAAGGTAAGTAGAACCCACCCCTGGTGTGGCCATGGTGAGCATGGCCTACTTGGCCTCCTGCACCACGGCGGGGTGGTGGTGGTGGTGGCGTTTTTGCCCTCCCTGGGCTCTGGAGGCTTTCCTTGAGCCTCTGGGAGGGTGAAAACAGCCTCCACAGGCTTCGGAAGCCCTCTGAAGGCTGGAAATGACCCATTTTTGCCCTCCCTGAGCATCTGTGCACACCCTGCACTTAACTGCATCCAAAGCGGGCCAGGTGGGGACTCCTGGGAGCGGCAGGGTGGGGTGGGAGGGGCCAGCCAGGAGTGGGATTTGGGGTTCTCCGAACTGCACAGAATCTTAATTAGAGGTTCTCCTGAACCTCTGTGAACCCCCAGCAGCCCACCCAGTGGTGAAATCCAATTTTTTTTACTACCAGTTCTGTGGGCGTGGTGTGGCTTGGTGGGTGTGGCTTGGTGGGCGTGGTGGGGGAAGGATACTGCAAAATCTCCATTCCCACCCCTCTCTGGGGTCAGCCAGAGGTGGTATTTGCTGGTTCTCTGAACTACACAAAATTTCCGCTACCGGTTCTCCAGAACCTGCCTGAGCCTGCTGCATTTCACCCCTGAGCCCACCCCTGATTAAATGTAGCTAATGATGACCAGAGGCAACTGGACCTTCTGGGGGAGGGGCAGGGGTGGGTTCTATTTTTTTTTACTACCGGTTCTGTGGGCGTGGCTTATTTTGTGGGTGTGGCTTGGAGGTCATGTGACTAGGTTGGCGTGGCTAGATGGTCAGAGTCATTTCTGGAAGGTCCTCACACTTACGACCAGTCCTCACACTTACGACCCAACTCATTTGTTTGCTTTTAACACTGTAGGACGGCCCTTTGAAGCCTCGTGGCAAGAGTTTAAACAGTTTTTTTCCCCTCTAGTCATCAGCTGGGACTCAGGAGGCAGCAATAGATTGGGGGTGGGACCAAATAAAAGGTAAGAATAACATGGGTGGGTGGGGGGGGGAGGGCAGGGGGGGGAGAACCGGTTTGGTGACATCATATCATCACCGCTACTGGCTCGGCTGAACCGGACCGAACCGGGAGGAACCCACCACTGGGGAGGGGGTTTGTGTGGATTTTTTTGAAGATGTTTCGCTTCTCATCCAAGAAGCTTCTTCAGCTCTGACTGAATGGTGGGGAAATCAGAGCTGAAGAAGCTTCTTGGATGAGAAGTGAAACGTCTTCAAAGAAAAAAAAAACAAGAAAGTCCAGTTGCCTCTTGAAAAAGCACCTTTGGGACAACCATGACCTGGGTGACTGAGAATCTCCATAGACATCTGTCACAGCAACATTTAAAATCTGATAGCAATTTCTGGAAGTTTGTGAGAGGCCACAAAGATTGTCATCTCTGTCTCTAACAACCAGATGGCTTAATCAACTGAAGCATCTGCTCTGCTCCCTAGCTATGGTCCTTCTCTAGGCATTTAGATCTTGGTGGACTTGGCTCTGACTTGGATGAAGAAATTAAAGATCAGAGTTTAAAGGAGACCGAAGAGTCAGGCTTAATCAAAGAAGAAGAAAGCCCATCAGTTTTCTTGATATGAACATATACCCAACATTTTCATAGAGAATATCAGGATTCATTTTGAAATACTGAACCTTATTGGTAGAGAAGCAGAAAAATTATAGAATGATCTTGGAGATGTCATTAAATAATTCACGTTCATCTTTGAGGACTTCTCTAAGTTCATTCCCTAATGAAGGTGCCAAAAATGAAGAAATAGAAGAAAGCAAACTGAATGTCAAAAAAACAAAAACAAAAAAAGCCATGGCAATTGCCAAGAAGAGATGCCAAAGCCAAGAAGGACAAAAATCTCAGAAAAGAACTTATCAAAGAGTTTCAGAGAGCTGTTAGAAGAGATAAGAAGCACATGGTCACAGATATTTCTATAGGATTCAATTCAAACCCTCTATCAGGAATTGAACTCCTTGAATTCCTGGTAATAGTACATTAGCTTTAGGAGCTAAGGAAGGGATATATAGGAGGAGGAGGGGAGAGGAATAGGAAGAGGAAGAGGAAGAGGAAGAGGAAGCAAGGAAGAAGAAGAAGAAGAAAAGAAGGAGGAGGAGGTGGGGGAAGAAGAGGAAGAGGAGGAGGAGGAAGACGAAAAAGAAGAAGAAAAGAAGATGAGGAGGAAGAGGAAGAAGAAGAGGAAGAAGAAGAAGAAGAGGAAGAGCAAGAGCAAGAAGAAGAGGAGGAGGAGGGGAAGAGCTGTTACGTTATGTCATGCCTTACATGACATAACATTACTTACATTATTTATCTGAATGAATAAGTTCATATATCCATATGTAAACTAATTACATAATTACAAGGTTGACTCAGCCTTCCATCCTTTCTAAGGTAGGTAAAATGAGGACCCAGTTTGTGGGGGCAATAAGATGACTTTGTATAAATATACAAAAGTATGAAGGCTATTGCTTAACACATTGTAAGTCACCCTGAGTCTCCGGAGAAGGGCGGCATATAAATCAAATTAAAAAAATAATAATATGGAAATTCACAGTGTGATCATCTCAATCCAACCTACCTCACAGAAGTGCAGTTACAGGAATAAGCAAAGGATAAACCCCCATCTAAGCCATTGATCGTTGGGGGAAATGTGGGATCTAAATTATGTAATGGGATGCAATTTCATCACTTGCTCTATATTAGACTATCCCATTATACATCTATCCATTGTCCAAAAATAAAAGGCTGACAAAAGTACAGATCAGCCTTTAATTGTCACCTGATTGTTGATAGGTGAATCACCTATAAATGACCTTAAATTCACCATGACCAAAATGGAGATAAAAGAAGTCTCAGCGTTTTCCCACATTGTTATCTTGGCGTGAATTGCAAATGTAGCAGAGACTGCTTCGGTTTTGTTCCTGAATGTGAAAAAGGCAAGTTTTTATTTATTTTTTTTATTTTATAAAAGCATGCCCAGCCACAAATGAGCAAGAGTCTCCTCACTAATGCCTAATTGCAGAGCAATTTCAAGGTTCTCATTCTTTCTTCTCATTTCACTCTAATCCAGCTTTTGCACTAGCCCGACTCCTTTCAAGAGAACGAATGCCCTTTGTAAAGTAGGACGCAAGGACAGCCTTCTTCTGTGCGCTGTCATCCACTTTGGTAGAAATGTCTTTTGACAGTGCAGTCAACTGAAAATTTCAATACAGGACGACATTACAGTTCAGCCCTCGTTCTGTTCTTGAGCTGCTGGAGATTGCAGCACGGAAGAAGGAAGCAACACGTAAAGCAAGAGATACAACATCGATCAGATAGCCAAATGAACAATGCAGGCGAAAAGAGAAGGCAACGGCACTTTGAGCATATTTTTTTTACAAAGTTAGCATCCACCCCAGTGGTGAAATCCTCTGAGGATCGCCAATGGTTCGCTGTTCGCACATGTGCATTGTGCACTGTGCACCAAAAACACGCTATGTGCGTGCATGTTCATCACACACCAAAAGCATACTGTGTACGCATGCGCAGCACGTGCCAAATCCACACTTCGTGCGGAAAAAGAAGACTTCATTAGGTAAGGAGAACAGCAAGGGGGCGGAACAGCTGTGCCACGCGATTTATATTCGCTAGAAAGCAGGAAATCCTGCTTTCTAGCGAATATAAATCGCGTGGCACAGCTGATAGTCGGAAATATCAGTTTGGATGAACCAGTAGCTTTTTTTAACTACTGATTCACCCGAACTAGTAGTTTTTATCACTACCGGTTTGCCTGAACCGGGGCGAACTGGTAGCATTTCACCCCTGATCCATCCTTCTCCTAGAAGAATGAAATATTTTGGGAAATATTAAAAAAGGCAGAATATTATATTTCCCTAAAGGAGAAACATGCTCTTGGAAAGCAGCCCCTACCTTTGTTAATAGCCCCAGCAGGACTGGGCCACCCTATCTACAAGACAAAAGACTTTCATCTCCAGGAAGATGGGATTAAGACATGACCCTCCAGTACATTATAGGATTATCTAGCAGCAAGGCTCACTACATTGCAAAAGGACATCATCAGTCCAAGGTTCAACCAAACTTGATTCAGACAAACATGACCCCACCCACATGGCCCCATGGGAGTCTGACAACAGCCAATAGGATACATATTCTTGCACAGGAACAGGAAGCTCAAGGGCAAAGCCCAAGAGAAGGTATAAATAACCCTCATTCTCAATTCCATGTGATCAGCTGCCCAGGACCTCGAACCCATGTGGTCCTGTTCATCAATAAACCATCTTTCCAATCAGCCTCCATGTTTCCAGTGTCTTTCTCCCTACTTGGAACAGATGAATATTTCTTCCAACACTTTATTCCAAACAATGGCAAATAACAAGAAACCCCCTTAACTGCATCCCCAAGACTGATAACCAGCTATAACTTATCAAGAGAAGGAAATCAGAGCAAATGATAGGACTGGCTAAACTGAAGGCTTTGGAAGCTGGAGGCATTTATGCTTAGTTGGAACTTGGCTAAAAGGAAGTTATATGATGCAAATGCCACAACTTTTATCAGAGGCTGGGAAGCCAGTATTTCACAGGGCTGTTTGCATGATGACTTAATTGTGTGCGCGCATATGTGTGTATTGTTGTGAGCTTGGTAGTACCCAGTCACTGGGGAAACAGGACAGTGTTGAGCGTCAGGTAAAAGAGTATAAAAACCCGTGGCATGTTTTGATCTGGGTCCACCTCATGTGCACCCATATTTGCAAATACGTCCATAAACTTTTGCTACTTTCTGGTACCAGATTGCCTTCTTGCTTTATTGCTTCATTCCCATTTCTAACAAGTGCAACTCACGTAACAAAGGTGTTAGATGGACAAACCGAGGGAGCCCATTACTGTGCACGCTGTTGTAATTGGGACCAGTTGAAGTTTCTGGGTAGTCTCCAAGGCCAGCCCCAGGAGTAACGCACCTCAGTAATTCAAATGGGAGGTGAACAAAGCATGAATGACCATGAGCAAGGCCGCCTAGTCCAGGAAAGGACACAATTGGCACACTAGATGATTCTGTGCAAAGGCCCTCTCTAGACACAGTTGCCACCTGCTCCTCAAGCAGGATCTGTGAGTTCAGGAGGACCTACAAATTGTGCACCAGTTCAGCCTAGGGAAATGCCACCCTGTCCAGAGTCAGAGATGAAGTATTGTCTGAGCCTGCATGGCCGAAAACCCACATCTTGGCACATCTGTGTCAGAGGTTGGCAGGCCAGTATTTAACAGAGCTCTGTGCATCTCTCTCTCTCTCTCTCTCTCTCTCTCTCTCTCTCTCTCTCTCTCTCTGTGTGTGTGTGTATTGTCTTTGGTCATCAGTAAGGTTTGGTGAGTCATAACTTTCTCTAATAAGGGACATGGTGGCTCAGTGCTAAGATGCTGAGCTTGTCGATCGAAAGGTCAGCAGTTCAGCTGTTCGAATCCCTAGTGCCGCATATTAGGGTGAGCTCCCGTTCCTTGTCCCAGCTTCTGCCAACCTAGCAGTTCGAAAGCACATAAAAAATGCAAGTAGAAAAATAGGGATGACCTTTGGTGGGAAGGTAACAGCGTTCCGTGCGCCTTTGGCATTTAGTCATGCCGGCCACATGACCATGGAGACGTCTTTGGACAGCGCTGGCCAAGGGTGAAATCCAGCAGGTTCTGACAGGTTCTGGAGAACCGGTAGCAGAAACTTTGAGCAGTTTGGAGAACTGGCAAATACTACTTCTGGCTGGCCCCAGAGTGGGATGGGAATGGAGATTTTGCAATATCCTTCCCCCAGGAATGGGAAGGGAATAGGAATTTTGCAATATCCTTCCCCTGTCACGCCCACCAAGCCATGCCCACAGAACCAGTAGTAAAAAAAATTGGATTTCACCACTGGCGCTGGCTCTTCGGCTTTGAAACGGAGATGAGCACTGCCCCCTAGAGTCAGGAACGAATAGTACATATATGCAAGGGGAACTTTTACCTTTAACTGTCTCTAAGGTTTTAAAAGAACATGATGACTGAAACATATAAAGCTCCTTGCCTCTGCGGGGCCTAAATGAACATGGGGTTTTTCTTCTTGGGTTCAGAAGACACCTGTGAGGTATCTTGACATTCACACCAAGGCTCCAAATTGGTTTTGTACTTTTGGATTTGAAGAACCCAAGACAACTTGCTTATTTGTTGCTGGATTGGTTTGTAGGAGAAATCTCAAAGAAGCTGGCAAAGAAGAGTGAAGTGAAATTCAATTCCATCGTTTGGGTAAGAGAGAGAGAGAGATATTAATTTTAAGACCTCAAAAAACTAAGAGGCCTTTGGGGAACAATCTTGAGAAACATAGAAGTCTGCTTTGGATTTTCCTATTGCATTCATTTACCCACATGCAGTGGTGAAATGTAAAATGTGTTACTACTGGTTTACTACCTCTTTGGCTGAAGAGATTGTAAAAAAAATGCTTTTAAAGCCTCTGATGATCCCAGCTGACTTGTCTGATCGGCAGAGGCTTTTTTTTTACTTTTAAAAGCATTTTCTGGCCAAAGAGGTTGTAGAAAAAATGCTTTTAAAAATAAAAAAAAAGCCTCTAATGATTGTGCGGCTCAGCTGGGCAATGGGGGGGGGGCAGAGATTTTTGCTACCGGTTCTCTGAACCACCCGCCTCCATTGCTACCGGATCAGGCGATCCGGTCCAAACCGGGAGCATTTCACCCCTGCCCACATGAACAACAAAACAGCCACTGCTTGTGCTCTGCATTTTGCAAAATTGCACCAGGCTTTCATTTGGAAATTTTTAGCGTTACATCCAAGTCAGTTATTGTTTTGATTTCCAGTGAGGTCTTTTATAAAAACCGAATGTTTCTTCTGTCCTGGGATGAGAAGGAGTCTGCCTTTGTCATCAATCAAAGTTTGTGGCTTAAACACAATTCCTGCAGGACACGTCCATCGTTTTTATGGAAGCAACATGGAAGTGTTTTTGCACTGTCGTTTCCCAGGATATTTATTTAACTTTCCAGTCAGTTCTGTAGTAGCCATTGTCAAGTGATATATATATTTTCACTATATATATATATTTTCATGCACACATGTAAATATACGCAGTTCAGATCTGCTTAGCATTTTGCTAAGGAAGTTGTAAACCGACCCCATTCTTTTATTCCTGCCAAAGGACACCACATGGAAATGTTTATGTGAGTTGAGATCGAGCTGTTTTACTAATTGTTGCATTGGCTTATATTGTGTTTTAATTGTTTACTTTTTATTTTAAATGTTAAGCTACCTTGAAGGTCCTAGGGGTAGAAAGACAGGATAATGCGAATAACAAACAAGCTTAAATAAGTCAAATATTTTATTAGCATCTGGTGGGCTACAGATTCCCTACTTTTATGCTAAAAGATTAAAACACAATGTTCTTTAAACACCATCATAAGACGGAACTCAGCTTTCTTATTAGAAATGACAACTGTGATTTTTGCCTACAGCCTCTCTCTGGTACATAGTTTCAATGCAGCCCAAGTTGTATATAAACTATGGTTAATTGTTTTCTCATTAAGGGTGGTGAAATAGCTGGAAAAATCACATACCCTTTTTGGCAAAACATTTTGTAGATATTGAGAAAATGCCATTTATTCCCCACTGCTGAGCATGAACGGGGTAGCCCAATCAAAGAGTCATAAAAATGTTCTTTCAAACTATGTTATGATTCCATGGAAAACTCATCTTGCCATGTGATGGTTATATGCTCCTGGCAGGTAGTTCCTTTTAAAAGGGTTTTTTTAAGCACTTCAGGCTTCTTCCCACCAGCAAAGAATGGTTAATGATAAACTGTGATTGTGCAGAAAGAGGGGGAAGTGAGTTGACTTTTGCCTGCATTCGAGAATCAGAGGAGACCTATCTATTGGGCTTGCCATAATCCTCAATGCGCAGAATTACATTTGTCCAAGTGCCACCTCTTCTCAAATAAAAACAGTGAGCCAAAGCATTGAAGGCAAGCTCTACATTTTACACAACATTAAAACAGGGTGCAAAGGTTCAGCCGTTAAAGATGCTGATCTTGTCAGCTGGAAAGCTGACAGCTTGAGTTCAAGACCTGGGCACTGCATGATGGGGTGAGTTCCAGGGGTGGGCTGCTAGGGGTTCGCAGGGGTTTGAGAGAACCTCTAGCTAAGATTCTGTGCAGTTCAGAGAACCCCCAAATCCCACTCCCAGCTGGCCCCACCCACCCCACCCTTCCCATGAGTCCCTATACAGCCTGTTTTGGATGCAGGTAAGTGCAGGACTCGTGCGGAGGCTCGGGGAGGGCAAAAAACAGGCCTACCGGAAGTTCGAGTGGGCCTCCAGAGCCTGGGGAGGCCATTTTCGCCCTCCTGGATGCTCGAGGAAAGCTTCTGGAGCTTGAGGAGGGCAAAAATGCCCCACCGCCATGGTGCAGGAGACCTACTAGGCCACACCTACCAAGGCCACGCCCACCCAGCAACTGGGCAGAGAACCCTTTGCTAAAATTTTTGAAGCCCATCCCTGGTGAGGTCCCATCACTTACCCCAGTTCCTGCCCATCTAGAAGTTCGAAAGCATGCAAATGTGAGTAGACAAATAGGTACCACTTTGGTAGGAAGGATAATTGCATTCTATGAGTCTCAGTGTATAGTCATGCTGGCCACATGACCACGGAAATATCTTTGGATAATGCAGGCTCCCTCAACTAAGAAATGGAAATAAGCACTGCCCCTAGAATCAGGCACAGCTGGGCAGAGAATACTTTCATCTTTAAAAGAGGAAGAGCAAAAAAACAAGTGAAGAACAAGGTGTCTCCTCAACATTGCTGGGAGAAGCTACTGTAGGTAGGCACTCTGGTAGGAAAGCCATGCTTCCCAACAGATGATGTTGCTTGATTGATGGGATGTAGGACACCCTCATCCTGTCTGATTGTGCAGGATGGACAGAAATTATCAGACAGAGATGGTCCATCATATAACCAGGCTCTGTGCCCTGAACAGATTTATGCAAGGTAATCACAACTATGAATTGTACCCAGAAACCTACCATACTAATAATTAATATAGCTTGCCTAATAGTGGCCTTCCATGGGTATACCAAGTCATACCCACTACATGCATTTTGGACCACTGTAGTTTCTGGATTGTCATCAAGGTCATCCCCGTGTAAAATACACTACAGTATCTGGTGCTTTCTGAGTTTGATTATTTTCTTACAGACCTTTCATTGTCCAACAAGGTAATATCATCAGTGCTAGTAGGAAGTGATAGGGGTTTGGTCTCTGTTTATATACTAGTAGTTTAGTCAGTCTTGATGGGAATTTTCTTGGTGGTGCAGTAGTTAGAATGCAGTATTGCAGGTTAATCCTGTTGACAGCTGACTGCCAGCAGTTTGGCAGTTCGAATCTTACCGGTTTAAGGTTTACTCTGCCTTCCAGTGAAGGGATGGAAGGAAAACCACCCATGCATCAAAGTGGGCTCACTCACCGAGAGAGAAGCTAGGTACATGCATGACACAGAGACACTTCCTGACAGGCCAGTCAGGATAAACAGGGGCAAAAAGCCAGAAAGGTTAGGGGACTACGTACTATCCCTCCACACTAACCAACTAACCCCCAACACATATGAGGACGTACTAAAGTTACCGGATGAGGAGAGAGAAAAATGGGAACAGGTCATGGGAAGGGAAATGGACAGCCTGAGGGAACTAAACGTATACACTCCCTCTAAAGTCCCAATAGGAAAGACGACCATAGGCACTAGGTGGGTCTACAAAGTTAAAACACTAGAGGGAAACAAAGCGCTCTACAAAGCTAGGCTGGTGGCACAGGGGTTCGCCCAGAAATACCCTGATGACTACACGGAAACATACTCCCCCACAGTCAGGGCTGAGAGCGTGAAATGTGCGCTGGTAATTGCATCACTGCTAGGGTTAGAAGTGCATCAATTCAACGTGCAAACCGCTTATCTGCACGCTGAACTCGATAAAGAGATATACGTGAGAGCGCCACCTAGCCAAAACACCAAGAAGGGAGAAACCTGGATCCTAAACCGAAGCTTTTATGGACTCAAAACAGTCAGGGAAACGTTGGTACGAGTGTCTATCCAAGACATTGAAATCCATGGGATTCTCAGCCACCTCGGCCGACAACTGCTTCTTCACCAAGAAGTCAGACAGTTCCCTCGAGTATGTTTTGATATATGTAGACGATATATTGTATATCGGTGATCAAGCTAGCAAATGTAATAACTTCGCCAATGAGCTGGGAAAACACTTTACGCTAAAAATATTGGGCAAGGTAGATAAATACTTGGGGGTGCAAATCACAAAAACAGGCAAAGGTTTCCAACTGTCACAGAAGGACAAAATTTTGGAACTAATACATAAATGCAACATGACAAACGCCAAGGGGTGTGAAACACCAATGCAACCAGATTTCTTGAAGGACATGTATAATGAGGCTGAGGCTTACTATTTCACCAGGCCGGCCTGGCCTAAATTTCCCCCTCTTTTATAAAAGATTTTTAAAATTTTAAATATCTTTTAGTATTTATATATTCAATTTTAAATTGGTTTTAAAAGTTTGGGGTTTTAAATTTGTTGGGGCCAAAATTATTTAATTTGATTTTATTCTATTTTTAAATTTTGTATTGTATGTGTTTTTATTGTTTGGCTGTACACCGCCCTGAGTCCTTCGGGAGTAGGGCGGTATAGAAATCTAATAAAATGAAAAAATGAAAATGAAAATGAAAATGAAAATGAAAATGAGGCGTTCATGGACAACACATTATACAGATCCACCATAGGCTCCCTACTATACATTGCGAACTGGACTAGGCCAGACATCACCCTGCCAGTTAACTTGCTGTCACGACACGTGGATAAGCCTACTGTGTACCACTGGGAAGCCATCAAAAGGGTATTGAGGTACCTAAAGCAAACCTCCGAGGCTTGCCTATCACTAGAGCCCGAGAACACCACAACACCCACACTCACGTGTTATGCAGACGCTGACTGGGCTGGGGATGTGAAGTGCAGAAAGAGCACTTCGGGTTATATATTCTTTCTAAACAACAGCCCAGTTCATTGGTACACAGGCAAACAGGACCTGGTAGCCACATCCACTACAGAGGCCGAGTATATTTGTTTGTCCAAAGCCGCCAACAACCTGGTCTGGTTTGATGACCTGCTCGCTGACATATGGGCTGAGCCAAACTACCCCATCATCATGCATGAGGACAATAAAGCCGCCATGGAAATATCTAAGGCTGAAGCAGTGGGTCAAAGGTCGAGGCATATCGATATAAAGTACAAACACGTTAGACAGTTCGCGAGCATAGGATTCATAAGAGTTATACATTGTGACACAGAAGAACAAACAGCGGACATTCTAACAAAACCATTGCAAAATAAACAGCACACGTACCTCACATCAAAATTAGGTGTCCTCTTGAAAAGGACACCTCAGGTATGCACCACGCAAGGATACCTCGGCCAGGCATTTAGAGGGGGTTTTGTCATGAATAAATGCCTTGCCTCTGATCCAGAGCTAGAGGCAGGGGGGCTGGACAAGCCAGCCCCCAAGGTCCACCCTAACCCAATAACCCCTCCTTACCTTAGCCACGCCCTGGGGGTACTTAAGGGTCAGCCATGCAGTCCTGCCTCAGTTCCAGACTTGTACCTGTAACGATAAGATGCATAATCAATAAACGATAATTGATCTAATGAAAACCTGTCTATGGAGTTATTGGGCATGATCCTCGAACACATTTAACATAGTTATAGAGACAAGTGAGTGTCTCTATAACTGGAGTGGTGGTAGTGCCAGAGAAAAGTCTTAGGCACAAATATTGATTGTCGAGTTATGCTTGTCTCATCTAACTGATGTCAACCCAAAGCCTGCAGCATCCATGGAAAGAAAGCGTGAGTAACTTTAGAGATTCTTTGTAGTTTTCTTTCTGCTTCATTGACAAAGTCAAAAGAGAAGAGCTGATCCAATGGCTGGAGAGAATGTGAATCACATTATTAGTATTATTTTTCTTTCCCCCTCAGAGAATTGAAGATAGTGTGATAGAACGATTATGGCCTGTGGTGTCTAAATCCATGCTTCAAAGACATCCCCACTCACACTGTCAAATAGGTCATGCGAGTTTGTTTTCTCTCACAAAAAAGGCAGCGTGTGAGCACCATGGGTGACAGGGACTTCGTTAAGAGTTTCTTTAGTTCCTTCACAAACTGTTAAGTCAGTTTTCAGTCTGGAGAGGTGAAGGAAAGTTGAGAAGCAAGAACGTCCTAATTTTGCCTCCTGCGGTGCCCCCTCAGAATTTTTAGACACTCTTTTTTCAAAGCAGTTGTATAAGGCAAACGACGGTTGTGTTATCTTTCATTGCTGTGGCCATTTTAAATGAGTGTCCTTGGGTGAAGATGCTTCAAATTGGTCCATAATACCCTTTTTAGATTTGTTGTGTTGATTCCAGATTTCCAAATGGAATTTATTTTTTTTCAATGGCGCAATTAGATCGGTTTCTGTTTGTTGAGATTGTTTTATAACATTTGCACTAAAATGTCTATGTATGTTTTATTGTGCTAAAATAAAACACGCACATCTTGCTGCACATTTCCTTTGTTTCCATTTTTACCTATACACACACACACGCAGTGGTGGGTTTCAAATTTTTTTACTAACGGTTCTGTGGGTGTGGCTTGGTGGGTGTGGCTTGTTGGGCGTGGCAGGGGAAGGATACTGTAAACTCTCCATTCCCACCCCACTCCAGGGGAAGGATACTGCAAAATCCCCATTCCCACCCCACTCCAGAGAAAGGATACTGTAAAATCTTGATTCCATCCCCAATCCAGGGGAAGGTTACTGCAAAATCTCCATTTCCTCCTGATCAGCTGGGACTTGGGAGGCAGAGAATAGATGGGGGGGGGGCAGTCAGAATTTCTACTACCAGTTCTCTTTCCTGGGGCTGAGAGAGAATGACTATTGGAGAGAGACTGGTTGAGCCAGGAGGAGAAGTCAAGCAGGGAATTAGTCTGAAATCATTATAGAGACACAAGAGGGCATGTCTGACCTTCCTGGAATGGATTAATGTTAGGCACGAACAACCAGATCCACTACCTGAAGAGTTCAATTAGCTATTTTATTGCTCATGCCTCTTTCACAGGAATCTTCCCAGATTGGTGGTTTATACTTGAGCTAGACTAGATAAGATTCAAAATCATTCAAGGAGGATTGGTTCTTGCTCTCTTGCCTATGTAGAGATTCCAGATTAATTCTCCTCTTGACTCCTCCCCCTGGTTTGGCTAATCTTCCTCTGACAGTGGCAGGTCTAATGTCACTCAGATAGTTTTGTGCCTAAGCTACCCTGTTTTCCCAAAAATAAGACCCAACTGGAAAATAAGTCCTAGCATGATTTTTCAGGATGCTCGTAATATAAGCCCTACCCCTAAAATAATCCCCGGTTAAGACTGTCAGCCAGATAGATGCATTTAGTACCGTATTTTCCCCAAAATAAGACCTAACCAGAAAATAAGACCTAATACGTCTTTTGGAGCAAAGATTAATATAAAACTCAGTCTTATTTTCGGGGAAACACGGTAGGAGTAGAACTCATCTTCCCGCAATTTCTACCCTGGTGCCTTTATCACTAATCCAAACTGGCTCTTTTTAAAAACAGATTTGAGGATGTTATTTCCTCAAATATATGCATTAGCATACCAGTTCTTCTCCTACTCTGTCCATTTTCATGGAACACTTGATTCTTTCCCCAAAACTTTGTTTAGAACCCATCGGTTGGCCCCTTTAAGTTGGGATTGGTTGGAGGAGTATTTTGTTCATTCTCTTGGAGCAACTGTTGCTCTTTTTATATAATGTACTTTTCTTTCTTTCTTAAGGAAATTTGTTTGGACACCTTAAAAATAGAGAGGGGGGGAGGGAGGGGGAGAGAGAGAGAGAAGATAGATGTTGACAGAGATGATTGAGGTAGATATTAGATAGATGGATAGATAGATAGATAGATAGATAGATAGATAGATAGATAGATAGATAGATAGATAGATGATAGATAGAGATAGATAGATAAATAGGTAGAGAGAGAGAGAGAGAGATGATAGAGATGATAGATGATAGATAGATGATAGAGATAGATGATATATAGATAGATGATAGATAGATAGATGACAGAGATAGATGATAGATAGATAGATAGATAGAGATATAGAGATAAAGATAGATAGATAGAGATAGATAGATAGATGATAGAAATGATAGATAGATAGATGATAGAGATAGATGAAAGTTAGATAGATAAGATGATAGACAGACAGACAGACAGACAGATAGATTAGAGAGACATGATAGGGTGATAGATAGATAGATAGATAGATAGATAGATAGATAGATAGATAGAGTAATATGGATTAATAGATGGATAGACAGACAGGCAGACAAATACATTATAGGCAACTGCACTGTCATCATTGGAGTATGTGACTTTCACCCTGCCCTTCTCAAAGCAGCAACATTGCAGAAGTACACCCTGTGATCCCTCAGTTCATTCTCCACGTTCATAAAGTTGTCCCACTCAGTTTCAGAGGTTATAATAAAAAGTAACCTAATTTGTCTGAAATTAAGGTTTCAGACAAATTTCCATCACCCTGACATCTCATCTGTCGGTCCCAGGTGCACAGAGGATTTTAGTTGCTGAGTGGGAACATCCAAAAATACTGTGGTGCTTCTTGCAACCTTTGGCTACTAGAACATCTGGACAAGGCCTCAGAGGGATGTGAAATAATACTGCTTGGTTGCTTTTAGAAGAGGATGGGAGGAGGAAAGAAAGCCTCACAAAGCAGCTTCAAGGGAGTGTTTCACTTGGAGCCTTCTGGAAACAGCCCTCTGAAACTGTCTCAAATGTTTTGCCCTCTTGACTTCTTCTGAGGTTGCATTTCCTTGATCCGTTCTTAACACATAGTTAATAACCTCCGAGGAGCTTTCTCATTCATGGGAGCACCATGTACAACATAATGGTTCTGCTTGGACCACTGAGATTTGGTCTTAAGAGCATCGTGGTGATTCCTTTTGGCAATAATGTTGGCAATAAGTTCTGATCTAATAAACCGGCATAAAAATGGGGGTAGAAGGAGCAGATGGGATCACATGATATGTGCCGATGGCCATGGTTACAATTACCTTTGATCAGTAAAAAACAGAAATTCTCATGTTACCATTTTATTCACAGTTGACAATCAGATGGGTACCACAAGTGGATTTGGTGATGCAGGCATTCAAAAGCTAAACATTTTCCCTGATATTCTTCCTAGGGATTCATTTAATGTCAAGAGATGTAGAGTATATGTACATTCGGGTGGGTGTATGTGCGTGTGAGTGAATGCATACACACACACATATACATATAAAGTACATACATACATATATATGTGTATATAAACATATGTATATGTATATGTATATGTATATGTATATGTATATGTATATGTATATGTATATGTATATGTATATGTTAAAGGTAAAGGTTCCCCTCACACATACGTGCTAGTCATTCCCAACTCTAGGGAGCGGTGCTCATCTTTGTTTCTAAGCCGAAGAGCCAGTACTGTTTGAAGACGTCTCCGTGGTCATGTGGCTGGCATGACTCAATGCCAAAGGCGCACAGAATGCTGTTACCTTCCCACCAAAGGTGGTCCCTATTTTTCTACTTGCATTTTTATGTGCTTTCGAACTGCTAGGTTGGCAGAAGCTGGGACAAGTAATGGGAGTTCACTCCATTATGCGGTGCTAGGGATTCAAATCACCGAACTGCCAACCTTTCTGATTATATATATATATATATATTCTTGGCGACGTTTCAACGAGGTCCCACTCATCATCTTCAGGCTTGTGCCTTCGGCTTTGTGCCTGTGCAAGCAAATAGTAAATAGCTTGAAATAGATCTACAAATGCCACCTCTGGCTGGCCCCAGAGTGGGATGGGAATGGAGATTTTACAATATCCTTCCCCTGGATTGGGGTGAGAATGGAGACTTTGCAGTATCCTTCCCCTGCCACGCCCACCAAGCCACGCCCACAGAGCCGGTAGGGAAAAAATGTGGATTTCACCCCTGCCCTAATCATCTCTATTGCTCTTCTGTGCACTCTTTCTAGAGTCTTTTTTTTTTCGTATTGGGGAAAAGATATATGAAACCTAGCAAAATAGTGCACGAGAAGTTCTTTATTTATGTGCTTGAAACGGCACTACGAAACCCTATTTTCTTTTCAAGCTAATTACCAGATTCTTAAACAAACAAAAGATAAATATCTTTGGTAGTATGTACCTGTGAGCTTCTGGAAAGTCTCTGGCTGGGTACGATGAGAGATGATGTGTCAAGCTAGATGGGTCTTTGGCTAGTCCAGCAATGCAATTCTTATGTTCTTATTCTACAAAATGAAGGTCTTGTTAGACTAACCATTGCATTTATCATTTCTTGAAGGCCAGGGAAAAAAATATACAGTTTATACTATACAGATAGAAATGTCTCTGCAAGCAAAATGGATCAGAGGACAGGAACACAACGCGAGTGGAATAGTAAAGAGAAACCTGGGGTGTGCATTAGAGAGAGAAAGACAGAGAGAAGCCAGCAACTGCTTAATAATTTAAAGCAAGGGGTAGGAAGCCTGGTGTATAATCGCTCTTTTAATTTTACCCATATTTTTAGGAATCTGTAATAGAGTTATTATGAATAAAGGCAAATTATGAGTTATTATGGGCTGCGAAAATCTGGGTGACCCTTATATGAGAAGAAAGAGATACAAATTTCAGAGAAGGCCATCTCGCCATGATATCAAGTCAACCTGGTCCACATTTCTTTTTCTTTCTGATTAATGTTGCCAGGTGTCCAGTATTTGAGCGGACAGTCCGCTTTTTTTCACATTATGTTCACTATTTTTTTTCACAAAATAGTGGACATTTTTTTTATTCAAAAGCTTTATGATGAAATTAAAATGTAATTTAATATTTTACATATTATTATATTTGATGTTTTGAATTTTAAGTAAAGTTTTGAAGTGATTATTTTAATACATGTTAAAATGTTTGTAAGAAAATATATAATTTAATTGTAATTTTTTTTTAATTTTTTTACTACTTAACCCCCCCCCCTCCCCGCTTGTCCGCTATTTTTTGGAAGCAGACCTGGCAACCCTATTTCTGATGCTACCATGTGAGAGGAGCAGTGCTATTTGGCCCATGTCAAAGTACAATAACTTTATCCTTCTCTATTGAAGTCATCTGGAATTTTGTAGCCCACGTGCGATAGGATTACCCATAAGGTACTTTGAAGAAACTTTGTCCTATAGACCTTTCTGCAATCTGTTGGCACAGTGATTAGAATGCAGTATTGCGGGCAAACTCTGCCCACAGCCTGGAGTTCAATCCTGACTGGCTCAAGGTTAACTCAGCCTTCCAAACACACCAAAATGTTTCCTTTCTGCCTTCCTGACAGAATTAGCCCTGTAAAGTGGGAAAAACAAAAGGCTGTGGGAAGGAGATTTCTTCCACAACCGGTTCACCGAACTGCTCAGAAAGTTAAGAAAGGGTTCCCCCGAAGTGGTGCGAACCGACTGAATTCCACCACTACTTCCATCCTTCTGAGGTCAATAAAATAGAGTCTCCTGCTAATATAGGGTCTCCTGATCAAGCAGGAGGGGTTGGATTAAAAGATCTCCAAGGTCCCTTCTGACATAGAACATTATTCTATATTCAAAGGACCCAGATTGTTGGGGACCATATGCAGATCATGTTTTCATTGCAAACGGCCCAGAGAGCAGAGACACCCATGTACATTTGTTTTTATTTTGATAATTTTATTAAGTTTATCAAGATATAAAATACAGAAGAAATAGGAGGGAAATCTAGGAGGGAAAAGGGAAGAGGAAGAAGTATAGGAGAAAGGGGAAAAAAGAAAGATCCACATAGAGTTCCGATTCTTTTTCACACAACAGACTAAGATGGTAACATTACAGCCTCAACTTTTTATTTTTATATATTAATATGGACTAGCCACTTTATAACAACACAACTATCTAATCAGCAAAATCCAAACGTAACGTTTTATTTTTTTCCCCCATCTCAAGCACAAAATCCAGAAGTTTCTCAACTAGGAACAAAGTTGGATGTATTCTTTTCTTTGATTAAAGCAGTCAATTTAGTCATCTCTGTAGTTCCACCAATTTTTCCAGCCGTTCATCCATTGTGGGAATTACAGTATCTTTCCATTTTTTGGGCATAAAGCATTCTTGCTGCTGTCAATATATATATAAAACCCATGAATATTTTAGAAACCATTCTTTTGGTCTTTCTCATCCAAGTTTCAGACCTTGCTTTGCAGTAGAGAGGGGTTTCTGAGCTTCTGAACTCCTTGTTGCTTATTCTGTTCACCCCACACATTATAAATATTTGTTGACTTTGGAGCTCTTGGCGATAACTCTAAACTCTCTTCGCATTATGAACCTCAGGCTGCAATACTCATATCGAGGTACGACAAATACTAGCTGCATTTGCTAACAGGTTATGGACCCCAAACCACCACAGGCTGGTAAACAAATATGACATATTAATAAATAAGTACAGTACAAAGGAATCCATATTTGTACATCAAAGCAGAACAAAAGAAAGCTTACACATATTAAGGGAATGGTGAAATCTACAGATCTTTAAGTTGGGAATGAGAATTAGTAGCTTTGGAAAGTGAAGGAAAAGTCTCTTTTTAAAAAAACTCCCTCTGTGGATTTTTAAAGAAGAGCCTGCTCAGTTTGTTGTTGTTCAGTCACCAAGTCATGTCCATGACCAGGGGTGAAATCCAGCAGGTTCTGACAGGTTCTGGAGAACCAGTAGCGGAAATTTTGAGTAGTTCGGAGAACTGGCAAATACCACCTCTGGCTGGCCCCAGAGTGGGGTGGGAATTGAGATTTTGCAGTATCCTTCCCCTGGAGTGGGGTGGGAATGGAGACTTTGCAGTATTCTTCCCTTGCCACGCCACCAAGCCACGCTCACCAAGCCATACCACGCCCACCAAGCCATGCCCACAGAACCAGTAGTAAAGAAATTTGGATTTCACCACTGTCCATGACCCCATGAACTATAGAAACAGAATCAGAATACAGCTGGAAGGGACCTTGGAGGTCTTCTACTCCAACCCTCTGCTCAAGCAGGAGACCCTATACCAGGGGTGAAATGCTCCCGGTTCAGACCAGATCGCCTGATCC
This sequence comes from Pituophis catenifer annectens, assembly GCF_029215685.1. Taxonomy (NCBI): domain Eukaryota; kingdom Metazoa; phylum Chordata; class Lepidosauria; order Squamata; family Colubridae; genus Pituophis; species Pituophis catenifer. The sequence goes on along the minus strand of NW_027256883.1, from coordinate 14,170,627 downwards.
GGTAGCGATGGAGGCGGGTGGTTCGGAGAACCAGTAGCAAAAATCCCTGCGCCCCCCCCCACATGCCCAGCTGAGCCGCACGATCATCAGAGGCTTTTTTTTTTAACTTTTAAAATCATTTTTTCTACAACCACTTCCGACAACAAAAATGCTTTTAAAAGTAAAAAAAAAAAGCCTCTGATAATCGCACGGCTCAGCTGGGATCCTCAGAGGCTTTTCAAAGCATTTTTTTCTGCAACCCCTTGGCCAAAGAGGTGGTAAAAAAAATGCTTTGAAAAGTCTCTGATGATCCCAGTTGAGTTGCCTGATTGGCAGAGAGGTATTTTTTAAAAAGCCTCTCTGAGGATCCCAGCTGAGTTGCCTGATCGTCAGAGAGGCAACTCAGCTGGGATTATCAGAGACTTTTCAAAGCATTTTTTACCACCTTTTCGGCCAAGAGGTTGCAGAAAAAAGTGCTTTGAAAAGCCTCTGATGATCCCAGCTGAGCCGCGTGATGATCAGAGGCTTTTTTTTTTAACTTTTAAAATCATTTTTTCTACAACCACTTCCGACAACAAAAATGCTTTTAAAAGTAAAAAAAAAAGCCTCTGATAATCGCACGGCTCAGCTGGGATCCTCAGAGGCTTTTCAAAGCATTTTTTTCTGCAACCCCTTGGCCAAAGAGGTGGTAAAAAAAATGCTTTGAAAAGTCTCTGATGATCCCAGTTGAGTTGCCTGATTGGCAGAGAGGTATTTTTTAAAAAGCCTCTCTGACGATCCCAGCTGAGTTGTCTGATCAGCAGAGGCTTTTCAAAGAATTAGAAAAAAATGCTTTGGAAAAAAAAAAAAGTTGGCCACGCCCACCCAGTCACATTACCCCCCCCACCCCACCAAGCCACGCCCACAGAACCGGTAGTAACAAATTTTACATTTCACCCCTGCCCTATACCTGTGATAGCGAACCTATGGCACATGTGCCACAGGTGGCACGTGTAAGCCTCTCTGCCGGCACGCGAGCCCTCGCCCCAGCTGAGCGCTGTGCGTGCGCCTCCCAGCCACCTGATTTTCGGGTCTCTGCAGTGCTATTGTTTAATCAAAATGCAGTTAAAACACTCTATAAGGCATCAAGAAAGTAACTATATACAGCTATGCTGGCTGGAGAATTCTGGGAGTTGAAGTCCACAAGTCTTAAAGCTGCCCAGTATGAAGACCTATGCTTTATACAGTAATCTGCAAGGGCAGAGAGCTAAATACTGTGATAAATGGTACCTTTATATAGCTTGGAGATGATTGGAACACGGAACCGGAGACACGTGAACTGGTTTCATGTAAGGGAGGCATAGAAAACAACAACCAGGAACCTTTCACAGAAACTGACTTGGGGCCAAGGTGAAGAACTTTCTGGAAAACAATTTTTTCCCCTCCCAATACAGGGAGCTGGTGGCATTTTTAAACATTCTTTGTTGTCGACCATTTCTGTGGCTGCTCCATCCCTCTGGGACAGAGAGGGTCCAATGATCTCCATTCTCCAAGAAAGAGGTTATGGAGGCCTTCTTCTGTTGGGATCTCACCCCTTGGATTGCTAAAGATGGTGGCTACTACGCAGTGGTGGGATTCAAATTTTTTACTACCAGTTCTGTGGGCGTGGCTTGATGAGCGTGGCATGCTTTGGTGGGCATGGCTTGGTGAGCGTGGCAGGGGAAGGTTACTGTAAAATCCCCATTTCCTCCCAATCAGCTGGGATTCAGGAAGCAGAGAATAGATGTGAGCGGGTCCAGTCAGAGGTGATATTTACCGGTTCTCCGAACTACTCAAAATTTCCGCTATCAGTTCTCCAGAACTGGTCAGAACCTGCTGAATACCACCTCTGCTACTATGGTGCTACGCAGTTGCTGGGATTTCAACTTCGTCTACCTTCATCTTTTCAGTTGCCTTGCAGTGACATGGGCAGCAAACAAATTTAATAAGTAAATAGTTTGGCGGGAATGTTATATTTTTATGATATGCATAAACTATTTATTTGTGGTAAGTTCTCCGGAGTCCATGACCAGAGCGCCAGATATATTTTGTGAAATAAAATAAAAAAGGGCAGTTGGACAGCTAAAGACGACTGTAGGAATGAAAGGTAGCCTAAACCCAAAGGAAGAACTTTCTTCAGTCAAACTTGACTTGAACACTGGGCCCTAACTAATAAAATGAAATTCAGTGTAGAGAAAAGTAGTCTTACACTTAGGTAAGAAAAACCAAAAGTACACATATAAACTGGGCAAAACCAGGCTTAATAGCAGTAACTGTGAGAGGGATCTTGGAGTCTTAGTGGACAACCAATTAAATATGAGCTAACAGTGTGCAGTGGCAGCCAAAAAAGCCAATGCAATCCTAAATTGCATTAAGAGAGGGATTCAATCATGTGAGGTACTAATACCACTCTATAAAGCTTTAGTAAGACCACACCTAGAATACTGCATCCAGTTTTGGTCACCACACTATAAAAAAGATGTTGAGATTCTAGAACGAGTGCAGAGAAGAGCAACCAGGATATTAAGGGGACTGGAGGCTAAAACATATGAAGAACAATTGCAAGAACTGGGCATGGCTGACCTAGTGAAGAGAAGGACCAGGGGAGACATGATAGCAATCTTCCAATATTTGAGGGGCTGCTACAGAGAGGAGGGGGTCAACCTATTTTTTAAAGCACTTGAAGGCCAGACAAGGAATAATGGATGGAAACTGATCAAGGAGAGATTCAACTAGAAATAAGGAGAAATTTTCTGGCAGTGAGAACAATTAACCAAAGGGACAGCTTGCCTTCAGATGTGGGAGCTTCATCTCTGGAAGCTTTTAAGAAGAGATTGGACTGCCATCTGTCAGAAATGGTGTAGGGTCTCCTGCTTGGGCGGAGGGTTGGACTAGATGACCTACAAGGTCCCTTCCAACTCTATTACTCTGTTATATCTTCTGATTTCATGGAATAGTTTCTAGAAAGGACCACACCTGAAAGGAAGAGGACGCAAGAAGCAGAGAAACTGGGAGTTAGCACCTGCATGGCAAACCTGCCAGAACAAGTTGGTTAGAATATTTTCAATACGGGTAGTCCTTGATTTATGACCACAACTGAGCCCCAAAATTTCCGTGGCTAAGCGAGACATTTATGAAGTGAATTTTGCCCCATTTTAAGACCTTCCTTGCAACAGCCAGTAAACGAATCATTGCAAGTTGTTAAATTAGTAGCATGATTGTTAAATGAATCCGGCTTTGTCAGAAAAGGTCGCAAAACGAGATCACATGACCCAGGATACTGCAACTGTCATAAATGTGAGTCAGTTGTCAAGCATTTGAATTTTGATCGTGTGACCATGGGAATGCTGCAACAGCTATGAAAATGGTCACTCTTTTTCGGTGCCATTATAATTTTGAATGGTCACTAAATTAACTGTTGTAAACTGAGGACTACCTGTACTGTAATCTGGACATCCACTTGAGATTTAGATGCTAAGAGCAGACCTCCAAAAGGTAAAAATAATAAGAATAATAATTTGCCAAAGGAGAGCATGTTTTGTAAGCAACGATTTCCAAAACTCTTCTGCTAGGATCCTGGGAGAACTTGCAATGAAGGGCCATACAGATTTCTGATGTTTTTCCATGGCTATTTCAGATTCAGTTGTTTTATACATATATCCCTAAAAGCCGTTGAAAAAATAGGGGAGCTGGTGGTAGCAATTTAGAGCAAGTTCTAGCTAAAGTCACAAATACTTCACCCGGTTCCCTTGATTCCTTTTGAACCGTTTTATTGTTTATGGGTATTGTAAAAATGTAGAAATATAAACAATATTAAAAATACTTTACACAGGTGGCAGGAAGAAATATGTAGGGAAGGAATTGGAAAAATGTTTAAAAGGGATGGAGTATGAAAACTGGAGTCTTGCACTTGAGAAGGAAGGAAGGGAGAGAGGGAAGAAGGAAGGAAGGAAGGGAGGAAGGTGAGAAGGGGGAGGAAGGAAGGAAGGAAGATGAGAAGGGGAGGATGGAAGGAAGATGAGAAGAGGGAAGAAGGTAGGAAGAGAATGGGAGGGAGGGAGGGAGGGAGAACGGAAGGTGAGAAGGGGGAAAATGGAAGGAAGATGAGAAGAGGGAGGAAGGTAGGAAGATGAGAATGGGAGGGAGGGAGGGAGGGAGGGAGGGAGGAAGGAAGGAAGGAAGGAAGGAAGGAAGGAAGGAAGGAAGGAAGGAAGGAAGGAAGGAAGGAAGGCAGGCCTAATTGCTCTATGCTATATCCTCAAGCCCAGGAATTTTTTTTCCCTTGCTTGTGGTGGAAGACTATTCTTTTCCTTAAATCTGTGGGAGGCAGATGGGGGCAGAGGCGACTCTTACAGATTTTCACCACCATTTTTTCCTGCCTGTTTCTTCTAAATACAACATAGATGTCCCAAAGTCTCTGTTATCAAAGCATCATCAATGATAGTTTAGTGCCTTTATGTAGGATCCAGATTTTGGTTTCTTCAGGATTCCACAGGCTGTAGGGCAGCTGATTTCTGAAGAAACATCTAAGGTAGGTCTACCAAACTGTGGTCTACAAAAATCCACATGGCCACTTTATGGCCACCAAAAGGTACCCTAGAACTCTAATTCTCTGTTGCCTTCTAATGGCGATGTGGTATTTTGCAACCCTACATGACATTCCTACGCTGTAGGTTGAGACAGGCTACTTGGTCTATAGCAGGGGTCCTCAAACTTTTTCAACAGGGGGCCAATTCACGGTCCCTCAGACTGTTCGGGGGCCAGACCAGCTGGGTGGGCGTGGCTAGGTGCTCATGTGACTGGGCGTGGCCAATTTAGCAGTCCAAACAATACACACAAATTAAACTTTAATTTGTTATGCTCCTGAGGGTGGAAAACAGGGTTGAAAGTGAAGGGATGTGGCTGCCTTGGGGTGTGTATGAGGGACTTGTGTGTGAGTGTGTGTGTGTGTGTGTGTGTGTCCCGCTGTCTCTCTCTGGAGACCGGAGAGGCCAAAAACAGGCTCATTTTTGGCCTCCCCGGCCTCCAGTACCTCTCTGCTGCCCAAAAATGAGCCCATTTTTGGCCTCCAGAGCCTCTGCACATCCTGGTTTTGGCCTCCCTGGCCTCCAGAAGGCAGGTGCGGGCCAGTGGATAGGCGGGGTGATGTGGGCGGGGCAACCTCATGGTCCTGTGCGGGCCGGATAAATGACTTCGGTGGGCCGTATCTGGCCCCCGGGCCGTAGTTTGAGGACCCCTGGTCTATAGCTATGATGGCGAACCTATGGCACGTATGCTGGAAGTGGCACACAGAGCCATCTTTCCGGGCACACCAGCCATTGCCTGTTGCTCTTCCGAGTTTCGGCACGCACGTGCCCACTGGCCAGCTGTTCTACACATGCGCAGGAGTGCCAGACACTGGAAGAGCAGCTCCCTGGTGCGCGCCAGAAACCGGAAGACCAGGTGACTGGTGCGCATGCACACACCGGAAACCGGAAGCTTAGGTTCCTGACGCGCGCATGCCAGGGAGCTGCTCTTCCGGTTTCCGGCACTTCCCCCCCCCGCATGTGCGTGCGCTCCCATTTCGGCACTTGGTGCCAAAAACGTTCACCGCCACTGGTCTATAATCTCAGAAAAATAAATGAAATGTGTGTTTCACCAAGAACTCATTCATCTCCTCTGCAACCAATCCATGCCTGTGTTCCAACAGGTGGACATTCGTCTTGATTTAGACTGATGGAATAATTAGTTTTGAAAAAGAGAGAGAGCCATGGGTGGTTCACAAATTGAATCAAAAGTCTGAAGTGAAAGGCCCATGAATCATCATGCAGAATGCCAAAAATCCATTTAAAAATAGAGAGCCATGGGAATAGCCTCCTTAATTAAAAAAGAGAGAAACCAAACAACTTGGGATAAGTTGACAATAAGTGTAACCTCTCACACACCGCTTGAAAAATGATGGTGCCCTAAATCTTGGCTCATGGTTTAATTAGGATTGAAAGCTAGCTAGAAAACTATTATAAGTAGCTACTATAAACAGATCTAACTGCGGCAGTAGAAAAGTTGTGTAAGAGAGTTGGCAGTATCCAGTAAAAATGCTTGGGATACCGTGAAAAGAATTGTGCTTAAATTCTCAGCAATAATTAAACCTATCAGTAGTATTGAATGGAGCTGAGCATTTACTGACCGGATGCCCTTCCTGAAGCCTATGCAGAGTTCACAGCAGATAGTTTCTCTTTGCGCCCTGATAGAGAAACATCTGTTGCTGCCTGGGATTGAACACTCAACCTTCCAAGTGGGAGGCAAGCATCTTCACCACTAAGCTACCACGCCACTCTAAATCTACTATGAATGTCTGTTCAAAAGTGACGAATGTTGAATAATTCAGTCATTCAGAAATGGACACCTGTTGCATTTTTATCCACAGAAGCAGAAAATATAGCAACCACACAATTATTTTAAGAACTGGTCTTGATTTGCCTATTTCATTCTAGACAGATAAGAATCAATATTTATTTATTTATTTATTTATTTATTTATTTATTTATTTATTTATTTATTTATTTTTAAAATTTTTATACCACCCCCTCTCCCGAAGGACTCGGGGCGGTGAACAGCCAAAAATTAAAAACACACAATACAAACATTAAAATACTATAAAACGAAATTAAATTTATCTTTGGCTTCCCCAATTTATTATTATTATTATTATTTTATTTTTTCCTATTTCTATACCGCCCTTCTCCAAATAGGACTCAGGGCGGTGAACAGCCAAAGTAAAAAACAAAAACATACAAAATTTAAAAGCAGTTTAAAATAATTAAATATTTTGGCCGTAAATTAAAACAACCCAATTTAAAAAACCAATTTAAAACTTAACTCAAGCCAGCCCAGCTAGTTGAAATAAATGGGTTTTCAGGGCCCGATGAAAAATCCGGAGGTCTGTTATTGTACGTATCTCTGGGGGGAGGTTGTTCCAGAGGGTGGGCGCCGCCACAGAGAAGGCTCTCCCCTTGGGAGTCGCCAGCCGACATTGTCTGGCGGACGGCACCCTGAGGAGCCTGAGAGCGAACGAAGTTGTTCCCTGCAAATTGCCTCAGTCGTCGTCCTTCCTTAAATAAGCTAAGGTAGTGGCCAATTAGCCCCAAGCCTTACTCTTGAGGAGACCTCCTGAAGAGCCACTCCTGCCTTTTGGCAGCTCTGCACGCCCGTGCATTGAGAAGAGACTCCTCCTCTTCTTCCTCTTCACTTATAGGAGCTTCTGGAGGTTCTGAAGGCCATGGCTGAATCCCCGCCTCTGGCACCACATCTTTTCCAGCCTCCTCATTGTCTGATTCGAGTGCCAGCTGCATTGGCTGCTGGCACAGCACCACACCAGCCTCCTCACTGTCAGAATCAGCTACTAGCTGCACAGGCAGCTGACGGGCCACAACACTCGACCATTGTGTTTCACCTTTGGAACCTCTTCCTCCTCCCAGTGGATACCAAGGGTTCGCTGAATGACCACCTTAAAAAAAGTTGTAAAATTGGTTCAATGTTCAAGTCTGTCAAGATCCTTCTGTATCTTAAGCCTATCTTCTGGAGTGTTGGCTACGCCTGCCAGCTTGGTGTCGTCTGCAAATTCGATGAGTTCTCCATCTATCCCCTCGTCCAAGTCACTGATGAAGATGTTGAAGAGTACTAGGCCTAAAACAGAGCCTTGGGGTACCCCACTGAAAAGCAACTGTTATTGAAAAGACACCCCCTCTTTTTCTAGCCTCCAGTTGCTATCAACCAGCAGTTTCTCTTGGTCTTTTTTTTTTTTTTAAATGAGCAGATAAAACATGCTTAGAAACCATGCTGTGAGTTGGAGTGAATCTCTATTTTTATTTTATAACCATTCTGATGGGACCCATGAAGGACGCAAGGATCTTTTTGCAAATAAACATTCTTTTTGCAGGCTGAAATTTTGCTTTGCAGTATGCCAGTTTCTTTTTAATTTTAATTAACAGACACAAATACACGCACCTAAGTACGTACATCCAGTAAGATCCTTCCACAGAAAGGAAATTATTGGCAATTGTTTTCCTGGCAGAGGAAGCTGAGATGGAACAGCAGCAGGGGAATTATGTAAGGGAGGGGTCCTCAAACTACAGCCTGGGGGCCAGATACGGCCCACCGAAGCCATTAATCCGGCCCGCACAGGACCATGAGGTTGCCCCGCCCACATCACCCCGCCTACCCACTGGCCCCCACCTGCCTTCTAGAGGCTGGGGAGGCCAAAACCGGGATGTGCAGGGGCTCTGGAGGGCAGAAATGGGCCCATTTTGGGGCGGCAGACAGATACTGGAGGCCGGGGTGGCCAAAAACGAGCCTGTTTTTGGCCTCCCCAGCCTCCAGAGAGAGAGGGACACACACACACACACACACACACACACAGGATTTCCTGTTTGAGCAGGGGGTTGGATTAGAAGACCTTCAGGGCAGGGGTGGGTTCTACTTACCTTTACTACCGGTTCGCAGCGGGGCCGCACGCTTGTGCTCGCTTCACTCTCTCTTTCACACGCTCTTCTGCGCATGCGCAGAAGCATTTTGGTGACATCGGGGTCGGTGGGTGGGGGTTCCCGCCAGTTTTACTACCGGTTCTATAGAACCGGTGCGAACCGGGGGCAACCCACCACTGCTTCATGTTCCTTCCAGCTCTGTTGTTCTGTTAATTACAAGCAAAGAGAGATTATCTATGTTGAAGCACCAGCATTTTAGAAAGCTCTCACCCCAAGTTTCTATCTACCTCCATCTCTATTTTATATACAAGTTATAAATACATTTTCTCATATACGGATTACGTAATAAGAATTTTTTCTTTTTCCAACAGAAAGTTAATACCAATGTGCCGAAATGGCTTGTATCCATTTTCTGGTTTGACTGCTTGGGTTTTAAAAAAAAAACGTTAAGTTGAAATATTCTAATTGTGCATTAAGGTGAAGTATTCTAATTGTTTACCGGCACAGATTCATTCTTTGAATTAGAAAAGTAGGATTTAAAAATATACTTTCATTTTCTTTCTTTCTTTTGCATTTAAAAGAAAGGAGCTCGTTTCTTTGTGCCTCTTCCCTGGTGGCTGTTATTCAAAAAGGCAATATCTGAGCAGATATTATGCTGCAATTATAACTTCAGAGATGGGACGAGAACTCTTCAATTATCTATGAGTTTTGGCAGGGACCAGCTTGGGATGTTATTGTCCCAGCCATGTGTCCAGTTGTTGTTTTTGTTGTATTTTTGGCATCATTTCTCCCTGAAAAGCCTGTAGGATGCAAGTAGGGATCGGCAAAGCAGTAAAAAAAAATCCTATCTGTTTTACCTTCTGTGCGAGAACAGAATTCTATTCTGATATTTTTCCTACAGGAGGGGGAGAAACATCATTGAAAGTTTTGTAAACAGTTCTACTGGTGATATGCAGAGTCTTGGTATGTATTCCACTCTAATTTTACACATTTAAATTGTCCGCAGATATTGCCCTTGACAGAAATTAGGAGAAATTTCTCGACAGTGAGAACAATGAATCAGTGGAATGGCTTTGCTTCCAGAACTTATGGGTGCTTCGTCACTGCAAATTTTTAAGAAAAGATTGGACAGTCATTTGGTACGGGGTCTCCTGCTTGAGCAGTTGGTTGGACTAGAAGACTAGAAGATCTCCAAGATCCCTTCCAGCTCTATTATTCTATTCTATTCTATTCTATTCTATTCTATTCTATTCTATTCTATTCTATTCTATTCTATTCTATTCTATTCTATTCTATTCCTTATTCTATTCTATTCTATTCTATTCTATTCTATTCTATTCTATTCTATTCTATTCTATTCTATTCTACTCTATTCTAGTCCAGTCCAGTCCAGTCCAGTCCAGTCCAGTCCAGTCCAGTCCAGTCTAGTCTCTAGTCTAGTCTACTCTCTAGTCTAGTCTAGTCTAGTCCAGTCCAGTCCAGTCCAGTCCAGTCCAGTCCAGTCCAGTCCAGTCCAGTCTAGTCTACTCTCTAGTCTAGTCTAGTCTAGTCCAGTCCAGTCCAGTCCAGTCCAGTCCAGTCCAGTCTACTCTCTAGTCTAGTCTACTCTCTAGTCTAGTCTAGTCTAGTCTAGTCTAGTCTAGTCTAGTCTAGTCTAGTCTAGTCTAGTCTAGTCCAGTCCAGTCCAGTCCAGTCTAGACTCTAGTCTAGTCTACTCTCTAGTCTAGTCTAGTCCAGTCCAGTCCAGTCCAGTCTAGTCTACTCTCTAGTCTAGTCTACTCTCTAGTCTAGTCCAGTCCAGTCCAGTCCAGTCCAGTCCAGTCTAGTCTCTAGTCTAGTCTACTCTACTCTCTAGTCTAGTCTAGTCTAGTCTAGTCTAGTCCAGTCTAGTCTAGTCTACTCTAGTCTAATCCAGTCCAGTCCAGTCCAGTCCAGTCCAGTCCAGTCTAGTCTAGTCTAGACTCTAGTCTAGTCTAGTCCAGTCCAGTCCAGTCCAGTCCAGTCTAGTCTAGTCTCTAATCTAGTCTACTCTCTAGTCTAGTCTAGTCTAGTCTAGTCTAGTCTAGTCTAGTCTAGTCCAGTCCAGTCCAGTCCACTCCAGTCCAGTCCAGTCTAGTCTAGTCTAGTCTAGTCTAGTCTCTATTCTAGTCTACTCTCTAGTCTAGTCTAGTCTAGTCTAGTCTAGTCTAGTCTAGTCTAGTCTAGTCTAGTCTAGTCTAGTCTAGTCTAGTCTAATCCAGTCTAGTCTAGTCTAGTCTAGTCTATCCTGTCCTATCCTACTCTACCCTACCCTACCCTACCCTATGATATCATATCATCCTGTCCTGTCCTGTCCTGTCCTGTCCTGTCCTGTCCTGTCCTGTCCTGTCCTGTCCTATCCTATCCTATCCTATCCTATCTTATCCTTGGCTACCCTATCCTACCCTACCCAATTCTACCCTATCCTACCCTATCCAATCCAATCCTACCCTACCCTACCCTACCCTACCCAATCCTACCCTACCCTACCCAATCCTACCCTACACAATCTTACCCTACCCTACTGAATCCTACTATACTCTACCCTATCCTATCCATTCTCTAAGGAACCAAAAGTTGAACTTTAAAGAAGGAGGAAATTTTTTTAAAAAAATTGGCATTGGAAATTACTAAGAATACCATGGTTAATCAAGAAAACACATTCTGTGAAGCTTTCTGGGGAAGCTTCCAATAATGGGAAAGGTAGAATGGAAGAAAAGAAGAAGACAACCAGCAGAAGGTACATGGACTCAGTTTAGTGGAGATGTGTATACTGTTGGAAGAACTACAGAACCAAATAAAGGACAAATCCTCATGGAGAAAATTTATCTATGTGGCTGCTTAGAGTCAACAATATCTTGGTAAGACCTAATCAATCAAATTGAAAATACAAATTCCCTGCTCCCCTCTCACCCCTTTAATTTTTTCCCCTGGCACTTATTTTTTAACTTCAGGATTTTCAGATCTCAGATCTTTTCTAAACATTGTCTTATATCACATCATCTTTTCGGATAAGGTTTCTTGCAGATTTTTCATTGAGGAAAGAGTATATAACTAGCTGGACTTTGATAGCAATATTCATTCCACAATAAAGGGGATCAAAAATCGATTTTTATCACTACCCACCGTTATTTCTTATCACAAGGAACTAAGCTTTTAAAAAATGATATCCCCGTTGGAAGAAAAGTCTTGGTCCGTTCCAGACCGGCTGAATGAGCACAGGACACCTGTTTGAAGCAGAGATAAAATTTATTCAAAGCAAACAGTTTAGTGATTGAAGGTGGCCACAGATCAAATGAGAAGACCAGGAATGTTTATAGGAAGGCTTAGGCCTTGTTTAAAAGGTTAAGAGGTTGATCCAGGATCGCTTGGAAGGAAATGCCATCTTCTCAGCTTGGGGGCCGGGGGTGTGTGTGAGATAATCTTCATTTATTTGTGTGTCTAGAAATAGGAATAGAATAGAATAGAGTAGAGTAGAGTAGAGTAGAGTAGAGTAGAGTAGAGTAGAGTAGAATAAGGAATAGAATAGAATAGAATAGAATAGAATAGAATAGAATAGAATAGAATAGAATAGAATAGAATAGAATAGAATAGAGTAGAGTAGAGTAGAGTAGAGTAGAGTAGAGTAGAGTAGCATAGAATAAGGAATAGAATAGAATAGAATAGAATAGAATAGAATAAGGAATAGAATAGAATAGAATAGAATAGAATAGAATAGAATAGAATAGAATAGAATAGAATAGAATAGAATAGAATAGAATAGAATAATAGAATATAGTAGAGTAGAGTAGAGTAGAGTAGAGTAGAGTAGAGTAGAGTAGAATAAGGAATAGAATAGAATAGAATAGAATAGAATAGAATAGAATAGAATAGAGTAGAGTAGAGTAGAGTAGAGTAGCATAGAATAAGGAATAGAATAGAATAGAATAGAATAGAATAAGGAATAGAATAGAATAGAATAGAATAGAATAGAATAGAATAGAATAGAATAGAATAGAATAATAGAATATAGTAGAGTAGAGTAGAGTAGAGTAGAGTAGAGTAGAGTAGAATAAGGAATAGAATAGAATAGAATAGAATAGAATAGAATAGAATAGAGTAGAGTAGAGTAGAGTAGAGTAGAGTAGAGTAGAGTAGCATAGAATAAGGAATAGAATAGAATAGAATAGAATAGAATAGAATAAGGAATAGAATAGAATAGAATAGAATAGAATAGAATAGAATAGAATAGAATAATAGAATATAGTAGAGTAGAGTAGAGTAGAGTAGAGTAGAGTAGAGTAGCATAGAATAAGGAATAGAATAGAATAGAATAGAATAAGGAATAGAATAGAATAGAATAGAATAGAATAGAATAGAATAGAATAGAATAGAATAGAATAGAATAGAATAGAATAGCATAGCATAGCATAGAATAGAATAATAGAATAGCATAGCATAGCATAGCATAGCATAGCATAGCATAGCATAGCATAGCATAGAATAGAATAGAATAGAATAGAATAGAATAGAATAGAATAGAATAGAATAGAATAAGGAACAGAACAGAACAGAGCTGGAAGGGATCTTGGAGGTCTTCTAATCCAACCCCCTGCTCAAGCAGGAGACCCTATACCAGTAATGGTGAACCTTTCAGCATTGAGTGCCCAAACCGGAATGTACGTGTGTGTACATGCATGTGTGCACGCCAGAGCACCAACAATCCAAAGACCAGCTGGCCGGCACGCGCATACCTGTTTTTTGGCTATTTTTCAGGCTGTTTTTCAGGGCTGTTTTCCAAGCCAAAAAAGGCCCGGAAAAGGCCTGGAAATGGCCCAAAATACAGCCTGGGTTTGGGCCATTTTCAGGCTGTTTTCTGGTGCTTCAGTACCCACAAAGACCAGCTGGCCGGCACACATGAAACCAGAAGAACACCTGGCGATGGCGCTCATGCCCACAGAGAGGGCTCTGTGTGTCACCTCTGGCACGCATGCCAGTGGTTTGCCATCATGGCCCTATACCATTTCAGACAAATGGCTGTCCAGTCTCTTCTTAAAAACCTCCAGTGATGGAGTGCCCACGATTTCTGAAGGCAACTTTTGTTCCACTGGTCAATTGTTCTCACTGTTAAGATGTTTCTCCTTAATTCCAGGTCGCTTCTCTCTTTTATTAGTTTCCATCCATTGTTTCTTGTCTTGCCTTCTGGTGCTTTGGAGAATAATTTGACCCTCTTCTTTGTGGCAGCCGCTCAAATACTGGAATACTGCTATCATCTCACCCCTAGTCCTTCTTTTCTTTAGTCTAGCTAGCTAAACCCAAATCCTGCAACCATTCTTCATTGAGTTGACCTTGAGTGATGGGTCTGGATCTGGGGAATCCTCAAAGTGTGTGTGAAGAGCCAAGGTGGCGCAGTGGTTAGAGTGCCGTAGTGCAGCTACTTCAGCTGACTGCTAGTTCAGCAGATCAGCGGATCAAATCTCACCGGCTCAAGGTTGACTCAGCCTTCCATCCTTCCGAGGTGGGTAAAATGAGGACCTAGATTGTTGGGGGCAATATGCTATTTAGTATACTGTCTTTGGTGTAAGCCGCCCAGAGTCCTTGGAGAGTGGGAAGCATGGAAATATGAATAATAATAAATAAATAAAAAATAAATAAAGGATTTTCATATCTTGAGGAGACACTTGTTTGGCAGGCTGAGGCAAAGAGGCAGTCCCGGAACCAGCGAAATCTGGAGGCTGGTCAAGGGACAGAATGTATCTGCCCTCAGTCTGGAAGGGATTGCCACTCTCAAATTGGCCTTTTTAGTCACACTAGATGCTGTTTTAGGACCTCTTTCCAGAGCACGATACCATAGTCTCTTGAGACTGAAGGATGCCAATGAAATGATCTGGAGGGGATTGCTTATGTTTTTAATTGAGTAGCTGCTATTAGTCAATTCCCAAGTCATGTTCAGGTCAGTTTCAGGCCAAGTGTCCATATGAGTGGAAAAACCTAAGTGGTCTTTTCTGTTTGTTGTTTAAGGTTTACTGATAGGCAGGGATGGTCAGGGTTGGTGGGCATCTCGGTGGCAAGGACGGTATGGAGGCTTTTACCCTCTTACATCCCCAAGCATATTTGGGGTCTTCTGCATTGTTAGAGGACAATGATTATGCCTAATAAGTAACAACTATTAAAATTATAGCCGGCCTGCAATCTGATAAATTAAATTATGCACATTCACACTTGTTGATATTCAAGATGATTGGTGCTCGGCTGTTTCCATTATATACAAAGTGAATTATCATCTAGGAAAAAAAAAATCTTTCTCATGGAAAATTGAAAGAGCTAATTAAAAGACAAAAGCATTAGATGTAATCACTACTTAATGCTATAAGTAGAACATGACCCAATGCTATTATGAATTCCAAACAACTTTCAATTAGAGCTGCAGCTGGCAAAAATATATACATAGTAATGCTGCTTTGATCGCTCATTAGGTAAAATCTCGAGGGATAGAACAATTTAACCCATGCTGAATCTGTACAGAATAAATGGATTAGTCATTTTGGTGGTCTAGGAAGGAAACTCGAGGGGATCATTTCATATTCCAAAGAAAAATAAAGCTAAAACCCCACCTTTGAATTCAGTATTGCTTCAGTCTTCTGATGGGGACTTGAGTCTGCTGTACGAGTGGCATTTATTCCAAACTACTAGATAAAGTGCCACTGTCTGTCTTCCCTTTCAATTAAAATTTGAAATAAAAGATGTAGGGACTTGTAGGGTAGAGTCCTTGCTGCTCTCTGGTTTTCTTGCAGATGTTTCATTACCAAACTAAGCAAAGTAGGAAAAACACATGACACAAACACAAATGTGGGAGAGAGCTGAGGCTCTTCGCCTGATCAAATACCATTTCCAGGGAGGGAGCGAGGGAGGAAGGGAAGGTGGAGGGAGGGAGGGAGAAAGGAAAGGAGGAGGGAGGGAGGGAGGGAGGACACAAGGAAGTGAAGGAGGGAGGGATGAAGGAAGATTAGGAGGGAGGAAAGATGGAATGGAGGGAGGGAGGGAAAGAGGAAGGGAGGGAGGGAGGAAGGGAGGAGGAAAGGAGGACGGAAGGGAGGGAGGAAAGGAGGGAGGGAGGAAGGGAGAGAGGGAGGAGGAAAGGAGGATGGAAGGGAGGGAGGGAAGGAGGGAGGGAGGAAGGGAGGAAGGGAGGATGGAAGGGAGGGAGGGAGGGAGGGAGAAGGAAGAGAGGAAGGGAGGAAAGATGGAAGGGAGGGAGGGAGGAAGAGAGGAGGAAAGGAGGATGGAAGGGAGGGAGGGAAAGAGGGAGGGAAGAAGGAAAGAAGGAAGGAAGGAAGGAAGAGAGGAGGGAGGATGGAAGGAAGGGAGAGAGGGAGGGAGGAAAGAAGGAAGGAAAGAAGGGAGGAGGGAGGATGGAAGGGAGGGAGAGAGGGAGGGAGGGAGGGAGGGAGGAAAGAAGGAAGAGAGGGAGGAAGGAATAAGGGAAGAAGGAATGAAGTGGGTATCTGGACTACCACCAGCTCTCTGTTTTGGGCTTCTATGCTTTGTATTTTAAATCAGACCTTCTTGCCATTCAGACTCTGTTGTTGGGAGGGGAGGCTGTTGACATAGGTATATTGATCTTCTATTATTCCTCTGACATTGGGATGACTTTTGGTGACTTATAGAATTACTTCCGAGGACTATAGAGCTCCTGGAAGATTGATAGTTCTGTCAGGAGGAACAACCCAGGAAATAATAAAAAAAAAAACAGAGCTAAAACAAATTCATAAATAATAATAGAAATTAAGAGCTGCACCTTCTACACCATTGGGCCCTGTGTTGTGTGGATCAATTGGTGGCAGTGACATTGGGTGGGAGGTGAACTCCAAGGAATCCATCAATTGTGTAGGCTACCCTGAAGCCTAACCCTCCAGTCAATCTTCACACCTGGTGGCTGCTTGGAAGAACCCCTGCCGTTTCCCTGCCAAGGTTTTGAAGATGTACTTTGTCATTGCTTCCTTCCTAAGGCTGAGAAGGAGGGACCAGCTCAAGGTCACCCAGCTGGCTTGGTGCCTAAGATGGGACTAGACCTCCCGGTCTCCTGGCTCAATGCCTTCAATTACTACACCAGACTGAAAGGACCCCGTATTAAATTGTGGGTGAACAACAAAGCCTCCCAGACTGAGGGGAGGTGGGAGGTGGGGTTGGACACCTAATTTATGTTAATATCCTTCCCTCCTGACTCCAAGAGGCCCTAAATCGCTGAGATTTCAAAAAGCAGTAAAATAGTTTTGTGTTCTTAGACCAGTGATGGAGAACCTTTTCAGCACCGAGTGCCCAAACCGGAATGTGCATGCATGTACATGCATGTGTGCACACTGGAGCACCAGAAACCCAAAGACCAGCTGGCCAGTGCATGCATGCCTGTTTTGGCTGTTTTTCAGGATGTTTTCAGGGCTGTTTTCCAGGCCGAAAATGGCCTGAAAACAGCCCGAAAAAGACCTAGAAACAGCCCAAAATATGGCCTGGTTTTTGGCCATTTTCAGGCTGTTTTCCAGCGCTCTGGCACCTGCGAAGACCAGCTGGCCGGCGCACATGAAACCAGAAGAGCACCTGGCGACGGCACGCGTGCCCGCAGAGAGGACTCTGCGTGTCACCTTTGCGTGTCACACATGCCATATGTTCGTCATCACGGTCCTATACCATTTCAGACAAGTGGCTGTCCAGTCTCTTTTTAAAAACCTCCAGTGATGGAGCGCCCACAACTTCTGAAGGCAACTTTTGTTCCACTGATTGATTGTCCTCACTGTTAGGAAGTTTCTCCTTAATTCTAGGTTGCTTCTTTCCTTGATTAGTTTCCATCCATTGCTTCTTGCCTTGCCTTCTGGTGCTTTGGAGAATAATTTGACCCGCTTCTTTGCGGCAGCCCCTCAAATACTGGAATACTGCTATCGTGCCACCCCTAATACAGCCTGAGTTTTGGCCATTTTCAGGCTGTTTTCTGGCGCTCCGGCACCTGCGAAGACCAGCTGGCCAGCGCACATGAAACCAGAAGAGCACCTGGCAATGGCACGCATGCTTGCAGAGAGGACTCTGTGAGCCACCTCTGGCATGCGTGCCATAGGTTCACCATCATGGTCTTTGACTGTCGATGAGCCTGCAAGGCCGAAAATCCAGCAGAATGTGGCTAAGCATGAGTGGAACATTTCCAGGAGTGATTCTTTGCCGCGACAAGCATTTGGGGCCCTTATTAACAAAACCGCATTTCCCTCTTTCAAATGCTGCCCGGGACGTGGGTTTCATTAGCATCCCCAGAATGCTTCAGTGTTTGATTTGTGTTCTTTTATTGCAGAGAGTAACGCAATGCATATCCCATAAGATCTCGGTTTTCCTCTTAAAGATGGACTCTTTTTTTTTTTTTTTGAATGCTTCCCTATTTATTACCTGCGGGCTAAGAATACACATTGCTTTTTATTATACAGACATTAAAGGGTAGAAATCCGGCGGGGGATTGGAGTGCCATTCAGGATATGCATAATAGGAAATTTCAGGTAGGTGTGTGAAATGCAGCCCTTTGCTAGAATATTCACTGTTATCAAACAGCATTCCCCCATGAAATAGATTAATTCGTATACCTCTGAACCCCATCACACCTTTCCTGCCTTCCTTTCTTATTATTATTACAGTTCCTTAGGCTTTCTTCTCCTGCCTTGATTTCCAACTTTAGACACTCGCTAAAAGCTACATGGTGGGGTTTGGGGTTGAAAACGACTACATGCTGCTTTCTCATTCGAATTATTCAAAGGGGGAAATCTATGCTGCCTTCCAGAAATCACGATGTTTAAAAGCCAGGAGGTGTCTTTAAAGATCAGCCACTGCTGAGGTCAAACCGTTGTAGAAAGTCTGCGCCCACCCATCTCCTAGAAGAATGAAATCTTTTGAGAAATATTAAAAAGGCAGAATATTATATTTCCCTGGATGAGAAATGGAGAAACATGTTTTTTTAGAGGGAGAAAGCAGCCCCTACCTGCTGACACCCGATGTCAGTGCTTAAGAGATAAAGAGATAGATAGCTCTATTTATAAGCAAATACCCTCACCCAAGTTCCAACACAGGAAAAAGCCATTAAGGTTACCCTACACCATTTCAGAACACAAGTCCCTTCATTGCATCACTCTCACAAACTTCAACCAAACCTAGCTCACACAAACACCTAGGATTTCTAATTTGCCTATAGAGCCAGCTATGACCTCTACATAACCCCTACATGGCCACATGGGAGTCTGACAGCAGCCAATAGAATATTTGTTCTTGCACAGGAACAGGAAGCTCAAGTGCAAAGCCCAAGATAAGGTATAACTATCCCCCACTCTCAACTCCATGTGGTCAGCTGCACCAAAACCACCCATGTTTCATCATTAAACCCTCTTTCCAATCAGCCTCCATGTTTCCAGTGTCTTTCTCCTGTCTTGGAACTGAACCAGATAGATAATTCTTCCCATACCATTAAGGGTAATCTTGTGTGCATTCTTGCCTGGGTGTAGGTCTTAATGAACTTGGCGGACCTCAACTTCTAAACCAAGTACTTTCAGATTGCAAAGGTGCAGTGGGCTATTTTTTGAATCCTCCAATTTTGTAAAATCTGCCTGAAAATGGCCATTTCTACATTGCCAAAGAAGAAGACATGCACCCATCCTCACAATTAAAAAAAAAAGCCAACACAGTCCTAGGTTTCATAAACAGAAGATTCACATGAAGTGTCAATACCATTTTATAATGCTTTGGTAAGACCGCACTTGGAATATGGCATCCAGCATTCGGTTGCCATAATATAAAAGAAGATGTGGAGACTCTAGAAAGAGTGCAAAGAAGAACAACAAAGATTAGGGGACTGGGGGCTAAAATATATGAAGAAGAGTTGCAGGAATTGGATATATCTAATTTAATGAAAAGAAGAACTAGGGTAGCAGTATTCCAATATCTCAGAGGTTGCCACAAAGAAGAAGTCAAGCTATTCTCCGAAGCATCTGAAGGCAGGACAAGAAGCAATGGATGGAAACTAATCAAGGAGAGAAGCAACCTGGAAATAAGGAGACATTTCCTGATAGTGAGAACAATTAATCAGTGGAACTTCTTGCCTTCAGAAGTTGAAGTGCTCCAACACTGGAGGTTTTTAAGAAGAGACTGGACAGCCATTTGTTTGAAATGGTATAGGGTCTCTTCCTTGAGCAGGGGGTTGGACTAGAAGACCTCCAAGATCCCTTCCAACTCTGTTATTCCGTTATTCTGAAGCTGTAGGAATAGCCTCTACTGCATCTTTTGGATCCTGCCTCTTCCAGATATGTTACAATAGCAATAGCAATAGTGCGTAGACAAGGGGTCGGCAACCTTAAACACTCAAAGAGCCACAAAGGTCCTAACTGGAAGCCCCCCATTCAATTCTGGAACCGACTGGAAGTCCGGTTCCCCCACCATAGAGTCCCTCATAGCACACTGTCCTTTTTCCTCTATCTGTCCTAACCAAAAGCCCTATCAATTGTGGAGCCGACCGGCAACAAGGAGCCGCAGCAGAGGGATGAAAGAGCCACATGTGGCTCCAGAGCCATGGGTTGCTGATCCCTGGTTTAGACTGATGTCCCACTTCACAGTGCTGTACAGCCCTCTCTAAACAGTTTACAGAGTCAGCCTCTTGCCCTCAACAAGCCGGGTCCTCATTTTACCAACCTGGGAAGGAGGGAAGGCTGTGTCAACCTTGATGTCAGCATTCTGATGCTGCCATAAAAAGACGAGGCTTGACTTTTCACCTACTTATTTTCTCTGTAGATAATATCCCCTAGGAGATGGGACGGGAGGGGGGAACATTCCTGTGGGGCGAGGTCAGAAGCTGGGGAGACTGACTTGGAAGATGGCCAATGAGAAGATGAGAATTGGGGAACGGAAAGGGAAGGGTTTGGGGGTCAGAGGGTTAGTATCGGCTACGACGAAGTCGGGGCCAGATCTGTCGTACTCAATAAATGGAATATTTCAGCAAAGATTAATTGTTTGGGAGTGCAATTTATTTGAGATGACATCGAAACCTGACTCTTGAGCTGGTCAGGATCAAACTCCTGACTGTGGACAGAGTTTGTCTGCAATACTGCATTGTAACCACTATATCAGCACAGCTCTGTTGTATTACAACTCTCGTTATTTCTAAAAACAAGTCCACAGATGAGAGCGGCGGTAGTCCAACACACCTTGAGGGCAGAAAGCTGACAAGTGCTACTCAATGTAAACACGCACGCACTGCACAGAGTACAGAAAGAACGTCAGTTTCGTGTTTTGTGAAAGGACAAGGCCTTCCCTGTGAGTTCATAAAGCAGATCAGCAGGATCCTCTGCCCTGCCAAAAAGCAGATAAAGAAACCGATTGTACAACAGCCAGCAACAACTGGGAGAAAGAAAGGAAAGCCAAACAATCAAGTTCTAAAAACATTCACGGCGAAATGGATTTATTGCGATGGCTGTGCTGAAATGCATCTGATGGGATTCAGAATCAAATACAGGTGGTCAGAAAACAGAATAACAGAGTTGGAAGGGACCTTGGAGGTCTTCTAGTCCAACCCCCTGCTTAGGCAGGAAACCCTATACCACTTCAGAGAAATAGTTGTCCAATCTCTTCTTAAAAACTTCCAGTGTTGGAGCATTCACAACTTCTGGAGGCAAGTTGTTCCACTGATTAATTGTTCTAACTGTCAGGAAATTTCACAGTTAGGAAACTGTGTTAGGAACACCTTCGTTCTAGACTGCTTTTCTCCTTGGTTAGTTTCCATCCATTGTTTCTTGTCTTGTCTTCTGGTGCTTTGGAAAATAGTTTGACCCCCTCATCTTTGAGGTAGCCCTTCAAATATTGGTGCACTGCTATCATGTCTCCCCTAGTCCTTTTCTGGAGGCAAGCTGTTCCACTGATTAATCGTTCTAATTGTCAGGAAATTTCTCCTTAGTTCTAGGTTGGTTCTCCCCTTGGTTAGTTTCCACTCATTGCTTCTTCTCCTGCCATCAGGTGCTTTGGAGAATAGCTTGACTCCTTCTCCTTTTGGCAGCTCCTGAGATACTGGAATGCTTCTATCATGTCACCCCTAGTCCTTCTTTTCATTAAACTAGATTCCAGCAAGCATTCATCGTATATTTTAGCCTCCAGTCCCACAATCATCTTTGTTGCTTTTCTCTGCATTCTTTCTAGAGTCTCCACATCTTTTTTACATCGTGGCGACCAAAACTGGTCCTCGACTTACGACCACAACTGAGCCCAAAATTTATGTTGCTAAGCGAAAACCATTGCTAAGTGAATTTTATGACCATTCTTGCCAGGGTTGTTAAGTGCATCGCTGCAGTTGTTAAGTGAGAAACACGGTTGTTTCCCATTGACTTTGCTCGTGATCGCATGACCTTATTTAGTTTAGAATGTAGCATACCAAAAAAATACAAAAGTAAGTAGTAGGGAAATTAGGGAAGGCAAAAAGGGAAGAGAAAAGTGGGGGAAAGAAAAAGAAAGGCATTGACTTCCGACTCCCTTTGGCGCAGTAGAATAAAGCATTAACATCAAACCTCACCTTTTTACTTTTACATAATAGGATAAACTAGCCATTTTTATAACAACAAGTAAATCGGTAAAACCCAAAATCAAAGTTTCATTTTTTTTCCCACCTCAAGCACAAAGTCCACAAGCGATTTCCAAGTAGAAATAAAAGTATTGTTATTTTTATTCTTCTTTCATCAAAACAGTCAATTTAGCCATCTGTCAGCGCTTCGACGCTGGCATAGAGAGCAGAGGAGAGAGAGAGATAAGCTCTGAACTTTTGCCTGCTAAATCCCTTTGAAGTCGGGTTGTCATGGAAATGAGGAGGGGGGGGACATTCCTGGGAAGTGACGAGACAAGAAGTCTGAAGAATGACTTGGAAGATAGCCAATGAGAAGCAGAGATTTGAGGATCGGAAAGGGAGGGATTGGGGGGCAAAAGGTCAGTCTTGTCCGCATTGAGTCATGATCCGGTGGCTGTGCTCAATTAAAGAAAAGATTTCCTTAAAGATTGGCAGTTTGGAAATTCATTTATTATGAGATAGCATCTGCTAACTCCATCAGTTTTTGCAGCCATTCATCCGTGATGGGGAATCAGCGATGGGTTTCACATATTCTTACTACCGTTTCACCATGCGTGTGCACGCTTGCTTCACATGTGTATGTGTGTGCGTGCCTTCTACGCATGCGCCCAGCCTCAAAAAGGTGGCTAAATAGGACGGCATTACACCGGGGCGGGTTGCCGGGCCCCACCCGCAATCGCTGCACCGGTACGAACCAGCTGAATGCCACCTCTGGTGGGGATCGAAGTGACCTTCCATTTCTGTGCATACAGTAGTCTTGCTGCCATCAACATATATAACATCAAAGTTATGAAATAAATGTAATAATAAAATATATGAAGCGTTTTTTTACGGGAGATAAGCCACTGTTAAATAATTGGTAAATGAGAATAATAATACAAAGGGATACAATAAATTGTCAAATAAGAGAATTTTGGATATGGGATTGAGCACAAAAGATTTGTAATTGATCGACACACTTTCTGTAATTGTAATGGATGATGGTTGTTTTATGTTTTGTTTAAAAATAAAAAAAAATTCAAAAAAAACCCCACAAACAAACCATATATAACATCAAAGTTCTGCATTTTTTCCCCCAGGACTTTTTTTCACCCACCCAAAAAAAGTCTCTGGTTTTCTTTCTTTCTTTCTTTCTTTCTTTCTTTCTTTCTTTCTTTCTTTCTTTCTTTCTTTCTTTCTTTTTAATTTTATTATTTTTTTAATAAACACAAAACCAAAGATGTACATACAAAAATACAAGCAAAAACACGCACACAAGAAGGGAAAGAAAGAGAGAAAGAAAGGAAAAAGAGAGAAAAGAGAAAGAGAAAAAAAGAAAGAAAAAAAAGAAAAAAAGAGGGGGAAAAGAACCTCATTTTTTTATGCAGAGCTGTGTCCATTGACAAAACTTATCCCTATAAAATACTTATAGTCTATATATTTTACTTCATCAAATTTTGTTGTGTCTCTGGTTTTCTTTCTATATTCACTTTGCCAAGTGTCTGAATGTTGATCATGTGACCATGGGGAGGCTGCAGTGGCGGGTTCCTCATGGTTTGGCCCGGTTCCGCCGAGCCGGTAGCGGTGACGATATGACATCACCGAACTGGTTCTCTTTGTTCAGGAGCTAGGCCCTCCCACCGCCCCCACGTTATTTTCACCTTTTATTTGGCCCTGCCCCCAATCTATTCGCTGCCTCCCAAGTCCCAGCTGATCGGCTAGAAGGAAAAAAAACTGTTTAAACTCTTGCCGCGGGGCTTCAAAGGGCCGCCCTACAGCTGATCAGTGTTAAAAGGCAGTGTGGTGGTAGACCAGTGTGCTCGAAAAACAAATGGGTAGACCGGTGCCTCCAACAATGGGTAGACCGCTGCCTCCAAAAACAAATGGGTAGACCAGGACGCTCCAAGAACAAATGGGTAAACCAATACAGCTCTGCAAGCAGTTAAAAGCCTGGTAGACCAGTACCTCTGCTAAATCCTAAAGAATTGTCACATGACCATCAAACCATGCCCACAAAATAAGCCATGCCCACAGAACCGGTAGTAAAAAAATTTAGAACCCATCCCTGGGAGGCTGCAATGGTTGTAGGTATGAGAAACGGTCGTAACATAAGCCACTTTTTTCATTCCTTCAATACTTTGAACGGTCACTAACTGAACTGCTGTAAGTCGAGGTAGGGTTGCCAGGTCTGCTTCCAAAAAATAGCGGACAAGCGGGGGGGGGGGTGTTTAAGTAGTAAAAAAATTAAAAAAAATTTTTACAATTAAATTATATATTTTCTTACAAATATTTTAACACGTATTAAAATAATCATTTCAAAACTTTACTTAAAATTCAAAACATCAACTATATTATAATAATATGTGAAATATTAAATTACGTTTTACTTTGCTGTCGTGTGTATTTTTTATTTGACTGCACAGCTTTGATCAATTCTTTGTGTTTAAGGAATAATTCTTTAATTTCAGTACAACGTTGAGAAATATTAAAAAATATACAAAGTTCATTTCGAACTGATGGTACAAGCAGTCGGTTACGTTCATCAGTCCACAAATTTCCCATGACGCTGAAAATTCGTTCAATGTTTGCATTTGATACCGGAATTGATGCACAATACTGGAACAGTTTCAGTAAACTCGGAGCTGGCTCTTTCTTGAAAAAGTACGTCCACTTATCAAGGGATGAATTGCCCTGCAGATGAACATAAACTTCTTCTAAGGCAGAAATTTCATCGAAGAGAGTGTTGGGTGGAAGTTCTTCTCGCCATGGTGATAATAACCAGATGTTCGTCATTTCTTCTAAATTTGGAGGATTATTGCGATCAATTAGATTGAAACAACTTAGCGTCTCATATACTGAATCGGTGAAATTATACCACTTTTCTAGGTACGCAATGGCTCTTTGATACATGTTGATGGCTTCTTTCTTGAACTTTTGCACGGCATTCTCAGGCAAATGTTTTTTACGTAAGGCAAATAAAACTTTCATTCCAAAAAACTGCTCATCGTATTTTTTTTGCAAAGAATCACGCAGTTTACACATGATAATGTGAAGATCACATGCAAGAATTTTCTTGCTTTCCAGCTTCAGTAGGGTGTCTTGCATTATTGACATGAAAAAGTGCGTGAAATATAAATACAATTCTGAAATTGTTGGTTCATCGTCCTTTGAGAGTTCATTTTCCTGATCCGAAATAAGGTTCCAGTTAACCTTATGGCACTCATCAGATCCAAGAGAAATGAAATACGATTTTAGAGGTATCCAGTTTAAAAGAAGTCTTTCGACCGCTTTAAACAAACTTAACCAACGTGTTGGAACATGGCGCAAAACTTCATGGAATTCTGACTCGCAAAACTCAAAAAATGATTTCAACTCTTCCCGTTTCTTCGCAGAATTCGAAAATTCGGCAAAAACCTTCAGCACTACATTTTCGATATCAAAAGATAACTGCTTTAATGCATTTTTTGCGCTGTTGTGTAAAATGTGATTATTGCAATGAGCATTCGATCTTTGTCTCATTCTAACTTATGAAAAAAAAAAACCGCGATTCTCCTATCCTTATTCTCTTAGACTGTACAGCTTTAGATTATGTAACATTTCATCATAAAGCTTTTGAATAAAAAAAATGTCCACTATTTTGTGAAAAAAAATAGTGAAAATAATGTGAAAAAAGTGGACTGTTGGTTCAAATAGTGGACACCTGGCAACCCTAAGTCGAGGACAACCTGTACGTGCAAGTCCGCTCACTGGGATTCTGCTTCCAATTGTTGAATAGTTTGCTTTCTAATACTGGGTCCAGCCAGTATCAATAAAACAATTAGAAACTACCAGGAGCTCATAAATGTGATTCATACAGGTCTGAATGGCTCTTAATTGGCGGTTTCGGTGTTGAACAATAGAAAGCTTCCCTGGTTGAGTCAGATTTGACAAATATTGCTGCCTGTTCTTTACTTTGGATTGGAAACAAGAAATAGTGTTGGCTAAGAGGGGGAAAAGAACAATAAGGAGAGCATGTAAGATTCATGAAGCACCTGCCGAGTATTGATAGGCCTATAATGAGACATAACATTTGTCCAGCACTTTCATGAATTGTTCAATTGAATTCTTTACAAGAGCCCAGCAAAATATCTCTGAATTATTACCTTCCACACTGCAGAGGGAGAGACAAAGGTGGAAAAAGAGAGCGAGAGAGAGAGAGAGCTCTACCTGTAGAGACCAACAGAGAAGTAAGGTTTAACCTGGAGGCTGCCCTGTTCACAAGTCTGGCTTTAGCTGCTACAGATAGTCCTCAACTTACAACCATTTGCTTAATGACCATTTGATTTACAATGGCACTGAAAAAAGTGGCTTACAACCAGTTCTCGTGCTTACAGCCATTGCTGCATCCCCACAGTCAGAGGTGGAATTCAGCCAGTTCAGACCGGTTCGGGCGAACCGGTAGCTCCGACGATCAGCTAGCCCCGCCCACCCACCCCTGTCCTATCCTGTCTTTTATTTCCTGCTTTCTAGCTCATCCCAATCGCATGGCACAGCTGATTCCCCCTCGCTGTTCTACTTACCATTGTTGACTTGGAAGGTAAGCAGCTGAGCTTTAAAGCGCTCCATTTTCACTGCGAAACCACGCGCTCACCAAACTGGTTGTTAAACCGGCAGCATTCCACCACTGCCCACAGT
Source organism: Pituophis catenifer annectens (assembly GCF_029215685.1). Taxonomy (NCBI): domain Eukaryota; kingdom Metazoa; phylum Chordata; class Lepidosauria; order Squamata; family Colubridae; genus Pituophis; species Pituophis catenifer. The sequence goes on along the minus strand of NW_027256883.1, from coordinate 14,143,897 downwards.
CATGTGATCAACATTTGGGAACTTGGTAAATACCATTGTCAGCTTTGGAGCGAACCTGACTGGGGCCATTTTGGAGGCTTCAGAATTTCCATAATGCGAAGAAGAGATAGGGAGGGGGGACATAGTTAGATGGGGTTTCTGTAGCCAAAACAAAATAATTTCCTGTGGGAACTAAGGTCATTCCGACAGGTGGCTGGAGAAAGGAGGAGCAAAGTAACCAGGCAACTGGCCAGCACCTTGATTGGACAATGTGACTGACTGACTGGGGAAATGGGGGGGGGATGGACTTCAGCTTTTTAATTAGGTGAAAACTGCAGGAATGTTCAGAGTCGGTTTTCACCAGTTGGGACGATACGATATCTCCAATAAGACTGTTCTTTGAGGAAACTGCCTGCCTTGGAGTTCTGCTTTCTATGTGGTATTACTCGGAACATTGATAACCGGCATGTATTTACAATAGTTGCGATGCTCTGAGATCATTGAACATTGGTGACGTGCCCATCCAGCTTCCGACAAGCGAAATCAATGGGAGAAGTCAGATTTACTTCACAATCACATGATTCACTTAACAACCAGGCCAAAAAAAAAAAAAGTTTGTAAAATTGGGTGTGACTTACTTAACCGCCTTGCTTAGCAATAGAAAATCTGGTCTTAGTTTGGTTGTAAATCAAGTATGCTCTATTAATAGTAATCCAGTTAAGGAGCCGTAGTGACACAGTGGTTAGAATGCAGTACTGCAGGCTAATTCTGCCAACTGCCAGCAGTTCAATCCTGACCGGCTCGAGGTTGACTCAGCCTTCCATCCTTCCGAGGTTGGTAAAAATGAAGACCCAGATTGTTGGGGGCAATATGCTGACTCTATAAACTGCTAAGAGAGGGCTGTAAAGCACTATGAAGCAGTATATAAGTCTAACTGTTCTTGCTATTGCTATAGTGGCCATCCTTCTGCATGACAGAGGCCTTCTGCACTGATGATGTTACCTAGTTTGGTAATGAAATGTCTGCAAGAAAAAAACTAACCTCAGAGAGCACCAAGGATCCCACAGTTCAACCCTGAGCTATAAATATTCTCCTTTATTGGAAATCATGATGTTTTCCCTTAGAAATTAATGGAAGCAGAGGAAGTCATGGAAGCTGCAGGCCAGAGCTGACTGCACCAGGAAGGTAAGCCATGCACACACGCTGATGCAAGAACTCTGATCTCACACATGAGCCATGTTATTGATGTTCTTCCCTTTCATTCAAAAACAATATAATGCAAAACATCTGTCTTTTATATATACAGTATATATATATATATATATATATATATATATATATATATATATATATATAAAATTTATATTTGCTGATACAGAAATAAAGGGAGACTAGTATAGATCTATTTCAAGCTATTTAGCTCTCATCAGCTAGCCATACCCTTACTCGGATTCAAACCTGCATATTAGGCAGTTGTATTAACCTCTGAGACACAAGTTCTCCTCCCTTTATCAGCTTGAGCCAGGGGAGAGATTAAGTGTTTTTCTATTGAAGCACCTGGTCTACCCCAATATGGGAGGGAGAATACTTTTTTTTTTTAATTTGATTTATATGCCACCCTTCTCCGGAGACTCAGGCGGCTTACAATGCATTAAGCAATAGCCTTCATACTTTTGTATATTTTTACAAAGTCAGCTTATTGCCCCCATAAACTGGGTCCTCAATTTACCTACCTAAGAAAGGATGGAAGGCTGAGTCAACCTTGAGCCTGGCAAGATTCGAACTTACTAATTGCAGACAGCTGGAGTTAAATTACAAGCTGTTGTACTGCTTCCCTTTCGCCTTTCAGCAGCACTCAAGCAGTCGCATTCAGCAACTTTATCAGCAAATATAAATTTGGTGTAAAATTTGTCGTAAATGTGACTGCTTGAGGGCGAAAGGGAATATATATAAATTATATATATAATTTATATTATATATATAATTTATATTTGCTGATAAAGAAATAAAGGGAGACTAGTATTGCTCTATTTCAAGCTATTTAGCTCTCATCAGCTAGCCATACCCTTACTTGGATTCAAGTTTATTTCTTTATCAGCAAATATAAATTTGGTATAAAATGGTTTGTTGTGAACGCGACTGCTTGAGGGCTCCTGGATTGGAGCTGAAAGGTGAAAGGGAAGCAGTATGCTCCCTCCCATATTGGGGTAGACCAGGTGCTTCAACAGAAAATGTGTGTGTGTGTGTGTGTGTGTGTGTGTGTGTGTGTGTATAAACATTGTAGTGCAAAGAGTTAGACACATACACACATATGCATTACAGGCACGAGAGCTGGTAGATGAAACGTATTAGTTGCATTATAGCACAATTTTGCACCTCCAGCATTATTCCTGAATGAGGAATTTCTGCCTTAAATATTGTAAAAGGAAAGCAGTTCGACTGGATTTATGGCCCAGCCAGAAATAGCAATTATGGGCTATCTTATGGAAAAAAAAAATCTTATTATTGGATGGATTCCATCCAATTCTACGCTGGAGGGGGCAGCCTTGTTTGAATATATTGCGGCTGCAATGTTTTTTTCCCGTCGATCCAGTTGATATATACTGTATATATCCCCATTCACATCTATAGTTAAATACGTTTAGAGAGAAATTGTGAAATGTACATGACAGCGCGACAGCGCTTCAGATTTGATTCCGAAAAAGATGCCACGGAGTAAGCAGGGCTGAGAACGGAGCCCCTTGTTTGCAGCTCTTTAAAGCAATGGCATCTTTGAGAATCTACACTGACAGACGATCAACCAGCCTAGCTTGAAAGCATTTTTATGGCTGAAATGAGATGAGAATTTATTTCCAGAACAGTTCCCCCTGACCTTGCAAACATGACAGGATCTAGGTTCAGAACTCCACTTCTATAAATTCTGGCAGACTCAAAAGAATTATTCCTCCCACCCACCCTATATCCTTCCTTTGCTAAAAAGAGGGGGTTGGGGAGTATTGCTCACCATTAATAAAGGCAAAATGAAATTGACTAGAGGCACAGTGCAATTGCCTAAGGGGGGCCTAATTAAGAAATTGCCAGAAAGTAATTGGCAATAGTGCCTAATCCTATTAATATTCTTTCACTTTCTAACAAGAGATCGGGGCTGTTTTCAGTGCCCCACAACCTTTAAAGGCACAGTGTCTTAACAACTGAACAAGTTTCCTTACACAATCAAATTTATCCAATGTTCCGTATGTGATCCCAAGATTCTGACTGCAGATCGAAGCTCTAGATTTCCCTGTCCTGCCCTTATAAACATCTTCTTTTCTATAGTTCATAGTTCCTCTCTTCCATTTTAATAATAACATAGAATAATCCTAACCCTAATCCTTTTATTAAAGCTATGGCAAATCTAGACAGCATACTAAAAAGCAGAGACATCACCCTGCCAAGAAAAGTGCGTATAGTCAAGACTATGGTTTTCCCAGTTGCAACGTATGGCTGTGAAAGTTGGACCATAAGAAAGGTTGAGCATCAAAGAATTGAGGCCTTTGAACTCTGGTGCTGGAGAAGACTCCTGCGAGTCCCTTGGACTGCAAGGCGATCAAACCGGTCAGTCCTAGAGGAGATCAACCCTGACTGCTCTTTAGAAGGCCACATCCTGAAGATGAAACTCGCCGTCCCTTACAATCAGAACAGAGCTGGAAGGGACTTTGGAGGTCTTCTAGTCCAACCCAGTGATGGGATTCAAAACTTTTACTACCGGACATGGCTTGGTGGGCATGGCAGGGGAGGGATACTATAAAATCTCCATTCCCACCCCACTCCAGGGGAAGGATACTGCAAAATCCCCATTTCCTCCTGATCAGCTGGAATTCGGGAGGCAGAGAATAGATGGGGGCGGGGCCAGTCAGAGGTGGTATTTACCGGTTCTCCTAACTACTCAAAATTTCCGCTACCGGTTCTCCAGAACTGGTCAGAACCTGCTGAATACCAACTGTTAGGAAATGATTATTACTTACCTTGTTGGGTTGGCAATATATAAACCCTCGATATAGCTTTAAGACTGCTGTATTGCATCATTCTGTGTCCTGATTGGTTAGCTCTGTAGTCAATGTCCTTAAGAGGGAGCTAGAAACATGGTTTGTTTTTGGTTTTTTTTCTTTGCTGTACTTGCTCTCTGATATCTCTGTATGCTATTGTTTGCAAATCCAGAAGAACTGTTTATTGTGAATGACTATGACAACTGGTAAGAAGACTTTGTTATTGGATTATTCCTGGACTATCATTTTGCTATCTCCTGCTTTATATGTGTATGACCTGGACCCTGCTCAAGCAGGAAACCCTATACCATTTCAGACAGATTGCTGTCCAGTCTTTTCTTAAATGCCTCCAGTGATGAAGCACCTATAATTTCTGGGTTTTTTTGTTGTTGTTTAGATTATAGTTTTATTAGATTATAATATAACATACAAAAAGAATACAAAAGCAAATCTTAGGGAAATTAGGGAAGGAAAAAGGGAAGTGGATAGTGGGGAAAAGAAAGGGAAAAAGAAAAAAAAGGCATTGACTTCCGACTCCTTTGGTGCAGTTGAATAAAGAATTAAGATCTATGCTCAATTTTTTAAGTTTTCATAATAATAGAAACTAGTCATTTCTGTAACAACAGAAAGTGTGTGGACTACACATGTGTGTGTAAATCCATTAGTATAAGACCATTCTGGTTAATGCAATAAATCATGGATAAGCAAAAAACATGGACATGAATCCACTTTAAGTGTGATTGTGTCTAGATCTGTTGTGGCCCAACAGCAGCTTGCACAGATTGTGGCTGATCCTAACGGTGAGGAGGCTGGTGTGGTGTTGCGCCAGCAGCCTGTGCAGCTGGAGCTTGAGTTGGACAGCAAGGAGGCTGAAGAAGATGTGGTGCCAGAGCCAGTGATTCAGTCAGGGCCTTCAGATTGTCCAGAGGCTCCTTCAAGTGAAGAGAGTGAAGTGGAGGAGCCTCTTCTCAATGCACGAGCACGCAGAGCTGCCAAAAGGCAGGAGTGGTTACTTAGGAGGAGGTCTCCTCGAGAGTAAGGCTTGGGGCTAATTGGCCACTCCCTTAGCCTATTTAAGTTTGCACACAGCTGGCAAACGTTGCAGGAAACAACGTGTGTTCATCTGGTCATTCGTTGAGCATTTGAGAGTGAATTTTCCTTGCAAACCTGGTTTCTGGGCTAATTGCCAACTATTGTAAGCCTTTATCTAATCTTTGAAATTTCTGGCAGGCTGTTAAGGACATTTTTAGTAATAGCCTGCATTTGAAAAAGACTGTGTTTGTAGTAAACGGAGTTGTTCGGAGTTTTGTGTGTGCTACATTTCTTGGGTTCCGTAGCTGGGGCAGAACAAGATCCAACCCAATATTTCTATTGACTTTCTCCTTTTTCAACTATGCTTAACATGTTTTGCAAAAGGCCAGCCGAACAATTTGATTTCTCACTCTTTGGTGACATCACTATATTGCCTCCATGTCCTCTGGAGCATTTGATTTTTTCCCCCTCTGTTTGGGGAGGGGGAAAAAAAAGCAGCACTGACTAGAAGAAATGAAATTCATAAATCCTAGAAGAAGGCAATAGCAAATCACTTCCTATTTTTTCCAAGAAACCTACATGGACATGTCCGTGAGGCCACCATGAGTCAAGGTCAAATCAGAACAGACTCTATTTAAAAAGGTAAGCAGGAAGAGCTTTATGTTTCTCTGTCTACACTTGGATTGGACGCTTATTCACCTCCAATTCAGCTGTAGACAGTGGTGGGCTGCTGCCGGTTCAGACCGGTTTGGGAGAACCAGTAGTTCTGACCAGCGGCTGGGCCTGTCCACCAGCCCTGGCGCTTTCACATCCTATATACTGTAATCATCGGGTTGTCGATGCCGCACATGCTCACATTTTCGGTTCTGGGAGAACCTTGTCCACCCCATGATAAGGTGCATGGCATTATTTTTTTGTTTAAATTATAAATGTGTACTTTTAGGTGTACATTGTCATAGACTTCCAGAGGATGAAATGATAGACAGAAGAAGCTCCAACAGCAGAAGAATATAGAGTCACTGAGTAGACAACTACCACAATTTCAATGAAAGCTGGAACATGAACCACTGAAATAAAAACAAGGATAGAGGAAGCTTGAACAGCATTCTTCAAAATGAAAAAGCTCTTCCGTAGTCACGACATAAGCCTAAAACTGAACATCAGGCTTGTCAGATGTTAAATCTTTTCTATCCTGCTCTACGGAGTGGAGAGTTGGTCTCTGACAGAAAGCCACTCTAAGATACTAGAATCATTTGAAATGGGGATTTACAGTGGCTGTTACGTATAAGTTGGGTTGACAAAATCAGAAATGAGGAGGTGATAAGCCGCCTGGGAAAGCCAAGGGAAATCATCAAAACCATAAAAAAAGTGAAAGTTAGAATATTTTGGACATGTGATGCGACACCCGGAAAAATACGGCATCCTTCACTTAATCCTCCAGGGAAAGATTGAAGGCAAACAAGGTCCAGGCAGAAAACGAACATCATGATTTCAAAATCTAAAGGACTGGTTTGGACAAAACTCAACTGTTAGAAGAAATATCCTTCTGGCTTCAGCTCCAAGTGGGGAAAAAGACACTGGAAACATGGAGACTGCTTGGAAAGATGGTTTAATGGTGGACAGGATCACATGGCTTGAGTTCCTGAACAGAAAAGGGGATGAGACACAGTGATTCCCCGGGTTTTATGTCCTCACTGGCTTTGAACTTCCTGGAGCCCAGAAAGAGTATCCTGATTGGTTGTCAGACTCCCAGGGGGTGGGGATCTTAGCTAGCCTTGCTGGCTGATGTAACCATCCCAGGTGCCATGTGGTGAGTTTCTGTTGCTAGATGGGTCCTATTGTGTTGCAGATGATGGTCCATTGACAAAGATTGAGTTTCTGCCTCTGGCCCATTGACAAAGGTTGGGGGCAGGAAGATGGGAGCTACTTCGTCTTTAAAACATGCTTCTCCATTTCTCATCCAGGGAAACATAATATTCTGCCTTTTTAATATTTCCTAAAATATTTCATTCTTCTAGGAAAGGGGTGGGTGCTAACTTCCTACACAACAGAACTTTTTCGTGCAGCTGTTGATAAAAATAGGGTCGCCAATGTGATTGCCAACGTCTGATGACAGATATGGCACAACAAGAAGAAGAAGAGTAGACAATTATTTGATGAATATAGAGTCACTGAGTAGACAACTCTGGACACGGAAAGAACTTGAGATTTTCCACAAGTGCACCATATAGTTGCTTCTTGTGAGGAGACTACAAGATAGTGGATCCTGGAGGGTTTAGAACTGTGAGAGACAAGGGAATAGGCATCTTGCTCAAATTGTGGTTAATGCTTTTGAAAGTACACTAAATTTGGACACTTCCTTTTCTAATCCTTTTTGGAAATTGCTTGTTAACTGATTTTCTGCTATTCGAACCTTTGAATTGGTAAGTTTTACAGCATCAGGTGAGTTTCCTTCAATCCTTCATGAAAGAAGTTTTAACTACAACTCCGAGAACTTTTTTTTTTTAATGAAGAGCAAAATTATGATTAATACTTTGATTTTAGAACGTTACAAATGGATCAAAGGTCCATTGGAAATAAGATTTTGGAATTCATTATAAGGAATCCTTTCCATGGGAAATGCCTTTGTTTTGATTTTTTTTTTAAAAAAAACCCCAAATATGATAGCATAGGACTTTGAAGATTGGACACTAGAGGGAACCAAAGAGTTCAATTAAAGGAGAAGAACGCTTAAACCAGGAGTCCTCAAACTTTTTAAACAGGGGGCCAATTCACGGTCCCTCAGACTGTTAGGGGTGGGTAGACCGACTGGGCAGGCATGGCTAGGTGAGCATGTGACTGGGTGGATGTGGTTAGGTGGTGATGTGACTAGATGGGCATGGCCAATTTAGCAGTCCAAACAATACACTCAAATTAAATTTAAATTTGTTATGCTCCTGGGGGTGAGTGAAGGTTAGTGAAGGGATGTGGCTCCCTTGGGGTGTGTATGAGGGACTTCTGTTTATATGTGTGTGTGTCCGTCCTTCCTTCCCTCTCTCTGGAGGCTGGGGAGGCCTTAGCGCGTCCCATTTTTGGCCTCCTGAGGCCTCAGCGTGTCCCATTTTTGGCTTCCCCAGCCTCCAGAAGGCGGGTGGGGGCTGACGGCTAGATAGGCCGATGTGGGCGGGGCAGCCTGGTGGTCCTGTACAGGCTGGATTAATGGCTTCGGCAAGCCCTATCCGGCCCACGGGCTGTAGTTTGAGGACCCCTATCTTAAACATTAAGTGCAATTATGCAATTACATAATGAAGCAAAACATTCTAAGGATTCAACATATTGAAAGATATTTTTGAGCAGTGGACTCAGAAGTTAATTTTAATAGTGTCAACAGAGACATCTGTCTCTATGGGTAGTCTGCATTTAAAAGATGTTATGGAAGAGGAAAAAGTTCTATCTAAGTATTGAGATTGAGCTGAAAGTAGATTTACAATTGACAAGCAACAAGGGTGACATTGAAGAAGATGTTACACTGAACATACAAAAGAAACTGCCTTAATAATTAAAGTAGATATAAAAACAATAAACCTAGGGATTGATCTGGATTATTTTTCCTATATTGGATTTACAAAAGAAGTTTATTAAAGTTTTGAAGAATCTTGTGAGGAGGGACAAAGACAAAATGAAAATAAATCAAGTTTTACAATTTTATTTGAATAGTCTAAAGGTTTAGATTATTAGGAGTAAAAAAAAAGTTGGTTTATTTGATGAAAGTTAGAATAGATATGGGTTATTTCTGGTAACCCTTAATGGACTTTTGCTGAAACCAGGACTGAAATGATGCTATTTTATGGATTTATTTATAGATAGGATATGGAAGAAGAGATATTGGAGAAGATTCTACAAAGAGACCTTGACTATGTGTCAGAATGGTCAAACAATTGGCAACTCCAAATATCAACCAACAAATGCTCCAAATATCAACCAACAAATGCAAAAAAAAATCAGAACATCAAATACAAATCAAATCCACTGGGCGAATACGACCTCGTGGATGACCCTCATTCTGTTAAGGACCTCTGAGTACTCATCTCAAATGATCTAAGTGCCAGAGCTCACTGCAACAACATTGCCAAAAAGGCATTAAGAGTTGTTAACCTAATCTTGCGAAGCTTCTTCTCTGGTAATATTGTACTGCAAACTAGGGCATACAAAACCTTTGCTAGACCAATTCTCGAATACAGCTCATCTACCTGGAACCTGCACCGTATATCGGACATTAATACAATTGAGCGAGTCCAGAGATATTTCATGAGAAGAGTACTCCACTCCTCTGCTCACAATAGAATATCTTATGCCATCAGGCTTGAAATCTTGGGATTATACAATTTAGAACTATGCTGCCTTCGGTCTGACCTAAGCGCAGTACACAAAATTATCTGCTACAACGTCCTACCTGTCAGTGACTATTTCAGCTTCAACCGCAATAATACACAAGCACACAATAGATACAAACTTAAGGTAAACCGCTCCAAACTCGATTGCAGAAAATACGACTTCAGCAACAGAGTGGTCAATGCCTGGAATACATTGCCTGACTCTGTGGTTTCTTCCCCAACCCCCCAAAACTTTAACCTTAGACTGTCTACTGTTGACCTCACCCCATTCCTAAGAGATCTATAAGGGGTGTACATAAGTGCAGCAGCGTGCCTACCGTCCCTGTCCTACTTTCCCCATTTATTCGTATCCATTTCCTGTATTCATAATCATGTTTATACTTATATCTGTTATCTTATATATGCTTGACAGATAAAGAAAATAGAATATTTATTGTATTTTAAGAAAAGGTAAAAGTTACTAAAATGATACTTGCTGTGATAAAGATGGAAAGTCACTTTTTAATATTTTTTTCTTTCTCTTTATTATATTCTTATTTTCCATCTTTTCTCTTCCACTTTCTGTTTTTCCCTTTCTTTTTTGTACCTTCTACTCTTTACTCTTCTTTTTTCGATTTGCATTAGTCTTTACTGTTGTCATTATAACCTTGAATAACATCACTATAAAAATTACATGTACATTAGCGTGAGTAAATTTGAACACAAAACATGGAACATGGAACACGGAAGGGACCTTGGAGATCTTCTAGTCCAACCCCATGCTCAAGCAGGAGACCCTATATTATTTCAGACAAATGGTTGTCCAAGTCTCTTTTTCAACGCCTCCAGTGATGGAGCATGCACAATTTCTGAAGGCAAGTTATTCCATTGGTTGATTGCTCTCACCTTAGGAAAATTCTCCTTAGTTCTAGATTGCTTTTCTCCTTGGTTAGTTTCCATCCATTGTTTCTTTTCTTGCCTTTTGATGCTTTGGAAAATAGTTTGACCTCCTCATCTTTGTAGGACCCCTTCAAATATTATCCTATAACCCCTAGTCTTTCTTTTCACTAGGTTAGACATACCCAATTCTTACAACCTTTCTTCATATGTTGTAGCTTCCACCCCCCAATCATCTTTGTTGCTCTTATCTGCACTCTTTCCAGAGTTCTCAACATCTTTTTTATATTGTGGTGATGAAAACTGTATGCAATATTCCAAGTGTGGTTTTACTAAGCCTTTATAAAGCGATACCAGAACCTCATGTGATCTTGATCCTATCCCTCTGTTGGAAGAAATGTCCATCTGGGTTCAGTGCCAAGCGGGAAGAAAGACAATGGAAACATGGAAGCTGTTTGGAAAGATGGTTTAATGGTGGACAGGACCACATGGGTTTTTTGGGTCCTGGGCAAAATGAGCACATGGGTGAGAGAAAGAGAGAGATTTATACCCTCTTTTGGGTCTCACCTTGGAACTTCCTGTTCCTGTGTAAGAAATGTATCCTGATTCGTTGTCAGACTCCTATGGGGCCATGGAGGGGTAACTTTGTAGGTTGTCTTGAGTCCCAAGCTTGGTTGAATCTTGTTGGGTGATGTAATCGTCTCAGGTGTCATGTGGTGAGATGGGTAGAGGGCTAATCCTATTATGTCCTGAGGGTGAAGGTCTTTTGTGTTGTAGATAAGCTGGCCCAACCTTTCTGGGGCTATTAACAAAAGTGGGGGCTGCTTTCCAAGAGCATGTTTGTCCTTTTCTCATCCAGGGAGGCATAATATTCTGCCTTTTTTAACATTTCCTAAAATATTTCATTCTTCTAGGAGAGGGGTGGGTTCTAACTTTTTGCACCTCTATTAATGTAGACTAGCATTACATTGGTTGTACTACTTGGCTTCCTTTCTAAGACTATTTCCTCTTTCTTTGGCTATGTGTAAGTGGTTAGAGTACGTCTACCTGCCCATCTGACCACCTTAGCCACAGTGTCGTGTGCAAAGATTTAAGAAACTAACAAGAAAAAGGAGAACGTTATCTATGCGAAATCCTTTTCATCAGCCCCATGGTTTCTGTGATGCACTAGAAAACTCCGTCAAAAAATAAATACGCATATATGTTCATGATAAGTAAAAGTGCAATGTCTTTCAGAAGCATCATAGCTTACAATTCTTGACTGAAAAAAAACAAAACCCCTGTGTTTTCGGAGTCTTGCCACCGTTGCTCTGGAAGAAGTCTGCAACTCTCTCTTTGGCTACATTTGTTAGACCTGCTAATTGAACTAGTATAGATAACGAACGTGTGATCTTGTAAAGCTCTGAAGGCTGTTGAGAAGAAGTACTGCATTATTTATTTTCATGGCTGTTTGTGAACTGGGTGTGATCTTCAGCCTTGCAGAACAAAGGTGCTTGTGAAAAAAAAAAGTGTCTTCTTGACACACGGCTGATCGGTGTTCTCGTGATGCTTAAAATCCCATCCCTTGCTGGTGAGGTTGGTCACAAAGCTGAGCATCCTTTGCAGAGATGTCCAACTGAGGGGGACATTTCCAAAAGGCATTACCCGATTAAGATGATTGAAGAGGGAAACGTTTATTTTTTAAAACATTTATGTGGCCGCCCATCTTTCAACCAATTCTGTGCAGTTCTCTATCTCTAGTGGAAAATAATTACATTGCATCTATTTAAATGTTGATAACGTCAATTAAAATGACCACACACACACACATACACACAAACGAGGACCCAGGCTTAATATGCTACTTAAAAACTACCATATTGTTCTTCTCAACTCAGATAGCTGAACATCCTTGATCTGTTTCAGAGCTTCCAGTTGGACACATTGAAAATTTGCCTAGATCAGGGATGACAAACTCAATTTCATTGAGGGCCGCATTAGGGATGTGGTTGACCTCGGGGAGGGGGGAGGGGGTGTGGCCAAGTGGATGGGCGTGGCTGGCGGGGTGGGCATGGCCAGCTTGACGCCACTCCCCAAGCTGCTGGCATGTTTCCTCTTTGTATTGGGTAGACTAGGCTGAAGCCACACTGGCCGATGTTTCCTCTTCACTCTGGGTAGACCGGGCCGAAGCCGCAATGGGTGGACCAGGCTGAAGTCACACTGGGAAGACTGGGCCAAAGCCGTGTTGGATAGACCAGGCCGAAGCCTCATTGAGTAGACTGGCCCGAAGCCATGCTGACCCAATATTTCCTCTTTGCATTGGGTAGACCAGGCCGAAGTGACACTGGCTCGATGTTTCCTCTTTGCATTGGGTAGACCGAGCCAAAGTGACACAGGCAGGCCCCTTACATTTTCCAGGATAGCCCCATGGGCTGGATCCAGGGGTTAAATCTACTTACCTTCCTTACCGATTCGGAAGTGCACGCGCCGTGCATGTCATATGCATGTGCAGACCCTCTGCGCATACGCAAAACCTTCTGTGTATGCGCAAAGGGTAAAAAATGCATTACTTCCTGGTTAAAACCAGGAAGTAATGACACCCGGGTGGGTGGGCGGAGCCTCACACCGTCATTGCTACTGGTTCTCCGAACCACCTACCACAATCGCTACTGGATCGCCCGATCTGGTCCAAACTGGGAGCATTTCACCCCTGGCTGGATCTGACCACATTGCAGACCAGATCTGGCCTGCGGGCCTTGTGTTTGACACCCGTGGCCTAGATAAACATAGATATTGCCTTGCACCACAAAATACAGAGTGCATGACATGGTGTAGCAGTGAGAACACATAATAGGACTAACAGTGCATAGTTACCTTGTGGAGCTACCTACTACATGATGAACAGATGACCAATATTGTAACAGATAGTTTATTAATCTCTCTCTTTTTTTAATTACTGGTGAAACTATGGAATTGGTTGATACAACTCCCAATTTTGCCCTCCCAACTCTTCAGAAAGTTTCAAGTTGACCTACTGTTGTCCTCATTGGATGGAAGACAATCAGTTCACTCCATTCCCAGCTGACCAATCAGAGGGTACCAAAACAACATCCAGACAATCTTCTTCTCCACCTTCTTCCTTTACAACTTGTGTGATTTGTTATTGAAAACATCTGAGCATTCACAATTAGATGGGGACTTCAAAGCTGTCATGGTCCCCTAGGATCAAGACATTGTTTCTTTGCCCAATTTATTGAAACACCAGGGAAATGACCGAGTAAAGTTACAGTGGCTAAACATCTGTGAGGTGGGTAAAGACCAGAAACTTGAAGGCAAGGCATTTCCACCAAGGAGACATCCCCTTAACTCCCATAATTCTGAGTTCCATCACTTCTGTAGACCTGCATTCTCATTGAACTACAACTCAGGTGAAAATGCTCCACAGAAATTGGATCATTCGGACATAAAATTAATTTAAGAGATCCCTGGAAGTCACCCTTGGTTGGACAGATTAAAAAGAAGGCTGGATCATAATAAGATGACTCATGGCTGCTTACTACCACCCAATGCCAAGGAAGCAATCCATAAAAAACAATTAATGAGGTGTCACCAAGGACAGTTGCTATCTTATCTAGGCTTGAGAACTTTTCAACTTTATCTGGTCCACCGTAATAGATGACTTAGTCCTTGGCTTGTGACCTTAATTGAGCCTGAAATTATGGTCAAAAGTCATGCTGGTTATTAAGCAGGTCATCACATGACCAACCCGATTTTCTGACATTTTTTGCAGCAGATATTAGGTAAATCACCATGGTTATTAAGTGAATCCATGATTGTTACGCAAATGCTATGGTTGTTAAGCGAACTCATAGTCCGCGATAGGTGGGGTTGTTTTTTTTTTTTGGTGGAACCTGGAAGTAATCATCAGCTTGCTGTAAAAAAAAAAACCCATTGTGAACCACAGTCACGTGACTGCAGGATGCTGCCAATGGCCATAAATGTGAGCTGGTTGCCATGCGCCCAAAATGCGATCACATGATCAGAAGGGGGAAAGTTGTCAGAACTTCAAACCCAGCTCATAAGTCCTTTTTGTTGGGTCCTTCATAACATCATAAGTCACTAAAGGGCCACTCTTGAGTGGAGAACTACTTGTATAGACCAGGAGTCGGCAACCTTAAACACTCAAAGAGCCACAAAGGTCCTAACCGGAAGCCCCCCATTCAATTCTGGAGCCGACCGGAAGTCTGGTTTCTCCACCATAGAGTCTCCTCCTAGCGCGGTGTCCTTTTTCCACTACCTGTCCTAATCAAAAGCCCTATCAATTGTGGAGCCGATCGGCAACAGGGAGTCGCAGCAGAGGGATGAAAGAGCCACATGCGGCTCTAGAGCCACGGGTTGCCGACTCCTGGTATAGACTCAATAACATTTTCATCTGATCCAGCAGCCCTTTCTCTTCGCGAAACTGTAAGCTCTTATATTGTTCAGAAATAAAATATACTGCTTGTTTTTCCGTCATGCAAGCATTTAGCATCTAGGGGAAATACAATTATAATTCCGAAGCTTTTTTTTTTTTTAATGTTCTTTCTCATTGAATCTTTAGAAGCAGGTTTGATTAAAACTTTAAATAAATAAATTCCTGGGAAGGGGGAGGGGGTTATTACCATTCTTTGAAACTGTGCTTCGTACTTGACTGTAGAGTAATCAATATGCGGGTACGCAAGCTCCAGGTAATTCATAGCTGCGATCTGTAGCAAATTGAAGACTGATTTGGTTCCCTGAAATTGTTTGCGTGCAGACAAGCTAAAAATATACCGTGGGATCTGATTAACCCAACCACCCCCCAACTCTCCAAAGCTCTCCCTATTCATAAGAAGCAAGTTAACCGTGGAGAACAGAATCCAAATTATAGGTAAATACGGCCCTTGAAAGACAGGTAAGCAGCATACTTACCAGATCATTTATTCTGGGAAATTGTGGTAGTAGTGTGTACATGTGTGGGTCTGTATATGTGTGAAAATCACTTTAGCATAAAAGCCAGCTGGGTGATTTTGGGTCAATCACCAGGAGACTGTGAGTTCTAGTCCCGCTTTATGAGCCTTGGTGGCGCACTGGTTAGAGTGCAGAACTGCAGGCTACTTCTGCTGCCTGCCGGCTGCCTGCACTTTGGCAGTTCAAATCTCACCAGGCTCAAGGTTGACTCAGCCTTCCATCCTTCCGAGGTGGGTAAAATGAGGACCCAGATTGTTGGGGCCGATAGACTGACTCTGTAAACCACTCAGAGAGGGCTGTAAAGCACTGTAAAGTGGTATATAAGTCTAAGTGCTATTGCTATTTAGCATAAAAGCTTGCTAGGTGGCTTTGGGCCAATCACCAGGAGACTGTGAGTTCTAGTCCCGCTTTAGCATAAAAGCCTGCTGGGCGAATCACCAGGAGACTGTGGGTTCTCGTCCCATGTTAGGCCTGAAAGCCAACTACCGTATTTTTCGGAGTATAAGACGCTCCAGACTAGCGTCTTTGGTGACCTACCTACCTTTTTTGGTGAGGAAAACAAGAAAAAGAAATCTGCCTCTGCCTCCCAGCAATTTTGCCTCGTTGCAGCAAACAGCAAATAGCCTGCTTTACTTTCATTTTTGTTTTCAGCATAGCTTGATTAGCACAAGAAAAAAAAAAAAATCTGCTCCCAGCAATTTACCTCCTTGCAACAAGCAGCAGAGGCCCGTGCAAAACAGCTGAGAGTTGGGAGGCTGATCCAATCAACTTGTGCTAATTAGGCTGTGTTGAAGCTGAAATGAGCTGTTTCTTCTCGTTGCTTGCTGCAAGGAGGTAAACTGCTGGGAGGCAGAGGCCAAAGGGTGGGGGCCAGTGGGTGGGCGGGGCTACATTCGGTGTATAAGATGCACCTAAATTTTCACCCCCTTTTAGGGGGAGAAAAGGTGTGTCTTATACTCCGAAAAATACAGTAAATAATTTTGGCCCAGGCACTGATTCTCAATACAACTTACCTCATAAGGTTTTTGTGATGGGGGTGAAGGAGGATGAAGGAGTATTAGGTATGTTCAATTCCTGGAATTATTTGTAAAAATAATAAAGGTAGGATATGAATGAATGAATGAATGAATGAATGAATGAATGAATGAATGAGTGAGTGAGGAGTGAGTGATTCAGCTCAGAGTAAGAGAAAAATCTCCTTTTTTCTCTCCATTGTATTTCAAGAGGCCAGGAAGTGAAAATTTACCAAGCAGGCTGAAAATAGAAAGAAGCAGTTAATAAACCCTGATGCAATTTATTTATTTTTCTCTTGAAGCATACCCTAAGAAGACAAGCAGACAAAGAAAGAGTTTTGGCTATTTTAGGAGAGGAAAAGCTTTCCGGCACATCATTGCAAGGCGGAACTAAAACCTTCAATTCGAGACAATTGGAGCAACAGATGTATTAATCCAAATCCACCCTTCAGGTAAATTACACAAAATCAATACACGTACATTTTGTAGACACTCTTAAAGAGTTCTTTCACAACAGGGCATGCGTAGAAAGAGATTTTCCACAGTCACAATGTGAAAACGGAACAGCTTTTAAGTGGCATTCAGATTTCGGTATTATTTTGGAAGATGGCTCGGTTGAAAAACACCATTTTCTGAATTTTTCAAAGGTCCCAAATACCTTGAGTTTATCTTGAAGCTTGAGATGGTTTGTTCTATGTTGATGTTTTTTCAGTCTTAGCAACTTTAAGATGTGTGGACTTCCACTCCCAGAATTCCCCAGCCAGCCCTGTCAAAGTTACAAACATCACTTTAAAAAGAGTCAGAGTATGAATATTCATAGACTGGAATAAGTCAGCCAATGAATAGGCATAGCAATTGGGTCAGCCAATGAGGGCTGTTTTGGAAACAGAAACTTAAGTAAGAAGTCTGGGTGTGGCTTAGCCCTGCAGCTTCTGAGTCTGTGCAGAGAAACCAAAACTAGTCTGCTCTGCTGAAATGAAACTAACTGTTCTCTCCTGCCTTGTGTTTCGCTTGTAACTGCTACTGCGTTGAAGAAGAATCTATATTGGTATTGTACATTTATCTTCATGTATTATATGTATATAAAGAAGTTAATGAATCCTGTTGAATCAGTTTACCTGTGTGTGCTTTTCTGGATTTGATTTTCTACTGCAAACTCAGATAAAAAGTGACTTATAACCAATTCTCACACTCAAGACCGTTGGAGCTTCCCACAGTCATATGATCAAAATTCAGGTGCTTGGCAACTGACATACATTGATGATAGTTGGTAGCATCCTGGGGGTGGGTCGGGGTCATGTAATTGCAGTTTGTAACTTTCCTAGCCAGCTTCTGACAAGCAAAGTCCATAGGGGAATTCAACTTTGCTTAATAATGTCGTGAGTCACTTAACAGTTAATAACCATGGCAAAAATCCACAAAATCCACCGTGACTCACTTAACAAACAACTTGCTTAGTAACAGGAATTCTGTTCCCAGTTGTGGTCGAAAGTTGAGGACTACCTGGATAACTACGGTAACCCAAAATAAAAAGGACCATGCCTTCTTGTAATTCAGAAATGATACCCCTGTTCCCTAAAGCAGATTTTGCCTTTTAAGCACTTCTACCATTACAGCTTAGTAGTACCTAATCATGCTACTTAAAAAATAGGATTCCCTCCATCAATACCTTTTATTTATTTTTCCTAAGTGAAAAAAGGATCACTCTGTTGTTTTCATTCCAAGTACCTAATTTTCTCATCATTTTGAGTGAGGTTTTTTGCATGTCTTCCAGCAGCATTAGCGAAACTGCCCAGTATTTTATTTTTATTTTTTGGGAAAATCAGCAAATTTAATAAGAATTAATTCCATCTCTTCATTTAACGGTTACCAAGTGTTGTTTATGAGTGAAGTTTTTGGCATCTTGCTTACTATATCCTGCCAGTTGCTTGAGCAACCGCAGGTAAGCATTTCTTGAGTATACAGGCAGTCCTCGATTTATGACCATTTGTTTAGTGATTTGTTTGAAGTTATAACAGCCCTGAAGAAAGTGACTTAGGACTGGTCCTTGTGCTTACAACCCTTTCAGCATCCCCATGGTCACACAATTAAAATTTGGGTGCTTGGCAACTGGCATATATCCATGACAGTTGCAGCAAACTTTGCCAGTCAGCTTCAGACAAACAAAGTCAACG
This sequence comes from Pituophis catenifer annectens, assembly GCF_029215685.1. Lineage (NCBI taxonomy): Eukaryota > Metazoa > Chordata > Lepidosauria > Squamata > Colubridae > Pituophis > Pituophis catenifer. The sequence goes on along the minus strand of NW_027256883.1, from coordinate 14,125,457 downwards.
GGGGGGGGGGGGGTATGTGTGTGTGGCACAGATGGACAGACGGGACCAGATTCTGGTTTAATGAGCACATGATTATCTAAGGTCACATGATCAACATTCGGATGTTTGGCATCCATAATGTATTTAGCAATAGCAATAGCAATAGCACTTAAACTTATATACCACTTCATAGTGCTTTACAGCCCTCTCTAAGTGGTTTACAAAGTCAGCATATTGCCTCCCGACAAACTGGATTCTCATTTTACCCACCTTGGAAGGATGGAAGGCTGAGCAACCTTGAGCCTGGTGAGATTTGAACTCCCAAATTGCAGGCAGCCAGCAGTCAGAAGAAGTAGCCTGCAGTACTGCACTCTAACCACTGCACCACCATGGCTCATTTAGGATGGTTGCAATGTCCCAGGATCGTACGATCGCCGTTTGCAACCTTCCTAGCTGGCTTCCAACAAGCATAATTAATGGGGAAGCTAGATTCACTTACCAACTGTGGTGAAAAAGCTTGTAAAATTGGGAGTGACTCACTTAACAACCGCTTGGCTTAGCAATGGCAATGCTGGTCTCAGTTGTGGTCACAAATCAAGGACTATCTGTAGCCAATTGTGGATCCACCTCAGTGGTAGGTTTCAAAATTTTTTTACTACCGGTTCTGTGGGTGTGGCTTGGTGGGCGTTGCTTGGCTTGGTGGGCATGGCAGGGGAAGGATACTGTAAAATCTCCATTCCCACCCCACTCCAGGGGAAGGATACTGTAAAATCCCCATTCCCTCCCCAATCCAGGGGAAGGATACTGCAAAATCCCCATTTCCTTCCAATCAACTGGGACTCGGGAGGCAGAGAATAGATGGGGGTGGGGCCAGTCAGAATTTTGACTACCGGTTCTCCGAACTACTCAAAATTTCCACTACTGGTTCTCCAGAACTGGTCAGAACCTGCTGAAACCCATCTCTGATCCGCCTAAATGAGCCTAAGAACTAAAATTATTTTAATTAAGCTGATACGCTACCAGCCTCCACCCAAATTAACACTGCTAGACAGATTTGAAGGCAGTCTTGAAGGAAGATATTAAAAGAAAGTGCAACCTTCCCATATCTGCGTGTAATAAGTAATTATCTGCCACCAGTTCCCAAACAGTTCTAAGTGCATATATTTTATTCTGTTAGATCTATTTTATAAACAGTTCATGGCATAGATTAATTGATCTTCTCTACTTTAAAAGAAATCCAAGCAACACAAGCGGCGTAGCCAGTGTCGGATAATAAACAATGAATCTTCATCGGTAGTTTACCTACTAAGATATTCTTTTTCATTCATCAAGGAAATCTGGAGCAGAACAGATTTTTGACCTCACAGCTAAATATAGTTAGGTCACTGCAATTAATAGTGGGACTAATCAGAATGTTTTTTTCCTGTGGAGTTAAGGTTGCGGCTCAGCTAGCCACAGGCGGTAGCTTTCAGCGAGAACATCCTTCACAGTGATTCTCAGAAGCATCCGCGAAACTTCCAAAGTTCAGCCCATCAGATGAATTATGAGGAAGAATTTCTCAACTCATAATCAGAACTGAGCCAAACGCAGTGCCTCAATGTTGAAGGTTATATTCTCTGTTTCCATGTTTTGTCCACATTCATTATTGTCAATGTTTCCATGCAGTTCCTTTTCACACCAATGTTTTTATGTTTGCCCGTGCTCAGATCCTATGAGATTAGAACCATTGGCCTGTTATGAACTGTTACTGTTACTGGTATTTTGGTTGAGTTCTACATCTTCAGGGCTTTAAGCATCTAAATCAGAGGTGGGCTTCAAAAATTTTACCAAGGGGTTCTCTGCCCGGTTGCTGGGTGGGTGTGGCCATAGTGGGCGTGGCCTAGTCGGCTTCCTGCATCATGGTTGGGGTGGGAGGCATTTTTGCCCTCCCCATACTCCAGAGGCTTTCTTTGAGCCTCCGGGAGGGCGAAAACGGCCTCCCCAGGCTCCGGAGGCCCTCTGGAGGCCAGAAACGATCTTCCCAACTTCTGGTAAGCCTGGTTTTTGCCCTCAAAGAGCCTTTGCATGCGCCTTGCACTTATCTGCATCCAAAATGGCTGTGTGGGGACTCCTAGTAGGGGACAGATACAGTAGGCAGGGCCAGCCAGGAGTGGGATTTGGGGGTTCTCTGAACTGCACAGAATCTTAGCTAGAGGTTTTCCCGAACTCCTGCGAACCCCCAGCAGCCCACTCCTGATCTAAATCTAAATGCTTTTCTTTTAAAATGGTTATGCTTTTTTTTCAGAATCTGTTCATCTTTATTGGGTTGATACACATCATCCTATCAAGTCACCCTTAGCCTTTCTCTTTGGTATGTCTAGTTTAACAAAGAGAAGGCCTAGGGATGACATAATAGGGCCTAGCTATCTTCGAGACCGCCTACTGCCACCGACGACCTCCCACCGACCCGTGCGCTCCCACAGAGAGGGCCTCCTCGGGGTGCCATCAGCCAAACAATGCAGGCTGGTGACCCCCAGGGGGAGGGCCTTCTCTGTGGGGGCACCCACCCTCTGGAATCAGTTGCCCCCTGAGATAAGGAGAATCCATGACCTCAGTGCCTTCCGCTGTGCCCTTAAAACTTTCTTTTTTCAACAAGCCGGGCTGGCTTAACTTCTTTTTAAGGGTTTTTTTAATTGTTTTGTTTTGTTTATCGTTTTAATTAATGGGGCCAAATCTATATATATATTTTTAACTGTGTTTTAATATTTGTATTTGATGTTTTTATTTGGCTGTTCACCCCCCTGAGTCCTCAGGGAGAAGGACGGTATACAAATGCAAAAATAAAATAAAATAAAATAAAATAAATAATAGCAATAGCACTTAGACTTATATACCACTTCTCAGTGCTTTACAGACCTCTCTAAGCAGTTTACAGAGTCAGCATATTGCCCCCAACAATCTGGGTCCTCATTTTACTGGCTTCGGAAGGATGGAAGGCTGAGTCAACCCTAAGCCTGGTGAGATTTGAACTGCCAAATTGCAGGCAGCCAGCAGTCAGCAGAAGTAGCCTGCAGTACTGCATTGTAAGCACTGCGCCACCATGGCTCTTCCAATGATAGCAGTCTTCTAATATTTGAGGGGCTCTCACAGAGAAGACGGGGTTGATCTATTTTCCGAAGCACCTGAAGGTAGGACAAGAAGTAATAGATGGAAACTTATTCAAGATAGAACCAACCTAGAACTAAGGAGAAATTTCCTGACAGTGAGAACAATTAATCAGTGGAACAACTTGCCTCCAGAAGTTGTGGGTGCTCCAACAACTAGAGGTTTTTAAGAAGAAACTGGGCAATCATTTTTCTTGAATGGTACAGGATCTCCTGCTTGAGCAAAGGGTTGGAATGGAAGACCTACAAGGTCCTTTACAATTCTGTTATTCATAAATTTGTGTGGCTGTTTTCAGCTCCTTTCTTGAAGCCTCCTGTATGGTCAAAGCCATTTTTCAATGATGGATGGATTCTCCAAAAAATGAGCAGTTTCGGTCTGTTCTATGAAAAAGATCCATGTTGTGTTGAGCATCATAAGGTCATTCCAAGAATCATGCAAGAAGAAAGAAGGAACACATCGATGCTGATTTTAGCAAAGCTTGGCTTTTTAAAATGTTCCAATAAATTGGAAGTGATTTCCTCGCCACTATTTTTTTTTTTTTAAGTTTTATTTTTACTGTATTTTTTTTTTTTTTAATTAAAACATCTAGTCAGAAAGATCACTTCCCGGGCAATAGAGCAAACTGCATTTTTTTTTTAAAGGTTGTGCATAATTCCTAAACTTCACATTTTAGGGAAAAGGACCCAGCTTAAATGTTAATACGTTTGGAAGTATTATAACAAAGGTTGTTGTTTTTTTTTAGCCTGAAAATTACAAGATTGATCGTGTATGTCCTATGCTGTGGATTCAAAATGTATATTAGCCGCATGAATCAAACCGTATATATTTCACAGACCCATAAAGTAAGAATTTTAATTTGGGCAGTCACCCAAACAAATGAATATTCACATTTGCTTCGTGGATTTGAAATAAGCACAGTTCAACTTCACTGCCTGCTTCTCTAATTAATGGCTGTCTACAAGGCATTTTTATTTTATTTTGCATATTTTATTAGCTGTCCTCCCTTCCATTCTTCCCGTTTTTCGATCATAATGGCTGGCTTAATTTACACATTCTAACAAAAAGTAGGAAAACAGTCATTTTAGCAACTGTTTCAGATGTTATCAAGCCATAGCAACCGGGTGATTTAGTAATGCAGGCCAATTTATGAACCTGGTTGAAAAACCAGACTCTTTCTTCTTCTGAATTGCACCCAGATTATTGTTATTTAAGAACTTAAATTTCACCCAAATAACTGTTTCTGAACTTGGTTTTAGTTTTTTTCCCCCTCTTCTCTCCCTTCTCTAATTCCTTTTGCGTTATTTCTTTAGAATGTAAACCCATGCAGGGGAATTGGTAAAGAATTCTACTGATTGTACATCAGCTAGCTGGGGAGCCTTTTTTGCCTGAAGAACAGAATAAAAATATTGCGAATAAGTAAATGAACCATAATTTGTGTCACCCATCTTAAACCCAGAGCTCAGCATTGTTGACAGATGTGGAAACTATTTATCTGGTACTAGCTGGACGCCCTTGCTTCGCTACGAAACTATGTGATCGGGCGTGAGAAATTGACACTTACAGCCTGAAACTTAATGTAGAATGTGTAACTCCGTAGCATCAGAGCGTGTTCATATAAGGAAACTGGCAGTTGGAACAGAGGGGGGAGGGAGAGTAGAATGTCCCAGTCCACAGGCTGGATGAGTCACATGCTGGCCACGCCCACGCCCGGTTTAGCGAAGGGGTAGCATCAGAGTGTGTTAATATAAGGCCACTGGCAGTTGGGACAGAGTTCCTGTCAAGTGGGGAGGGGGAGTAGAATGTCTAACTTCTTAGCATCAGACCTTGTGAATATAATACTGTATATGAAATACTAATGATCTGATGGTCATTTTGAAAAATCCTTTCTTAGTGAGCACCTAGAAGCCAAGAGGAACATATGTGTCAAATTTCAAGTTTGTAGGCTGTACCATTCTGGAGATTTTGTGATGAGTGAGTGGTATTTGGCTTTTATATTATAATTATTAACGTACAATGTGTAGCTGTTCCCATGGATTTACTGCTTTATTTCTGTAGTTGCTCTGAGCATGGTGTTGGAATCCACCTTGTTTCTCCCTATTTACATCCTTTTTACTATGGCCACTTTTCTAAACAGGTGGCCGAACTCTGTCACGTGAAACTTTCTTTTTTAATGTGCCTCCCTGCCGACAATAGACAATTTTATTACAACCAGCTACAGAAAATTAATGTTCAGCAGTACCGAAGTTTCAGAATGCAACCAACCAGCAATCTCCAAAGAATATTCAAATAAGGTTTTTTTCCTTCTTCTTTCTCATTCTGCCATGTGGAAAAGTCATTTCATCTCATACATATTAAAATCCAGTATAAAAGAATTCTTTGCATTTACCGGTGTAAGGAGTTATCAGTCTCTTACTGATTGGACTAACCTCGATCTTCTGCCCAAGAGATTCGGTAGCTTGTTGGTTAGTGAAGATGCCAAAATGTTGGGTAGTTCAACCTGCCCCAAACTGGCATGTCCAGATGGGTCAAGTGACAACTCCCATCATCCCCTGCCATTTGCAGAAGGGTGCCCTGGCTCTTCCACTCCAATAAAATACTAAGCTAGGCTAGGCTAGGCTGGGAAGGGACGGGACGGGACGGGACGGAACGGAACGGAACGGAACGGAACGGAACGGAACGGAACAGAACAGAATAATAGAGAGACCTTGGAGATCTTCTAGTCCAACCCTTGCTCAGGCGGGAAATCCTAAACCACTTCAGACAAATGGTTGACCAATCTCTTCTTAAAAATTTCCAGTGTTGGAGCAATTCACAACTTCTGGAGGCAAGTTGTTCTACTGATTAATTGTTCCAACTGTCAGGAAATGTCTCCTTAGTTCTAAGTTGCTTCTCTCCTTGAGTTCTCGTTTCCCACAGAAACGGTAGTAAAATAATTTGGATTTCACCACTGGTATCCTGCTTCAGTAGGGGGTTGGACTAGAAGACCTCCAAGGTCCTTTCCAACTCTTATTTCTATATGTTCTATGAACTGATCATTGGTCACTTGGTGATAAATCAACAGATGAGTGAGAACGTTATTTATGGAATAAAAGGAGATATAAACAGAGCTCAGTTTTCCCCAAAGATAATGATTTTTTTTTTCTTTCCTAAAGCTGATGTTGGTAAACCTTTCTGGTAAACTTGGGAGAAGGGTTTTAAATTGCTTCAATTTGCCAAGCTGGAAAACAGAACGTGGTGAGGAAAAAAAAACAACGAGTGAGAATAAAGTCTTGAAAATTCAATATCTCCAAATTATTGTCACAACCCAATTTCCAGGGTTTAAAAAGGCAAGGCTGGTGGTTTATGATTTGCTTTTCTTGTTTTTTCCCTAAGAAATCTGCAGTGAATCAATTTTAGCCCAATATTACAGGGAATTAAAAATCAACTGTCAAGAAAGCCCATCTATTAAAATATAGCATAATGTCTTTTGACTTGGCAATTGGAAGCATCACTTGTTTGTCTCAGTTCTTCTACTTAAATGCTAAATGGATTCATGTGAAAGAGGGAGGTTGGCATAAAAATAAAATAAAGTAAAAAATTTAGATGGGAGGACCAGTGGTGAAATGTAAAATCTGTTACTACCGGTTCTGTGGGCATGGCTTGGGGGGGGGGGGGGGTAATGTGACTGAGTGGGCATGGCCAACTTTTTTTTTTTAACTTTTAAAACCATTTTTTCTACAACCTCTTTGGCTGAAAAAATGCTTTTAAAAGTAAAAAAAAAAAGCCTCTGATGATCCCGCGGCTCAACTGGGATTGTCAGAGGCTTTTAAAAGCACTTTTTCTACACCTCAAGATGTTCTACAAAGGCTCAGCTGGGCATGGGGGGGGGGGGAACGACAAGGATGTTTGCTACTGGATCTCCGAACCATCCGCCGCCATTGCTACCGGATCGGGCAATCCGGTCCAAACCGGGAGCATTTCACCCCTGGGGAAGACGATACTAGATTCATCCATTGTTTGTGCAAGGAGATTCCAAGGCAATGCAACATTGATGGAAATCTCTGGGATCAGAGGTTCCACTGTGTTTTGATCTCCTCTCCCAAAATCCTCTTTTTGTCTTAGTCACAACTCCATAGCAGGATTCTGGCACTTGTTTATGAGATGGTTGAAATACAAAATCACTCTCCCTGGGATTTTACTGATAGATTCCTGAATTATTTGGATAAGTGGAGAATCTTGGTCCTTCCTTGGTCTTGTAAGCATTGCACCAGTGGTGGGATTCAAATTTTTCTACTCCCGGTTCTGTGGGGGTGGCTTGGTAGGTCACGATGCTGTGAGTGACATTGAGTTGGCCACACCCACTCAGTCACATGAACCCTCCCACCAAGCCACGCCCACAGAACTGGCAGAAAAGGCAGCTTCTGCGACCTGTACCTTTATGGTCCCCCCTCCCCACACATCAAAGTATCTTAAAGGGACACCGCAGTCTGGCTGCCTTATGAGTAGCTCCACTGCGACGCTGTGCCTCTGGCGCAGCAGGATGTTCTCCTGGCCAGGTCTGGCAATGGGGTGCGGCCGCACATATGCATGAGCAGGCAACGGGATGTGAGCGGGTGGGCACGGGTGAGCGGCGAGTGGGCAGGCAGGGCCAGCCAGAGGTGATATTTGCCGGTTCGGTGAACCAGTTAAAATTTCTACTACTGGTTCACTCGAACCGGTCCAAAGCGGCTGAATACCACCTCTGCATTGCACCTATCAGGCTGCCAAAGAACCTGGTGGTTGGACACCCTCAAAGCTGACACCAGCCAGAGCATAGAACAACTCAAAGAAGTAGTGCACGATCAGAAGATGTGAAGAGATCTGATCCATGTTCAGTTGGACATGACTGAATGGATAACATCATCATCATCATCATCATCAGTGGCAACGCAGAAGACTATTTGTTATTTCAAGGAGTTTAGTGACATATTTTGATTTCTCCTTCATATTAAATGTCTATGGAGATTCTCAGTCATCCAGGTCATGGTTGTCCCAAAGGTGCTTTTTCAAGAGGCAACTGGATTTTCTTGTTTTTCTTTGAAGACATTTTGCTTCTCATCCAAGAAGCTTCTTCAGCTCTGAATGGTGATGGGGAATGGAAGGATTTATACTCCTTGCAGACGGCTTGGTCATTTGCATTCTTTTAGCGAGCTTTTGAGACCACCTGGAGGTTTATCTGTATTGTCAGGGTCCATACCCATTTGCACCCATTATCTGTGTCAAAGACTCCACACCTATTTGCACCCCTCAAGTAGAATAGGATAGGATAATTTTATTTCTATACCACCCCTCTCCCGAAGGACTTGAGGTGGTGTATAGCCAGGTAAAAACACAATACTAATATCACAATTTAAATTTAAAAATTATTAAAAGTATTACATTCAAGGCCAATTAGCTAAAAAAACCCAAAAATTTAAGAATTCCGAATTTAAAACTCAATTATGAAGCTAGCCCTGCCTGTCGGAAGAGCAGGGTCTTAAGAGCACAGCGAAAAACTCGGAGGTCAGAGATCTTGTGTATGTCTGGGGGCAGTTCATTCCAAAGGGCAGGGGCCGCCACAGAGAAGGCTCTCCCCCTGGGTGTTGCCAGCCAACATAATTTGGCCGACGGCACCCTGAGAAGTCTCTCTCTATGGGAGCGAACTGGTCGGTGGGAGGCTATCAGTGGCAGAAGGCGGTCTCGTAGGTACCCAGGTCCTGAGCCATGGAGCGCTTTAAAGGTGGTAACCAGCATCTTGAATCGCACCCGGAAGACCACTGGGAGCCAGTGCAGCTTGCGCAGGACAGATGTTACATGGGCGCAACGAGTTGCACCCATAATTACCCACGCGGCCACATTCTGGACCAGTTGGAGCCTCCGAGTGCTCTTCAAGGGGAGCCCCATGTAGAGAGCATTACATTAGTCCAGCCGGGAGAATACCCTGACGACACAGATAAACCTCCAGGTGGCCTCAACGACTCTCTAAAAGAATGCAAATGACCAGCTGTCTGCAAGGAGTATAAATCCTTCTACACAGAACCTAGGGACTGTAGAAACTGGGCAACCTTGGGGTATCTCTGTTGTAATCATTAAGGAGCTCCTGGCAGGCTTGTAAGAGATTTGGCTAACATTTTGCTTGGTATTTAAGCTTTTTATCTGACAGAAAGCCACTTGAAGAGACTAGAAGCATTTGAAATGTGGATTTACAGCAGCTGTTACATATAAGTTGGGTTGACAAAATCAGAAATGAGAAGGTGATAAGCCCCCTTTGAAAGCCAAGTGAAGTCATCAAACATAAAAAAGCAAAAGTTAGAATATTTTGGACATGTGATGCGACACCCAGAAAAATATGGCATCCTTCACTTAATCCTCCAGGAAAAGATGAGGTGGCTCAGCAGACTAAAGCACTATTATTAACATCCACTTACATCTGCTGCCTGCAATTACTGCAAGTTCGAATCTCGCCAAGGCTCAAGGTTGACTCAGCCTTCCATCCTTTCTAAGGTAGGTAAATTGAGGACCCAGTTTGTGGGGGCAATAAGATGACTTTGTATAAATATACAAAAGTATGAAAGCTCTTGCTTAACGCATTGTAAGCCGCCCTGAGTCTCCGGAGAAGGGTGGCATATAAATCAAATTAAAAAAAAGATTGAAGGCAAACATGGTCCAGGTAGAAGAAGAACATCATGGCTTCAAAATCATGGTTTGGACAAAACTCAGCAGCACTTTTTCGTGCAGCTATTGATAAAAAATTGGATTGCCAACATGATCGCCAATGTCCAATGATGGATAGGGCACAACAACAAGAAGTATGTTTTTTAAGTTATGCTTTGAACTCTGTTTGCCTGAACTAATAATAAAGTTCCCTTTCTTTACTGGTGTGCTTATTGTCTCTGGATCGAAAAGATCCAGGCCTGGTGATTCACCTGACATTGGGCAGAGAGGACAGCTGTTTGAAAGAAGGGTCAAAGCGGCCATCTACAATAAAATTGAATAGCCCTCTCTCAACAGAGGGGAAGAGAAATGACACCTGAGTCTCCTGTTTAACAACACAGTCCTTTCAGCCGTCCCAAGAAGGCTCCACACCTATTTGCATTGTTCAGGTGACCCTGAGAGCACGGCTAAACCTCCAAGTGGCCTCAACGACTCTCAGAAAGAGTGCTAATGACCAGATGATTGTGTCAGAAGCCACCCCTCTCCTAGAAGAATGAAATATTTTGGGAAATATTAAAAAGGCAGAATGTTATATTTCCCTAAATGAGAAATGGGGAAACATATTATTTTAGAGGCAGAAAGCAACCCCCACCCCCGCCCACAGCAGATGTCAGCACTTAAGAGATAAAGAGCTTATTGAAAGGAGACAAACATCTAGATACCTCTAATCATAAGCAAATACCCTCACCCAAGATCCAACACAGGAAAAAGGCATTAAGCCACAATAGGAATGACCCAACACCCTTTCAGAACACAGGTCCCTTCATTGCATCACCCCCAGCAAACCTAAACCAAACCTGGGAGCTCAGACAACCTATAGAGCCAACTATGACCCCTGCATAACCCCTACAACAGCCAAAAGAATACATGTTCTTGCACAGGAACAGGAACAGCTCAAGTGCAAAGTTTAAAGAAGGTATAAAAACCCCTCACTCTCAACTCCGTTTTCATCAGCTGCATCAGAACCATAGTGCTTGGTGGTTCTGTTCATCATTAATAGGAGCCTTGGTGGTGCAGCGGACTAAAGTGCTGTTAAGTAGCACTTAGCTGCCAGCTGCCTGCAATTACTGCGAGTTCAAATCTCACCAGGCTCAAGATTGACTCAGCCTTTCATCCTTCCAAGGTAGGTAAAATGAGGACCCGGATTGTGGGGGCAATAATCTGACTTTGTACAAAAAAGAACACCGCTTAAGGGGGGGGGACGAAAGCCCTACTAAACAGATATATACAAAAGTATGACGGCTATTGCTTAACGCATTGTAAGCCGCCCTGAGTCTCCGGAGAAGGGCGGCATATAAATCGAACCACTAAATAAATTAAACCCTCTTTCCAATCAGCCTCCGGCCTCCATTTTGTCTCCCAGCTTGGAACTGCACCTGGATATTTCTTCCCACAACTGCAAGGAATATAATCCTTCCACACACACACACACAGCCCACCATTCAGTCAGAACTGAAGAAGTTTCTTGGATGAGAAGCAAAACGCCTTTAAGGAAAAACAAAGTAAGTGCAGTTTTGCCTTTTGAAGGAACCCCCCCGCCACACACACACACCTTTTGGACGACCATGATCTGGATGACTAAGAATTTCCAGAGACATTTTCCCTGACCCTTGGCAAAACATCTACTAAATATCAGTCTTTAACATCAGTTTCTGGAGACTAGCACCGGCTGGCGGGTGATGTTTTGTATTTTCACTGCTGCAGGAACACACCTTCCAATAGAAATGCTTTATTTCATCTCCCGCTCTCCCTTTTCTTAATAGTGCTTTCAAAATTTTACTGTCCAAGGATGTGAGAGAGGCATAATTCACTTGCATTCAATCTTTCTCCTTCACGCACATACACCCTTCCACCCCCCCACCTCCACAAATACCTTTACAGCTCCAGTTCTTTTCTAAATACAAATCACGTTCTAACACTTAACGGAAAAGCAGTAATCTTTTGCCGTGCCTCCTTCTTCCGTGGAAATAGCTGAAGAGGTTATTTTTTCCCCCTTCCTTTTGGAACACAAAATGCACTTGTCCCCCAGAACAGGTGCTGCAATAGTTAATGATCCATTATATATTGGACTTTTTGTAGTTTAGGCACTTAAAGCTGTAGTTCCTTCAGGAATATCAAATGAATGCCATCTGGTCTTGGTGATTTATTTTGACACTGTACAGAGCTTGTTCCTCAAGACATCCCTTTAGCTATTTCCTACATTATTTGTGCTACAAACCTTGCTATTTTTGGTCTATAGATTTTTCTTTTTTCTTTTCTTTCTTTCTTTCTTTCTTTCTTTCTTTCTTTCTTTCTTTCTTTCTTTCTTTCTTTCTTTCTTTTTCTTGCTTGCCTTCCTTCCTTCCCTTCTCTCTCCTTCCTTCCCTCCTTCTTCTTTAGTTTCATCCTTTCTTCCTCTTTTCCTCTTCCCTCCCTCCCTCCTTCTTTCCTCCCTCCCTTTCTTATTTGCTTCTTTCCTTCCTTCCTTCCTCCTTCCTCTCTCCCCTCCTCCCTACCTCCTCCCTTCCTCTCCTGTCCTCCCTTCCCCTCTCCTCTCCTCTCCTCTCCTCTCCTCTCCTCTCCTCTCCTCTCCTCTCCTCCCTCTCTCTCTCCTCCCCTTCCTTCCCCTCCCTTCCTTGCATTCTCACTTCAGAACATCTTAACAAGCTTGGGTTTCTGGTAAAGCAACCACTAAACTGAATTTTGCATTATTATTATTTTTTTAACAAAACACACCAGTATGACTAATCCTCCACAGATTTCCAGGAGTGGTTATCCAAGAAATATTTGTGGTGGTGGTGGAAGGCAGAAGATTCACAAACAAAGACTTGATGGACCACTGTCTTTTTCTGCTGTCAGTTTTCTATTTTTCTAAATGGCTCTTATCATCAATATTCTCAAGTGAACTTAACTGCTTCATTAGCTTGGTTATCTGGTATTCTACTCAGGAATGCCATTTTAATGATGTGGATCAGAAGTTTACTACACTTGTCTGGATTATGTTATGGCACCTGATAAGTATTTCTACAGTATCTTATTTCCTCTCTTTGTTCCTCCCACACCCTCTCCTTCTCCACCACAAGGACTATATCACACTCCTGGGCTTCCAGTTGACATCACGGCGAGAACAGCTTGGAAAATAGCAGGCTCCGCTGAGCCCTGTGAAATCCAGCCAGTAATTGCTGTCGGGAGGCCCTACGGGGTCAGAGCCACCTTGTAGGGGTGGCGAAGAAAGGAGAGGTGCTTCGTAGACTATGAGGAACTGGCAATTTCCTCATTAGGTCCAAAGCAAGCTCTTCCGAATGGCAGCAGGGATGACAGCCATTTTTGGTAGTCACAAACTGGGACAACTGGAACCATAAGATTTGTGCTGGAGTGGTTCATGGACAGAGCATTGAAACTGGGTGAGATAATTTCCAACTCTTACTCTAAAGATTTAATTTAAGTACAAGAATTTTAAAAGATAATCTCCAAGTGTGAAGGATGCAGCAATTAGACACATGGAGAAGATTAAAGACTGAAAATTAAGAGGTGAAAGAAATGCCCAAGGGAAGTCTTAAAATACAGAAAGCCTGGAAAAAAGCTTAAACAATTTGAAAGGTGATTTTTAGGAGAAACTATCTTGCTTATTTGTGTTTTTAAACTCCCTGGACTCATTGGATAATCAGCTGTTTTTGACATACTCTTTAATGTTGGACTTGGGAGCAGGAGAGCCATCTACTGGAAGACGAGGAGCACTATAGCACTACATCCACCTGCGAGCTCCGGAACTTAAAATTTTAAAATAATTAAAATTTTATTTTACTAAGCTTTCGTCAGCGATCTGCTGACATTGTCAGAGTATTAAACTACCATTACAGAGATCTCTGCCTTTATATGCCATTAATTTGAATGATGGAGGCTTAATTCAGTAGAAAACAGTAGGAATTAAGCCTCAATCATCCAGCATGACGACAGCAAAAACAACACAGCTGATTACAAGTGGGAGATGGCTGGAAGGGCCTATTACATGCGCAAGGGCCAAATTGATTAATGGCATATAAAGGCAGAGATGTCTGGTTCTTTCTTTAAACATGCATGCATACATACATACATACATACATACATACATACATACACTGCTCAAAAAAATAAAGGGAACACAAGCAGAAGACATCCGAGATCTGAATGAATGAAATAGCCTTATTAAATACTTTGTTTGTTACATACAGTAATTTTGTGTTCCCTTTAGTTGTTTGAGCAGTGTATAAACTACTGTATGTAAAGAACAAAGTATTTAATAAGGCTATTTCATTCATTCAGATCTCGGATGTCTTCTGCTTGTGTTCCCTTTACTTTTTTGAGCAGTATATATATTAAAAAGGACTATATCACACTCCCCCTTCTGTAAATCTTCTAAACATTTTTCCTCTTACTTTATGAAGAAGGTTCCAGAACTAAAAGTACCAGAACTAAAAGAATAATTGATTTTTCTTGTTGGGGTGAACCAAAAGCTGCTAGGTAAAACATCAAACTAGCATTCTTCTTTTACCAACCTCTACTTACATTATCTCGAGGGATGCAGTGGCTCAGTGGCTAAGATGCTGAGCTTGTTGATCGAAAGGTTGGCAGTTCAGTGGTTTGAATCCCTAGTACTGCATAAAGGGTGAGCTCCCGTTACTTGTCCCAGCTTCTGCCAACCTAGCAGTTCGAAAGCATGTAAAAAATGCAAGTAGGAAAATAGGGACCACCTTTGGTGGGAAGGGAACAGCATTCCGGGTGCCTTTGGTGTTTAATCATGCTGGCCAAATGACCATGGAGATGTCTTCGGACAGCGCTGGCTCTTGGCTTTGAAATGGAGATGATCACTGCCCCCTAGAGTCAGGAACGATTAGCACATATGTGCGAGGGGAACTTTTACCTTTATTTACATTATCAAATAGGGCACTTCCACATAGTTGTGATGCCACGTGGGGACTAGGAAATCGTCTGTGGATTCTGGGAAAAATAAGAAAGAGTTATCCATCCCTCATCAAGTGAGAAATAGAAAAGTTGAAGCTTTTAAACAAGAGCTCCTTCCACCATCACCCACCCCACCCACACACACATGATGACTATATGGAGAATATGACATCTAAGGGACACCTGGCGTTGGTGACATGATACTACCCCCTCAAACTATGAAAGAACTAGTAAATGATAGCACAGTATTTTGTGGTTTTAATTTCAGGAAAGAGAATGGAAATCCTCAAAGCTAGAAATTATACCTGGTAAGGGGATGTTCCCTTTCAACTGTCAAAATGTGTCATTTGGAGCAACAGTTGAGCTGCGAGTTCAACTTGTAGAGATCTCCAAGAGCTCTATTGCCATAGACTCAGAAGCTGGTACAGCTGAACCAATGGAATGTCAACCTCAGTAGATATTAAGCCAAGAATCACTTGATGCTTATCAAACAGTGGCACCATCAGAATAGCTAAAGCGGTCAGATGAAGATGATGTCAGTAGAATCTGACAAGTAGAGCAGAGAGCAGAGCAAAGATGCTCAATGATGTCAGAGTATGAATATTCATAGACTGGAATAGGCAACAGATCAGCCAGTGGGGACTGTTTGGAAACTGAAACATACCGCATTTTTCGGAGTATAAGATGCACCTTTTTTCCCCAAAAAAGAGAGTGAAAATCTGGGTGAGTCTTATATTCCGAATGTAGCCCCGCCCAGCTTCTCAAAATAGAGGTTTCAGAGGCTGAAAAAAGCATCAGAAACAAAGCTTCAAAAAAAAGCACCCAAACCGAGCTTCAGAAAAGAAGCCCCCAAACAGAGCTTCAGAGGCTTTTTTTTCTGAAGCTGTTTCAGAGGCTTTCAGAGGCAGAAAACAAAGTTTTTTTCTGAAATGGAGTTTCAGAAGTTTCAGAGGCAAAAAAAAAAAAAAAAAAAAGCAAGGCACAGAGCTCACAACCACGGAACCTGTTGCTAAAATTCACCTCTGGGAACAGCTGATTGGGGATATTCCGGGAGGCTGACCTACCCGCCAATCAGCTTTTTTCTTATTTTCCTCCCCAAAAACTAAGGTGTGTCTTATACTCTGAAAAATATGGTAGTATTTGTTGATATGGGGCCATAAGACACAGTTTGGAGTCTGGGCATGGCTTAGACTTGCTGAACTGTATTTAAGAGTTGGTTTGGCCTCTGTAATGGGTGCCTCTGTACAATATATTAGCCTCTGTATCTCTCTACTCTGTAATGACTTGCTTCTATGAATGTTGCTTCTGTGTTCTTGCTTTGTATGCTGAATTCTGCTGTGTGGTATTGTATATAGAGAAATTTTCTTATGTAGATGAATCCTGCAGAATTATTTAATTGTGTGACTGATTATGTGTGCTGCAACAAACTCTGACAAATGAGACTCCTTGCCAAGTAAGGAAGAAACTCTCTTAATCGACGACAGTTGGCTTCAGCCTGGTTTAAACAGCAGCCCTGTTCCAGCAGCCCTGTTCCATCTTCATTGAAAACCACGGTCTGTTTTCTGTTCTGGTGTGTTATTCCTGTGAATCCTGCTTGTATAACTCTGATTGTGGACTGGAAGACAAACCTGACTTGGCTCTCTGAACTTTGGACTGGATTTGGACTACTCTTATGTGCTCCTGTTAAAAGCATGGACACCCAGACCATCTTTCTTTCCAAAAGGTTTTGTTGATTTACATTTTTTCCCCTTGTCTGCTGTTATCTGCTCAGATAAAATGTTTTCCTCACTTAGCAACTGTGTGTGAATTTTGAGACCTGAAAGAGGAAATCTATGGCCTTGTAGGAAGTACAAGTGCAGCGTTTGTGGGGAGGGGACCTAGACTCATTTCAGAGGAGCAAGAGGGAATCAACAGAGAGAAATCACTGGGGTAACACCCGGCTTTCAATAGCATAACTCATGAGCTATTAAAACTGACAGAATGGGGAGTGGATTCTAATTCTAATATCTCTGAAATGCTTGGCAACATTGACATGCATAATTAGATGCAATGTTCCCATCACTCACCTGGGTTCTATTACAATGGAATCTTCAAAGTCTGTTAATCTTTATCTTTCAAGTGTTGATGGGAACATCTTCACAGGAAAGGTTGTCAGGATTGTCAGGATTGATTTAATTTGGATTCCTTCCTCGACTCTTGCCTAGAATAGAATAGAATAGAATAGAATAGAATAGAATAGAATAGAATAGAATAGAATTCTTTATTGGCCAAGTGTGATTGGACACACAAGGAATTTGTCTTGGTGCATACGTTCTCGGTGTACATAAAAGAAAAGATACATTCATTAAGAATCATAAGGTACAACACTTAATGATAGTCATAGGGAAACAGTCAATATAAATCTTAAGGATACCAGCAACAAGGTTACAGTCATACAGTCATAAGTGGGAGGAGATGGGTGATAGGAACGATGAGAAGATTAATAGTAGCGCAGACCTAATAACTAGTTTGGCAGTGTTGAGGGAATTATTTAGTTTAGCAGAGTGATGGCATTCAGGAAAAAACTGTTCTTGTGTCTCGTTGTTCTGGTGTGCCATACTCTATAGCGTCGTTTTGGATTCTTATGATTCAGGCAAAGAAAGGCAGGGCAGAGTTCTCCTTAGGGAGATTTATTGAGAGATCCATGAAATAAGGCAGCTCTTAACACAACAAACTATTGAGAAAAACTATTGAGAAAAACTATCAAGATTTGGGGACAAGGATGCCCTCCACTATGAATTATGCAAAGCATTCTGGGCCAGAATGGGTGTTTCTACCCTCACAATTGCCTCTTCTGTGTAGTTTGATTCCAAGGACTCATCTCAGTTCTTGGAAAGTCCCATTTCAGGGTTTGATCAGGGGTGGGATTCAAAAATTTTAGCAACTGGTTCTCTGTCCGGTTGTTGGGTGGGTGTGGCCATGGTGGGCATGGCTTACTCAGCCTCCTGCACCACGGTGGAGGGGGGAGAATTTTCACCCTCCCCAGGCTGTGGAGGCTTTCCTCAAGCCTCTGGGAGGGTGAAAACGGCCTCCCCTGAGCTCCAAAGGCCCTCTGGAGGCCGAAAACAGGGCCATTTGGACTTCTGGACCTTCCGGGAGGCCCATTTTTCACCCTCCCCAGGCTGCAAAGGCTTTTCTCGAGCCTCCGGGAAGGTGAAAACAGCTGAATCCCATCCCTGGGATTCGGCCAAACTGGTCCGAACTGGCTGAATCCCATCCCTGGGTTTGGTCCTTTGGCAATGGAATATTTTACATGTCCTAAATGTAGCTGAAGGTATCTGACAAGTTTTGGGTGAGCAAAGAATTGCATTAAATGTTATATTAGGTGGGAGGAGACAGCAATGAATGAACAAACTGGATAGCTCAGCAGACTAAAGCCTGTTATTAACATTCAGCTGTCTGCAATTACTGCAAGTTCGAATCTCGCCAGGCTCAAGGTTGACTCAGCCTTCCATCCTTTCTAAGGTAGGTAAATTGAGGACCCAGTTTGTGGGGGCAATAAGCTGACTTTGTATAAAAAATATACAAAAGTATGAAGGCTATTGCTTAACGTATTGTAAGCCGCCCTGAGTCTCCAGAGAAGGGCGGCATATAAATCAAATTTAAAAAAAAAAAAAACATGCAGAAAGCACGAGGCCCCTTTGTGCATTGGGTGGAAAGAGAATTTTACAATTTATCTGGGATTGGTGGGGTGAGAAGTTCAATTTTTTAAAACTAAGGGAACTTACACTTTCTTTTTTAGCCCTTTCTTATCCCAGAATGGGAAACTGCTGCCCTACAGTAGACCTTCTGAAAATGCAGATGGAAAACTTCTGGGTACTGCAAAACTAGGTTTTAAGCTATCCTAGGATTATTCCTAGGCAGATTCTCTTCCTGTGTTCCTACTGCGACATCCTGTAGGTGACCAACACTCCAGCCCTGCTCAAGAGAGCAGAAGATGACCAGAGCCATATTTATCTCATAAATGATTAAATTGTCACCCAGCAACAAGATCCATCTGTGTTTAGGATTGTGGGATTGTCCAGAGCGATTTTTCAATACAAAGAAATGGATCCTTTTCAGGATGACAAAAGTGCTCACATCCCTACTGCAGAATCTGTAGGACTTTTGATGGGGTCATTCGTGGTCATATTTCCCCATGCAATGTTTGCTGCACACCACACTAATTCTTTACCCTATTCCACCCATGACACTTTACAGTTGCATCACACACGTTTTGGAAGCAACGAGGCACTTCCAGGTTGAAAGGATTAGTCAGTGAAATAGAATAGAACAGAATGAGAGAGTTGGAAGGGAACTTAGAGGTCTTCTAGTCCAACCGCTTGCTCAGGCAGGAAACCCTATACCCGTGATGGCGAACCTATGGCATGCGTACCACAGATGGCACTTGTAGCCATATCAGTGGACACGCGAGCTCAGCTCTGGACTGGAAGTTGTCAAACAGGCCATTTTCGGCCTCCGGAGGACCATCAGGGGGCGGGGGGTTTGGGGAAGGCAGTTTTTGCCCTCCCCAGACTCCTAGAGAAGCCCTGGAGGCTGGGGACAGCAAAAAACAGGCCTTCCGGTCCCACTGGAAGTTGTCAAATGGGCCGTTTTCAGCCTCCAGAGGACCTCTGGAGGTGTGGAGAAGGCTGTTTTCATCCTCCCCAGACTCCTAGAGAGGCCCTGGAGCCAGGTGAGAAAGAAAAATGGGCCTACCAATCATCACGTGCCAGGAGCAGGGGAAGTGGGGGGGGTCGCATGGGCATGTGTGGGGTGGGGCACATAGAATTATGGGTGTGGGTGTGTGCACCCGACCCCCCCCCCCCCCGTGCCCCCTCCTGGCATGTGATGGCAAAAAGGTTAGCCATCACTGCCCTATACCATTTCAGACAAATGGTTGTCCAATCTCTTTTTGAAAACGTCCAGTATTGGAGCACCCACAACTTCTGGAGGCAAGTTGTTTCACAGATTAATCGTTCTGTCAGGAAATTTCTCCTTAGTTCTAGGTTGCTTCTCTCCTTGATTAGTTTCCATCCATTGCTTTCTTGTCCTGCCTTCAGGAGCTTTGGAGAATAGCTTGGCTCCTTCGTGTGGCAAGCAACCCCTGAGATATCATTGCCCAGAGGATGCCCAGTTGGGGGCTCCTTTCATGTTCTGAGCAGGAGCTTGAGTGAAGGACGGGAGCTCATCCCTTCCCATGGCAGCACTCGGGATTCAAACACAGGCTTGTCGATTGTCAACCCAGCATCCTAACCATGCGAGCCACCGTGCTCCTACACTTCACAATAATCTAGCACATCAAAATAATCTCTCCGGTCATGTTCCTGCTGCTTTCCTACCAGCAATATTTTTCCTGCTAATTGTGCATGCTCTGTTTTTTTTTGGGGGGGGGGCGGTCTTCCACTTATCTCTTGAAAGGCTATGCGGTGAAGGGTCTTTCTCTGCTTCTTGTGCAGTTCCCGTGACATGTTTATGCTTTACTAGCTACTGTAAAAGGCAAAGCTTTAGCACATGCCATCGAAAATCCAGCTGGCATTTTGCACTCTTAACACAGAAGTATTATTAGGTTTTGGAAATAAATGGTCCAAGAATGAGTTTTATTGCTGTCTTTGGAAGGTTCTAATGAACCAAGGCTCAGAAATACAAGCAGCTCGGTCTTAAAGGAGAAGGCCTATTTTCTTCTTCGAGGACACTTCAGAGCCAAATTATTAAATCTGTGCAGATCTTCAGAAGGGCAATTCATTTGATTGGATATTTGTATTTGTATTTGTATTTATTGAATTTGTATACCGCCCTACTCCCGAAGGACTCAGGGCGGTGAACAGCCATGAAAATAAAACATGAAAGTACAAAATTTAAAATAGAGATAAAACAAATTAAATAAATTTGGCTGAACCATATTTAAAACCCCAATAATTTAAAACCAAATTTAAAATTCCGATTTAAAAGCGGAGAAGTTTAGGTCAGGCCGGCTTGCTGGAATAGGAACGTCTTAAGCGTGCGACGGAAGGTACGCATGGATATCCACCAAAGCCTCTCTTTGAAGGGTCTCCATTAGGCAAAGCTATGCATGGCTGCTATTTAACGGATCAGTTGCTTTGATCTGCTGGATTGCTGGCATTTCAACAGCAGAAGCTGCTGTTCTTAATACAGATCTCCACAGCATGTCATTCCTGCTGTGAGTCTCTGTTGTGGCCTGTTGGCCGCCGGCCCCTCCAGCAGCCGAATCAGAGGAGGAGGAGGCGTGGGAGTCAGGTTCAGCATCAAGGCAACCTGAGAGCTCTGAGGGGAAAGAGGGAATGGAGCTGTCAGAGAGAGAGAGAGAGAGGTGGAGCCTGGGCTGTCCATCAGGTCAGGAGATGGCTGCTGAGGAAGAGGAGGAACAGCTGGGTCCAGTGTCTGAAGCACAGATGCACAGAAGGCAGAGGAGAGGAGAGCAGTGGAAATCTGTGGGCTGATCCTTGGGATGGAAGAGCTACCGCTGCTATTGAAGCCACACCCTAGCTCTGGGGATAAAAAGCAGGGGGCGGAGATGTGGCAGACAACTATTCAACTTCTGGCCGGATGGACTTATTAGTCTGTGGTGAGAGATAAACATTTTGCCGGGGCTGCTGGTGCTCCTAATAAAGGAATCATTGATTTAACCACAGAGGGTTTGTCGCGTTCGGGGAGCTGGGTCAGAACAGTCTCCTTCAGTGCAGAGTGGGATGCTGGTGAAGATCAGCTTGCGGTCCAACATCCCACCATAAAGTGAAGCAACTCACTCACATGGCCACAAACTCCTATAAATTTTCCCCAACAAACAAGATAACTACTTAGCTAGCTAGAAAAATGAACCATCGCTTTTCCTCTCCATAGACCCAGTGTGGATTATACTTCTTATGCATGCATAGAAATTGGAAGGGCACATCTGGAAGGCTGCCTAGAATGTTGGCATTCATTCCCACTATAACTCTCCCCCCACACCCTTATCTAACTATTTAGATAAGGCTGGAATTCCATATGCACATATTGTGGTACGTGGAATGTAGAACAGAGCGTAAGTGGGAGCAAAAAAAAGAAGTTCAGCCTGGAATCTTTGGTATGCAGGTAGAGAGCCCGGGTAGACTCTCCCTAACCTTTCTCAGGGTGTATCTAATCAATTTGTGCTTTAGTCTGGCAAGATTCCTTCCTATAGGAGCCATGGTGGCGCAGTGGTTAGAATGCAGTACTGCAGGCTACTTCTGCTGACTGCCGGCTTCAATTCGGCAGTTCAGTTCTTACCAGCTGAAGGTTGAGTAGACTGGTGCCTGCAAAAATAAATGGGTAGACCAGTGCCTGCAAAAATAAATGGGTAGACCGGTACAGCTCTGCAAGCAGTTAAAAGCCTGGTAGGCCAGCACCTCTGCTAAATCCTAAAGAATTGTCACATAACCATCAAGCCACGCTCTCAAAATAAGCCAGGCCCACAGAACCGGTAGTAAAATATTTTAGAACCCACCCCTGCGTCTGCCCTTTCGGTTTTGACAGGGTCCATCTGAGGGTTGAGGTTGGTTTGTGGACTACTGTGAGGTTGTCTTGGTGCAGCAATCAGATTGTCAAGAAAAATAGACGGAGCCCTTTCAGAAAAAGAAATAAACAACATACATTCTACACGAGCTACACTAGGCGCTAGTATATTCCTATGCTAGGGTTGACTTTTTGTATCTGACTTTTTATTCCACTACTGTCAAGCTATTTTCCAAGGCACCTGAATAAGGTTCCTTGGAAAATAAGGCACACAAGGAATAAGGGATGGAAATTGATCAAGGAGCGATTCAATCTAGAAATAAGGAGACATTTTCTGACAGGGAGAGCAATCAATCCATGGAACAGAAGTTGCCTTCAGAAGTTGTGGGAGCTTCATCACTGGAAGCTTTCAAGAAGAGACTGGACTGCCATCTGTCAGAAATGGTGGAGGGTCTCCTGCTTGGGTGGGGGGGGTTGGACTAGATGACCTACAAGGTCCCTTCCAACTCTGTTATTATGTTCTGTTCTGTTTTGTTCTGTTCCACCTTAAAATCTTACAGTATTGAAGGACACCTAAACCAGCCTTTTTCATCCTTTATACTCTGGAGGAACTCTTGAAATAATGTTTAGCTCTCATGGCATACAAATGGCAAAACAATACAAAATATTGCAATTCACTTCTAACCTACCCAATCTACGTTTTACAACATTTGCAACAACAACAACAGAACGGCAGGCGGGCAGCTGAGATGCAGTGTGGGGGCAAATTTATTTATTTATTTATTTATTTATTTATTTATTTATTTATTTATTTATTTATTTATTTATTAAATTTTTATACCGCCCCCTCTCCCGAAGGACTCGGGGCGGTGAACAGCCAAAATTAAAACACACAATACAAATATTAAAATGCAATTAAAAACAAAATTAAATTATCTTTGGCTTCTCCAATTTAAACCCCTTACCCATAAAATACACCCAATTAAAATTTTTAACCCACCCTTATAAGTAGGGAGTTGGACTAGATGACCTACAAGGTCCCTGTTTTTCTGTTTTGTTCAGTCATGCTACCATGTTTTCCCAAAAATAAGACCCTGTCTTATATATATATATATATATATATATTTGAACCCTGAAATAAGCGCTTGGCCTTATTGCCATGCACTCAAAAGCCCGATTGGGCTTATTATCAGGGGATGTCTTATTTTGGGGGAAACAGGGTAGTCTGGGGTTAAACCCAAAT
Organism: Pituophis catenifer annectens; assembly: GCF_029215685.1. Classification (NCBI taxonomy): domain Eukaryota; kingdom Metazoa; phylum Chordata; class Lepidosauria; order Squamata; family Colubridae; genus Pituophis; species Pituophis catenifer. Next base: position 14,101,951 of record NW_027256883.1, on the reverse strand, counting down.
CTTGGAAACCACAAGAGGAATTTCCCAGCCACATTTAACAGTGAAGTCATTTTGATTTAATGATTTAAAATGCTTCTGCCCAGGTTCTTTGCCACCTGGCTGAGTTGCGATTCATGAGAGAAGCTGCCAGCTGATTTTCTTTCTGTCTCTTATTGTTTATGTTCCCCTGTCCTTCCATTCCTTCCTCGGCCTCCCCACTAATTCTCACACCAGGCTGCTTTGGCTGCATGCTAATGTCTTTCCCTAAATGGACCTTCCATCTGCAAAAAGTAGCATTTCCCGAGTTGCTTAAGGGACAACAGACTGGACACCTTTTGACCGTGTCTCTTGGATGGAACTTTCTAAATGGCAGGGAAGTCGCTTAAAGGAAAGAGGACTCTCAGCCAGATCCTGCCGAGCAATTCTGATGTTAATTCAACAAATGAAAGGAAAGCAAGATGTTGGTGGCCGAAGAAACACTTCAGCCAGAAGGAAAGACGTGCTGAGCTGCTTCTATGTCTCATCGTTTCCCTTTAGCTTTGTAGGTAGGAGATAAATATGCATATCCCGTTCCACCCTTTAGAACTTGGTGGGTGGGTGGGAATTCTCTTCTTTTGGACTGAGACTGGCAAGTCTTGTGCATTCGTGCATTTCATGTACTCTTAGCTAGTGGTGAAATGAAAAATTTCTTACTACCGGTTCTGTGGGCATGGCTTGCGGGGGTGGGTGGGTAATGTGACTGGGTGGGCATGGCCAACTTTTTTAAAAAAATTAAAAGCATTTTTTCTACAACCTCTTCAGCCGAAAAAATGCTTTTAAAAGCCTCTGACGATCAGGCAACTCAGCTGGGATCATCAGAGCCTTTTAAAAACAATTTTTCTACTGAAGGCTCTGACGATCAGGCAACTCAGCTGGGATCGTCAGAGCCTTTCAAAAGCATTTTTTCTACAATCTCTTCGGCCGAAAAAATGCTTTTAAAAGCCTCTGACGATCAGGCAACTCAGCTGGGATCATCAGAGCCTTTTAAAAACAATTTTTCTACTGAAGGCTCTGACGATCAGGCAACTCAGCTGGGATCGTCAGAGCCTTTCAAAAGCATTTTTTTCTACAACCTCTTCGGCCGAAGAGATTGTAGAAAAAATGCTTTTGAAAGGCTCTGACGATCCCAGCTGAGCCACACGATTATCAGAGGCTTTTTTAAAAAAAACTTTTAAAAGCATTTTTTCGGCCGAAGAAAAAATGCTTTTAAAAGTAAAAAAAAAAACAAAAAAAAAAAACCTCTGATGATCGCACGGCTCAGCTGGGCATGGGGGAGGGCCAAGGATTTTTGCTACTGGTTCTCCGAACCACCCGTCGCCATCGCTACCGGATTGGGCGATCCAGTCCGAACCGGGAGCATTTCACCCCTGCTCTTAGCCTTCAGACCCCTGCTTAGAAAGGTCACTCATTCACTCTCAGGTTAATAGCAATAGCACTTAGACTTATATACCACATTACTGTGCTTTACAGCTCTCTCTAAGCAGTTTACAGAGTCAGCATGTTGCCCCCAACAATCTGGGTCCTTATTTTACCGACCTTGGAAGGATGGAAGGCTGAGTCAACCTTGAGCCTGGTGGGATTTGAACTGCCGAATTGCAGGCAGCTGGCAGGCAGCAGAAGTAGCCTGCAGTACTGCACTCTAACCACTGCACCACCAAGGCTCCTTAAGCATAAGAATAGACCATTGCTTTAGCTACTATCCCTTGTAGATTCCAAGTGACACTGTTAGACCACAGAGAAGGAAATCCAGTTCTAGAAGTGGGCAGTATGACTGGTGAGCTTTTTATTCATTAGGAAATGCCTGCCTTGGTCTGGAATTTAAATTTCCTAGCTCTTTAGGGGTTCTGATACAAACTGAGGGAATCCCAACAGTGCTTTTTCAAGAGGCAACTGGACTTCCTTTGTTTTTACAGAACAACAGAGTTGGAAGGGACATCGGAGGTCTTTTAGTACAACCCCTTGCTCAGGCAGGAAAATCCTATACTATTTCAGATAAACGGTTGTCCAATTTCTTCTTTAAAACTTCCAGTGTTGGAGAATTCACAATTTCTGGAGGCAAGCCGTTCCACTAATTAATTGTTCTGTCAGGAAATTCCTCCTTAGTTCTAGCTTACTTCTCTCCTTGATTAGTTTCCATCCATTGCTTCTTGTCCTGTCTTCAGGTGCTTTGGAGAATAGCTTGACTCCCTCTTCTTTGTGGCAGCCCCTGAGATATTGGAACACTGCTATCATGTCTCCCCGAGTCCTTCTTTTCATCAAACTAGACATACCCAATTCCAGCAACCGTTCTTTGTTTCAGCCTCCAGCCCCCTAATCATCTTTGTTGCTCTTCTCTGCACTCTTTCTAGAGTCTCCACATCTTTTTTACATCTTGGCGACCAAAATTGGATGCAGTATTCCAAGTGTGGCCTTAGCAAGGCATTATAAAGTGGTATTAACCCTTCACGTGGTCTTGTTTCTAGATCTAGTTTTTCCTTGAAGACATTTTGCTTCTCATCCAAAACGCTTCTTCAGTTCTGACCGAATGGTGGGGAATGGAAGGATTTATATTCCTTGCAGTCATATGGTCATTAGTACTCTCTCTGAGAGCCATATTGAGGCCACTTAAAAGTTGGTTGTGGAAGTTGTGGACTAGTTGTAACGAAAAAAAAAGTCCCGTGTTTTGGTCTTATTTCAAAGTAAAAGGTAAAGGTTCCCCTCACACATATGTGTTAGTTGTTCCCGGTTCTAGGAGGCGGTGCTCATTTCCGTTTCAAAGCTGAAGAGCTATCGCTACCCGAAGACGTCTCCGTGGTCATGTGGCCGGCATGACTAAACGCCAAAGGCGCATGGAGCGCTGTTACCTTCCCACCAAAGGTGATCCCTGTTTTTCTACTTGCATTTTTAATGTGATTTCGAACTGCTACGTTGGCAGAAGCTGGGACAAGTAATGGGAGCTCACCCCGTTATGCGGCACTAGGGATTCGAACCACTGAACTACCGACCTTTCGATCGACAAGCTCAGCATCTTAACCACTGAGCCACCGCATCCCACATTTCAAAGTAGCCTTCTTTAAACTTATCTCCAGTTGATTTCATGAAGCTTTCATGAAACAAGAGGGAAGTGATTTGTCTTTGTTTCCTTCTCAGATGCTAAATATTGGCCTTTCCATTTTGGCCTCCAGCTCTGGTATTTTTCTCTATTTAACTGCAGGATATTTGCAGCATATAATTTTCTCTTTTCTCTCTCTCTTTTTTTAATAAGTTAGTGGCCGTGATGGTGCCACTGAAATTCCTTCTTAAAATATAACTTTTTTTTTTTTTGGCCATTCCCTGCTTTAAATCCTGGCTAGTCTAGTGAAGAGAAGGACCAGGGGAGACATGATATCAGTGTTCCAATATTTGAGGGGCTGCCATAGAGAGGAAGGAGTCAAGCTTTTTTTCCAAAGCACCTGAAGGCCAGACAAGGAATAATGAATGGAAACTGAACAAGGAGAGATTCAACCTGGAAATAAGGAGAAATTTTCTGACAGTGAGAACAATCAACCCATGGAAGAGAAGTTGCCTTCAGAAGTTGTGGGAGCTTCATCACCCAAAGCTTTCAAGAAGAGACTGGACTGCCACTGGTCAGAAATGGGTATAGGGTCTCCTGCTTGGATGGCGGGTTGGACTAGATGACCTACAAGGTCCCTTCCAACTCTGTTATTCTGTATGTGGGAATGGTGATCAAGGATCTGCTGCAGTCCTGACCTCAGAGCGACCCTGAATGGCTTGGAAAAGAAAAGATTTAGATTCCCCCCCCCCCCCCCCGTTGTTGAAAGAGGAACTCTAGGTGGTCAGACATTGCCACCAAGTGGCTAAATAGAAGCATAAACTGACATAGAAAAAGCCAAGGTATCATTATTAGAAGAACTAACAAGTGTTTTCTCCAAATAGCTTCATTATTTAACTAAAGAGTAAAGAACACTGCGCTCCAGTGTGGCAGTGAACAGCTACAATCTGCATTGTTCGAATCTGATTGGAATTACAGTGACTTACGGCCACTGCTGAGCTGTTTAGTGGCCATTCAAAGTTACAACGGCACTGAAAACTGTGACCTGTGACACAACCTTTGCAGCACCCCCGTGGTCACGTGATCAAAATACAGATGCTTGGCAACTGGTTCATACTTATGACGGGTCGCAGCATCATAACAACAGCAGTGACTCACTTAATAACTGTGGCAAGAAAGATCATAAAATGGAGCAAAACGGTGGCGCCACGGTGGTGCAGTGGTTAGAGCAGGGGTCTGCAGTCTTAAACACTCAAAGAGCCATTTGGACCCGTTTCCCACAGAAAAGAAAACACCGGGAGCCACAAAACCTTTCCCGTGCCTGACTATTCCTTGAGCGGCCACAAAACTAGCATATGTAGTTGAATTAAACGTTCTGTTTTCTTCTGAAACTTTTCTTGGATTTATCCATGATTGGCCTACCGGGGGTTGAAAAGCTCAATAAATTGCGTGCCGGCGGGTGTCGCACATTGGCAGTTGCGACACATATTTTGAGTGACAGGGAGCCGCAGCAGAGGGGTGAAAGAGCCACATGCGGCTCCAGAGCCACAGGTTCCTGACCCCTGGATTAGGATACAGTACGATAGGCTACTTCTGCTGCCTGCCGGCTGCCTGCAATTTGGGAGTTCAAATCTCAGCAGGCTCAAGGTTGACTCAGCCTTCCATCCTTCCAAGTAAAATGAGGACCCAGATTGTTGGGGGCAAGATGCTGACTCTGTAAACCACTTAGAGAGGGCTATAAAAGCACTGTGAAGTGGTATATAAGTCTAAGTGCTAAATGCTAAAATTCACTTAACAACTCTCTCGCTCAGCATTGGAAATTTTGGGCTCAGTTGTGGTCGTAAGTAGAAGTCTACCTATATATTTGCCTTCGTGGGTGTTATCTACATAGGCACAAAGTTAAATTCACATACAAAAAGTCAGAGCATCAAAGTATGCTTTTTATCATATTGATAAAAGGAACCGGCACCTTTGAAATGAAAACAAACATCGTTTTTTACTAGCCTTTTTGTGCACCTGAAGTGTTTCTAAGAGCTTTTTGCTATCAATACTGTATTAAAATAAAACAACAGCTAAAAGCTTTGTCTTGTAAGCCACAGAGTCTGGTTCAAAACTCAGCCAAAATGTGTGTTTTATTCCCGTTATTACCATTCACTTTCGTCCAGCTAGCTAAAAGTTTCCTTGAAAAAAATTGTTCAACCATTCTCCCAGGGGTGAAATGTAAAATTTGTTACTACCAGTTCTGTGGGCGTGGCTTGGTGTGTGGGGTGGGGGGGGTAGTAATGTGACTGGGTGGGCGTGGCCAACTTTTTTTCTTTTTTCTTTTTAACTTTTCAAAGCATTTTTTCTAATGCTTTGAGAAACCTCTGCCGATCAGGCAACTCAGCTGGGATCGTCAGAGACTTTTCAAAGCATTTTTTTGACCACCTCTTCAGCCAAGAGGTTGCAGAAAAAAATGCTTTGAAAAGCCTCTGACGATCCCAGCTGAGCCGCGCGATCATCAGAGGCTTCTTCTTTTTTTTTTTTTCTTTTAAAAGCATTTTTTCTTGGAAGAGATTGTAGAAAAAATGCTTTTAAAAGTTAAAAAAAAAAAAAGCCTCTGATGATCCTGCAGCTCAGCTGGGCATGGTGGTGTTGGTGGGAGGGGGGCATACAGGGATTTTTGCTACCGGTTCTCTGAACCACCCGCTGCCATCGCTACCGGATCGGGCAATCCGGTCCGAACCGGGAGCATTTCACCCCTGCATTCTCCCCAAACGTGGCTCATACTAACCAAGTTTATAATGTGTTGAATTGCAGTTGCAAAGAGCTGGTTCACTTAATGCAGCTACTAATCCGCCAAGGGTTATCTTAATACAGGTAGTCCTCGACTTACAAACAGTTCATTTAGTGACCGTTCAACGTTCCAATGGCACTGAAATAAGTGACTTATGACCATTTTTCACACTTACGGCCATTACAGCATCCCTATGATCACATGATCAACATTCAGACACTTGGCCACTGATTCATATTTATGACGGTCGCAGTGTCCCGGGGGGGGTGTCACGTGATCCCCTTTTGTAAATGCAATGATTCACTTAACAACTGTAGCAAGGAAGGTCGTAAAACGGGGCAAACTCACTTAAGAAATGTTTCATGTAGCAGCGTAAATGTTGGCCTCAATTGTGGTCATAACTCGAGAACTACCTGTAATAATAAAGATCATAATCTTCAATGGCTATTTATCTTTGTGTTTTCTAATCTTTAGCATTTTACCTTAGCTGATCCATGTATGAAATTAATATAGTCATAGATAGAAATGATATCACATTTCATTGATTGATTGATTCATTGATTGATTCATTGATTGATTCATTGATTGATTGATTCATTCATTCATGCCTATTAGCTGTTTCTCTCAATCCCAAAATGTAGACTAAATGAACAGAAGCAATGAGATGTTTATTTTTTTTTTAAAAAAAGAAAATATATTTTACCATCAATACAGGGATGGTACTCAGCAAGTCAAATACCTCAAGGTCTACTGGGAAAGTGATTTGCAATAGATCAGCAGAATGTCTAAGTAATAAACTATTGATTACTGCATGATGCCTTACCGTTGATTTCTGAGGGGTAAGAAATTACTTTGATTCGCTGGAAATTATTGAATTCGGAGCCTCCAATCCTCAAGGATAACTGGGATACATGTGAACAAAATAAAACCTGCCTTTTCCAGTATTTCTCACAACATTCTGGGATTGTGTGATCATCTTTTGTAACCTTCTGGCACGCAAAGTCAATGGGGAAGCAGGATTCACTTAACAACGGTGTTACTACCTTAACAACTTCAGTGATTCCTTTAACAATGGTGGCAGGGAAAGGTTGTATAATGGGGCAAAACTCACTTAACAAGGGTCTCAGTTAGCAACAGAAATTTTGGGCTGAATTGTGGTCGTAAGTCGAGGAATTCCTTTAATTTTAAAAAGCTAAACCAAAGCAATCAAAAAATAAAGCACGTTTTTACCACTAGAGGGCACCAGATCACTTTGAAATGCACAGTATTACAGTATATTTCTCTTTCCTTCTGATGTCAGAACCTCAGGTATTTTAACTAACCTGAAATGTGAGGTATTTTAATCATTATTTACCGAGAAACATTCACTCCTTACAGAGAAACATCCTTGTTTAAGTTTAGCTTTGGGCAAGTGGCCTCTCAGAAAGAGAAAAGAATGTGGATTCAGACGTTGAGACATTTTGAATGATGCAAAAGCATTAAAAAAGTAATACACTGGGGCAGTTTTGAAAATTAACTTTATTCAAAAATGGACAAATTCCTGATAGTCCATCATGGGCGGGGAATTGCAAAAGAAACCACAATTGCTTCCTTTCTTAAAATCAGTGTCAACTTACTGGTGATGTGGCTTAGTCCCATGTCACTCTGATTTCTGAAATTAGGCTTCATGACGTAAAATCCTTTATATGGACAAATAAATTGGAGGTAAACTAGGACTGGAGCTTCCTATAGTTGTCCATACAGGCTCTGTAGTAGCAATAGCAATAGCACTTAGACTTATATACCTTTTCACAGTGCTTATACAGCCCTTTGTAAGCAGTTTACCGAGTCAGCCTATTGCCCCCAATAATTTGGGTCCTCATTTTACCAACCTCGAAAGGATGGAAGGCTGAGTCAACTTTGAGCTGGTGAGATTTGATCTGCTGGTGATCAGCAGAAGTAGTCTGCAGTACTGCACTCTAACCACTGCGCTACCGCGGCTCTTATACAGTATATTCTAGAAGGCTTCTTGAGCTTGAGGAGCACCCGGAGGCTCCAGCTGGTCCAGAATGCAGCCACGTGAGTAATAATGGGGGCGACTCAAAAAAAAAAAAAAGTTATGGTGACACTAAAAAAACTAATGACTGATTTTCACACTTACAGCGTCCCCGTGGTCATGTGATAAAAAAAATCAGGCACTTGACAAATGACTCATATTTATGACGGTTGCAGGGTCCCAGGTCATGTGATCCCCTTTTACGACCTTCTGACAAGCAAAGTCAATGGGGAAGCCAGAATTGCTTAACCACCGTATTACTAACTTAACCATTGCTGTGATTCACTTAGCAACCAGGGTAAGGAAGGTCGTAAAATGGGGCAAAGCTCGCTTAACAACGGTCTCACTTAGCAAGAGATATTTGGGGGCTCAGTTGTGATCGTAAGTCGAGGACTATCTGTGCCGAGGTCAGATATTATCTATGTATGAAACCCCAGGTTCAAAAGCTGCCAAATGAATGGGACTTGGAAACCCATGTACGACAGTGGTGGGATTCAGCCAGTTCAGGCCAGTTTGGGCAAAGCGGTAGTCAAATTGCTGGCTGGCCCCTCCTCTCCCATCCCCGCCCCTTCCAGGAGTCCCCACGAGCCCCATTTTGGCTCCCAAGTAAGTGCAGGGATGTCTACTAGACTCAAAATGGGGTGCGGGGTGGTGGTGCAGTGCCCCCCCCCCATGGCCCATTTTTGCTCCCAGAAGGCTGCAGGGAGGCCTACTAGGCTCTTTGTTCCCTCTCACAAAATTCTACAAATCTTAGTGCTTCAAATGCAACAATGCTAAATCTGAAATAACTCAGATTCACTTAAGCGAGCCCTTACTCTGAGAGAGCTGATCTTCTGAAACCATTAACAGCTTTGATGGGGTTATGGGCCCAAATGTGATCAAGCAGAGCTATGATGACATTAATGGCTATGGGTGCTTTTGGCGAGATGAAAGGGATTTTGAGAATTTCATATCCAAAACAAGTGGCTCAACATTCATCCTGTGTGGTTTTTTAAAAAATATTTTAAAGAGGATGTTTCTTCTGGGGGGGGAAAAAATCCTAAAACTTCAGCATTATTCTCAGCGGGTAGAATAATTTCCATACAGGTAGTCCTCAATTTACGACCACAATTGAGCTGAAAATTTATGCTGTTAAGTGAGAAATTTGTTTTGCCCCATTTTACGACTTTTCTTGCCACATTTGTTAAGTGAATCACGGCAGTTGTTAGATGAATAACACGGTTGTTAAGTGAATCTGGTTCCCCCATTGACTTTGCTTGTCAGAAGGTCATAAAAGGGAATCACGTGATTCCGGGACACTGCAACCGTCATAAATGTGACTCAGTTGTCAAGCATCCGAATGTAAATCAGGTGACCACGGGGATGCTGCAACGGTTGTAAGTGTGAAAAATGGTCATAAATCACTTTTTTCACTGCCATTGTAACTTTGAATGGTCATTAAATGAACTGCTGTAAGTTGAGGACTGCCTGTAGAAGCAGAGGGATTCAGCCAGTTCGGACCAGTTCAGGTGAACCGGTTGCTAATTTTACATCTGGTTCGCCGAACTGATAGTTGCAAGGCCTGGCTGGCCCTGCCCACCCGACCCCTCCCAGGAGTCTCCACGTGGTCTGTTTTGTATGCCAGGTAAGTGCAGTGCCCGCACAGGAGCTCTGGGAGGGCAAAAAACAGGCCTCCCGGAAGTTCCGGAAGTCTGGAAACAGTCCGGAGGGCCTCTGTAGCCCGGAGGAGGCCGTTTTTGCACTCCTGGAGGCTCAAGAAAAGCCTCCGGAGCTTGGGGAGGGTGAAAATGTCCCCCCCCCCGGGCATGGTGCAGGAGGCCGAGTAGGCCACGCCCATGGCCACGCCCACCCAGCAACCAGTCAGAGAACCGGTTGCTAAAATTTTGGAATCCCACCCCTGCTTATACTGTTCAATTTTAGATGTTGTGTTCTTTGTAAAGTTTTTCTTGATTTTGCTCTCGGATTGTCCTTTGTAAATAAACATAAACATTCAACATTAATAAACATTAATAAACATAAACATTAAATATTTGAGGGGTTCCTTGGTGCTCTCTGAGCTTGCTTGTCTTCTTGCAGATGTTTCATTACCCAAATTAGGTAACATCGTCAGTGCTAATTTAAAAATTAAATATTGTTGTCCTTATGAACCTCTTTCAGACGTGCCCCTTTTTTCAGGTTTGTCTTTTATATTTTCCAAGAATAGAAATACACCACGCAGGATACATACATTGATTACGGTTCTAATTAGCTGGAAAAATCACCTCAGGCTTCATTTTAAAGAGGGCCCAGAACAAGATATTGTTCAAAACATGTTACATATGGTTGCTTCACACTATACAGTGACAAGTGCATGATGAATGCATGAATCCAGAACAGAATAACAGAGTTGGAAGGGACCTTGCAGGTCATCTAGTCCAACCCCCTGTTCAAGCAGGAGACTCTATACCATTTCTGGCCCTTCATGGCAGGGGCCCGGGGTACTTGCAGGACCACCTCCTACCGGCCTCCTACCAGTGCGCTCACATAGGATTGCCCTCCTCTGGGTGCCATCGGCCAGACAATGTCGGCTGGTGGCGCGCAGAATGAGGGCATTCTCTGTGGTCACACCGACCCTCTGGAATGAGTTACCCACTGGGCTCCGGACGGCCCCCGACCTCCACACTTTCCGTGGCGACCTGAAGACATGGCTTTTTCAGCAAATTCCCTGATCTGCCGGGAGTTTTAATTGCTTGGGGATTTTAAATTGGATTATTTTAATATTATTTTATTGTCGTGTTGTTTCATCTTGTGAGCCCCGAGTCCTACGGAAGAAGGGCGGCATATAAATACGATAAATAAATAAATAAATAAATAAATTCTGGCAAGTGGCTGTCCAGTCTCTTTTTGAAAGCTTCCAGTGATGAAGCACCCACAACTTCTGGAGGCAAGTCATTCCGCTGATTAATTGTTCTGTCAGGAAATTTCTCCTTAGTTCTAAGTTGCTTCTCTCCTTGATTAGTTTCCACCCATTCTTGTCCTGCCTTCAGGTGCTTTGGAGGATAGCTTGACTCCCGCTTCTTTGTGGCAGCCCCTGAGATACTGAAACACTGCTATCATGTCTCCTCTAGTCCTTCTTTTCATTAAACTAGGTAAAGGTAAAGGTTCCCCTCGCACATATGTGCTAGTCGTTCCTGACTCTAGAGGGCACTGCTCATCTCCATTTCAAAGCCGAAGAGCCAGCGCTGTCCAAAGACGTCTCCATGGTCATGTGGCTGGCATGACTAAACGCCAAAGGCGCACGGAACACTGTTACCTTCCCACCAAAGGTGGTCCCTATTTTTCTACTTGCTTTCGAACTGCTAGGTTGGCAGAAGCTGGGACAAGTAACAGGAGCTCACCCCGTTACGCGGCACTAGGGATTCGAACCACTGAACTGCCGACCTCTCGATTGACAAGCTCAGCATCTTAGCCACTAAGCCACCACATCCCTTTTTTCATTAAACCAGACATACCCAATTCCTGCAACTGTTCTTCATATATTTTAGCCTCTGGCCCCCAATCGTCTTTGTTGCTCTTCTCTGCACTCTTTCTAGAGTCTCAACATCCTTTTTTATTGTGTGGTGCCCAAAACTGGATGCAGCATTCTAGGCGTGGTCTTAATTTTAAAGAGGGCCCAGAACAAGACATCGTTCAAAACAAGCTGCATATGTGATGGATGGATATGATTGCTCTGTGCCATTCAGGGATGGTTGCATGATGAATGCACGAGTCCTCGAGTTGCAACCACAATTGAGACCAGAATTTTGGTTGCTAAGCAAGATTCAGTGAGTCGCACCCAAATTTACAACACTTTTTTTTTTCCCGCCAAGGTTGCTAAGCGAATCACTGTAGTTTTTAACTAAAACATTCAGTAATTAAGCAAATCCAACTTCTCCCCATTGACTTTGCTTGTCAGAAAACAGCTGGGAAGGTTGCAAACGGAGATCACATGACCTTGGGACACTGTGACTTCATAAATACATACCTGTTGCCAAGTGCCTGATTTTTTGATCACATGACCCGGGAGATGCTACAAATGGTCGTAAGTGTGAGGACCGGTCCTAAGTCACTTTTTTTCAGTTGCATCATTATCATTGCATCATAACTTTGAATGGTCATTAAACAAATTGTAAGTTGAGGACTTACAATTTTGCTCCGTACAAAGTTTTCAACGTAGGTTATAAATACTCGACTTACGACCACAATTGAGCCCAAAAATTTATGTGGTGAAGTGAGAAATTTGTTAAGTGAGTTTTGCCCCATTTTACGACCTTTCTTGCCATCGTTGTTAAGGGAATCACTGCAGTTGATAAGTTAATAACATGGTTGTTAAGTGAATCTGGCTTTCTCGTTGACTTTGCTTGTCAGCAGGTTGCAAAAGGCGAATACATGATCCCTGGGATGCTGCAACGGTCATAAGTATGAGCCAGTTGCCAAGCATCTGAATTTTGATCATGTGACTGTGGGGATTTTTGCAATGGTCGTAACTGTGAAAAATGGTCATAAGTCGCTTTTTTCCGTGCCATATAACTTTGAACCATTACTAAATGAACTGTTGTAAGTCAGGACTCCCTGTGCTATCAAGTTTGGCTGTTCTTAATGTATTATTTGTTATTTTCCTCTGCTTCAGTTTTAATTCTGCTTTCCAGACTGCTGTTCCCTCCCCAACCAGCAGTTCCAAGGGATTAAACAATGAAAGAACGCTAATTCTCTCAGCACCCCTTCAAAACCTCACTGCGTCTCTTGGCCTCCTGCTGACTGAACCCCCCCCCCCCCTTTTGATTCCAACTCACTCCCTTGCAAAATCTGAACTGTGTGCCTCCGGGGAACTTTCTGGAGAAAACTCTGAAATTACACATGACATCTGCAACAGCTGCTCCTCCATTAGCTGTTTCCAGGGCCCCTGTCCCCCTCCCCGTCTCTTCTATCTTTCTTGCAAAATTAGGAGATAGTTTTACCAAATGATTTGGTCTGAGTATCCGATTCCAGGGGGCTGTCTGTGCTTTGCACAGCCCGTTTTCCCTCAGTGATGAACCCAGGGGTGGGCTTCCAAAACTTTAGCAAGGGGTTCTCTGCCTGGTTGCTGGGTGGGTGTGGCCGTGGTGGGCATGGCCTAGTCACTCTCCTGCATCATGGTGGGAGGGGGATTGCCTTCCTGAGACTCTGGAGGATTTCCTCGAGCCTCCTGGAGAGCAAAAATGGCCTCCCCAGGTTCCATAGGCCCTCTGGAGGCCGGAAACGGGTCCGTTTCTGGCCTTCCCGAACTTCCGGTAGGCCTGTTTTTTTTGCCCTCCCTGAGCCTCTGCACGTGCCCTGCATTCACCTGCATCCAAATGGGCCATGGGGGGAATCCTGGGGGGGGGGGGGGGGCGAGGGCAGGGCCAGCCAGGAGTGGGATTTGGGGGTTGCACAGAATCTTAGCTAGATATTCTCCCGAACCCCTGCGAATGTCCAGCTTCCCACTCCTGGATCAACCCATTCTGAAGCTGCTGATACCAGCTTGCTCGTCTCTTCGTGCATCTTTGAATGAAACCCTCTCTAAATTTGATGGGGGGATGGTGGTGGTAGCGATGTTTTCTTTTATTCCCGCATAAAATATGTGTGTCTCTCCAAGGAAGCGATGCAGCTCATGCCTCCCTGATTGAAGATAATAATCCAGATTTTCACAGCATCTCTTGTTCCTCCTTCCCTTTGTCCTTTTTATCCCCTCCCCAATTGTTCTTCGCTACTTGTAATTGTGGGAAGCCCCCCACCTCCTAGAAGAATGAAATTCTTCCATTATGGGTATTTCTGTGGTTTTCTGTCTTTAGGCATACAATAACCTTGCTGCAGTTACCATATATAAAAAAACCTAACACCAGTAAATTACTTTAAAGAGTTAAAGAGTGCATTGACTCATGTGGTTAGGAGGCTGGAATGATAATTGGCAGGCTGGTGTTCGAGACATGGTTTCTGCTGCAGGATGGGGTGAGCTCCCGTCACTCGCTCCAGCTCCTGTTGATCCAGCAGTTCGAAAGTGGGCAACCATGAATAGATAGATGGGTACCAGCTTAGCGGGGACATAAAAGGATCCCCCAACTAGATGTCATCCAGGGAACGGTGATGTTACTGGCTAATCCTTTCAACCCGGAAGCTCTTTGGTGCTTCTGAAATGATGCAGTATTGGTCAAGTTACCTTGATGTATTGGAAAGAAAGGTGTCCAGAAATTACACATACTGTAGAATTAGGTGTGTTTAATTCCCCTGGGGACATATGATTTATTTTATTTATTTATTTTATTTTATTGCAATTTATATGCCTACATATGATACTACATATGCCTATTAAACTTAGTGCAGATTGAGAATGTATGGCTAGATGTATGTGTGGAAAATTCCAGGGGTGGGTTCTAAATTTTTTTACTACCGGTTCTGTGGGCGTGGCTTATTTTGTGGGCATGATTTGATGGTTATGTGACAATTCTTTAGGATTTAGCAGAGGTACCAGGCTTTTAATTGCTTGCAGAGCCGTACCAGTCTACCCATTTGTTTTTGGAGTGCACCGGTCTACCCATTTGTTTTTGGAGCGTTCCAGTCTACCCATTTGTTTTTCAAGCGCACTGATCTACCACCACACTGCCTTTTACCGCTGATCAGCTGTAGGGCGGCCCTCTGAAGCCCCGCAGCAGTTTAAGAGTTTAAGAGTTTGTTTTCCTTCTAGACGATCAGCTGGGACTCAGGAGGCAGCAAAGAGATTGGGGGCGGGGCCAAATAAAAGGTAAGAATAACACAGGGGTGGGCGGGAGAGCCCAGCTCCCGAACAAAGAGAATCTGTTTGGTGACGTCATATTATCACTGCTACCAGCTCGGCCGAACCGGGCCGAACCGGGGGAACCCACCACTGGAAAATTCCCAATAAATACTTAAGTACATAATATAAGTAGTCCTCAACCATTTGTTTAGTGACTGCTCGATGTTACAATCACACTGGAAAAAGTGACTTACGGCCACTTCTTGCATTTACAAACTTCATAACCTCCCCGGGGTCACATGATCAAAATTCGGGCAGTTGGGGGATCATGTGATCGCCATTTGTGACCTTCCCAACGGACTTATGACAAGCAAAGTCAAGTAGGAGAAGCTGGATTTGTTTAGTGACTTCACTTAACAACTGCAGTGATTCGCTTAATCACTGTGGCAAAAAAAGCTCCTCAAATTAGTCCCAAGTTTGGCAACCGGACTTTCTGGTTTTTCTTTGAAGACGTCTCGCTTCTCATCCAAGAAGCTTTTTCAGCTCCAAAATTCTTCAGCTCCTAAAATTTAAGCACAATTCTCTTAATATCCTCCTGTGCTTAACAATGGCAATTCTAATGCCAATTGTGGTCAAATGTTGAGTACTAACTACCATATTTTTGGGACTATAAGACACACTTTTTTGTTTCCCAAAAGGGGGTGAAAATGTCTGTGTGTCTTATAGACTAAATATTGCCGAAGCCCTGCCCACCCGCTAGCCATTTTATTTTTGGCCTCTGCATGTTGTGTTTTGGGGCCTTTCTTCAGCCTTTTACAGGCCTTTTTGTCAGCCCATTTTTGAGGCATTTTTGGCCCATTTTTGAGGCTTTTTGGGCCCATTTTCTAGGTTTCTTTCAGCCCATTTTCTAGACCTTTTTGGCCCGTTTTCTAGGCTTCTTTCAGCCTGTTTTTTAGACTTTTTTTCAGCCTGTTTTCTAGGCTTCTTTTGACCTGTTTTTGAGGCTTTTTTGGTCTGTTTTTTTCTGGAAAAACAGGCTGAAAAAAGCCTCAAAAATGGGCTGAAAGAAAATGGGCCTCGAAAATGGCCTCGAAAATGGGCCAAAAAAAGGCTGGAAAAGGGCTGAAAAAGGACCAAAAATGTGGTACATGGAGGCCAGAAACTTTTTTTGTTGTTTTCCTCTTCTAAATTTAGGTGCGTCTTATAGTCAGGTGTGTCTTATAGTCCGAAAAATACTGTATATACACAAAAGGGAATGTTAAAGCCCTGATAATAATATTTTCTGAGGGGAAAAAAAAACCCACACGCCCCACACACAGGCGTATCAAGATAAGGTTGAGGAAAATTATATAGCTTTAAGCTGCAAATTAAAACACAAAAGTCCAAAGTCCAGAAGATGCCTGGGGTTGGAGGTGATGGAATGGCATTGCTGGAGTTGTAAGTAGATACATGACTGGAACATTTACATTCTCTTTTCAGATATGGGATTGGATTTCATTTTTGTGTATAGTAAACTGCGTCTGTTTACTGTCTGAGGCTCGGTGTATATATTTTTGCGACTATTATTTTTTTGAAAAGCAAAAAGTTGTGCTTTCATCATCGGGCAGCCGATCAAAAAATTTCAACAGTGTTGTGGGAGGTTCTGATGGTTACCCAAAGGGCTTAGAGAAGGTCTCTCAACTTTGGCATCTTTAATATATGTAGGTTTCAAGTCCACATGCTGCCTGGGGGAATTCTGGGAATTAAAGTCCACATTTCTTAATTCTTTCTTTCTTTCTTTCTTTCTTTCTTTCTTTCTTTCTTTCTTTCTTTCTTTCTTTCTTTCTTCCTTCCTTCCTTCCTTCCTTCCTTCCTTCCTTCCTTCCTTCCTTCTCTTTCTTCCCTCTCACTCCTCTTCCCTTCCCTTCCCTCCTTCCCTCCCTCCCTCCCTCCTTCCTTCCTTCCTTCCTTCCTTCCTTTCTCTCTCTCTCTCTCTCTCTCTCTCTTTCTTTCTTTCTTTCTTTCTTTCTTTCTTTCTTTCTTTCTTTCTTTCTTTCTTTCTTTCTTTCTTTCCTCCCTCCCTCCCTCCCTCCCTTCCCTCCTTCCTTCTCTCTCTCTCTCCCTCTTCTCTTTCCTTCCTTCCTTCCCTCTCTCTCCCTCCCCTCTCCTCCTCCCCTTTCTTTCTTTTTCTTTTCCTCTTCCTCTTCCTCTTCCTTTTCCTTTTCCTTTTCCTTTTCCTTTTCCTTTTCCTTTTCTTTTTTCTTTCTTTCCCAATTCCTCCATTGCTTTCCTTCCCTCCAGGCTGACTTTACCTTTATATGGGTACCTCCAAGGCTCAGGTGGGGTGAGAAATCACCTGGAGGGACTGCAATAGAAGAGTGACCAGACTGGACAGAATAAGCCATTCTTCCTGCTCTCCTGAGGCATCTGCTTTGCAACTTCAGTTTGCAAATTTGAAAAACATTCTCCACGTCACCCGTGATTCATGCATCCATTTCAGATACTTGTCTGTTAGCAAAGCAAGGACTGTGATGGATTTCTTTCCATTTTTTAAAGGCAGATAACTAAAACAAATAGGCTGGCCGTAATCTTTCAGTACATCTTGCCCAAAACTATGCCTGTTCTTTAAGGTTATAGAGAACGGTGGATCATTGCTTGAAGTCATTCAAACAGCAAGTAGGAAAATTTGATGCAAATATAAGCAAATTGTGTTTGACATTTAGGTGAGATGGGGAAAAGCAAATAGTTTGACTTGTTCTGACAGTAAGGAATGCTTATGTGAACTTTGTAACTTATGACCTTGAGGGACACACAGTTCAAGCAAAACAGTGCAGTAGCAATAGGAGTTAGTGACATATTTTGATTTTTCCTTCGTATTATGAAAATTCTAGATGTTTAGAGCTCATTCTAAATTACCCTGCTTATTTCCCACTCTTGCTTGCTGAACAAAGGAGAAGGGGAGGCATCTTCAGGCAGCTTCAAGGGGGAGTTGGACTAGAAGACTTCCAGGGTGGCTTCCAACTCTGTTATTCTATTCTTCTCCTTCTTTGAGATTCCCATCCCAGAATCACATGCAAGCCAGTCAAGGTGGGTCTTGCAGTCTCCTGACCATAGCAGGACCACAAGGTCCTGGTGCCAGATTTTGATAAAAACTTGAAGTTGCTGTTGTTTGTGGGGAGTTTCTACACAGAGCCTAGCATGGGTTACTGTAGAACTGGCTATCCTTGGTGTATCTCTGCTATCATTATTAAGACACTCCTGGCAGATGGTTAAGAGATTTGGGCATCATCTGATATGTAAGAATATAAGAGTAGAGTAGAGTAGAGTAGAGTAGAGTAGAGTAGAGTAGAGTAGAGTAGAGTATAGAATAACAGAGTTGGAAGGGATCTTGGAGGTCTTTTAGTCCAACCCCCTGCTCAGGCAGGAAGCCCTACACCACTTCAGTCAAATAGTTGTCCAAACTCTTCTTAAAAACTTCCAGTGTTGGAGCATTCACAACTTCTGGAGGCAAGTTGTTCCACTAGTTAATTGTTCTCACTGTCAGGAAATTTCTCCTCAGTTCTAGGCTGCTTCTCTCCTTGATTAGTTTCCATCCATTGCTTTCTTGTCCTGCCTTCAGGTACTTTGGAGAATAGCTTGGCTCCCTCTTCTGTGTGGTAACCCCTGAGATATCATTGCCCAGAGGATGCCCAGTTGGGAGCTCCTTTTATGTTCTCAGCAGGAGCTTGAGTGAAGGACGGGAGCTCATCCCTTCCCATGGCAGCACTCAGGATTCAAACACAGGCTTGTCAATTGTCAACCCAGCATCCTAACCATGTGAGCCACCATGCTCCTACACTTTACAATAATCTAGCACATCAAAATAATCTCTCCGGTTATGATCCCGCTGCTTTCTTAGTTTCCACCCATTGCTTCTTGTCCTATCCTCAGGTGCTTTGGAGAATAGCTTGACTCCCTCTTCTTTGTGGCAGCCCCTGAGATATTGGAACACTCCTATCATGTCATCCCTAGTCCTTATGTTATGGTTTGAATTCTGAGGGCTTCTTGGTCCTCTCCGAGCTTGGCTGTTTTCTTGCAGATGAAAATTTTATTGCTGTAAGCCTCTTTGGGACAACCATGACCTGGATGATTGAGAATCTCCCTAGACCAGGAGTATCAAACTCACGTCGTCACAATTGTGTCACGTGATGTATTGGGACTTTTTCCCCCTTCGCTAAACTGAGAGGGGCGGGGCCAGCACATGACGTATCCAGCCCGCTGGCTATGACACTCCTGCCATAGACAGTCTCCTGGTCATTACCCCAAAGTCACCCAGCCTGTTTTCATTAAAACTTACAGTCACCTGGTGATTGGCTCAAAGTCACCCAGCTGGTTTTCATGCCTAAGGGAAGGATTAGAACTCAGAGTCTTTGGTGCTTGGCCCAAACAATAAATGAGGTGTTAGCATGGCGGTTTCAGGGATAATAAGAGAAGGTTGAAGCTGAACTTGGCAAGTCTTTAAGGACATATCTAAAGGTCTACTTTAAATGTGAATGGATTCGTATCTCATCCACTAAACCTGTAGTTGAACTCTCCTGTTGAAGTCCCATTTATATCAGTAGAAATCTATGTTTCAATGTCATTCAAGAAAGTGGCGCCCCTGGTTATGCTTTCACACTGTGGTTTGGGCCGCCTATTATTTCTTTACTTCCTGCCTGACCCCTTCATTCATTCCAGGCAGCTAGCTTGGGTAAGGAAATTGAAAGCTAACAAATTAAAAACACCACAGAAAATGACAGCATTTCATTAAGAAAAGAAACCTAACTTACAGTTACTCACCTGCCTCCTAAACCTAATTGGATAAAAATGCAAAATGGAAATATCATGCATATCTCACTGGAACCTTGCAATCCTATAGAAGTCCAGGCTGAAATAAGTTCCGTTAAACTGTATGGGATTTACTCCCAAGAAAGTGTGTATTGGATTGCAGTTGGAAGGACTTATAAATGCCAGTTTGGTCTAGCGGTTAAGGCACTGGACTAGAAAGCAAGAGACTGTGGGTTCAAATTCCGCCTTATCCATGAAAGCCAGCTGGGTGATTTTGGGCCAATCACCAGGATATGGTGAGTTCTAGTCCCGCCTTAACCATAAAAGCCAACTGGATGATTTTGGGCCAATCACCAGGAGATGGTGAGTTCTAGTCCCGCCTTAACTATAAAAGCCAACTGGGTGATTTTGGGCCAATCACCAGGAGATGGTGAGTTCTAGTCCTGCCTTAACCATAAAAGCCAACTGGGTGATTTTGGGCCAATCACCAGGAGATGGTGAGTTCTAGTCCCACCTTAACCATGAAAGCCAGCTGGGTGATCTTAGGCCAGTCAGTCTCTCTCTCTCTCTCTCTCTCTCTCTCTCTCCCTTCCCCCAACACACCTCACAAAGTTGTTGTTGTGGGGAAAATAGGAAAAGGAAGGTGAGTAGGATATATTCACCGCCTGGAGTGATTTGTAAAAATAATAAAGGTCGGATATACACAAACAAATAAAAATGGGGCTTGTTGAAAGCATTCAGACAAAGGGCATGAAACCTATAGCTGTAAAATGAATTGGAGGAGGGGGAGAATTTTGCCTTTAAGGCTCTGAAACACCACTTACTTTAAAAATCCTTCGTTTCATCTGAGTCCAGCCCAGAAGGGATCTTTAAAAGTTCAACACACACTTTTCTGACCCCCACTCCAAACCTTGAACTCGCCCTCCTGTCAACCTCACAGGACACCCACGAGGCTCAATGGCATATTTCACTTGACTTATAATCAATCACTTAATAACGCTGTCTTTTTTTCTTTTTTTTAAATGTGCCAGTTCCTCTAAATGCCCCACTTCCATATATTTTGGCTGTAATTTATGCATGGCTTCTCTGAATCTGATCGGTAGCCGCAGATCCGTTGGCGTATTGACCTTGCGAGTCATTACTGGGGACATACATCAATGTATCTGACAGGGGAAAAATTCCCATCATGTTTAACTGCCAAAAGTTTGCCTCCTAGCCTTTTTTGTTGCCTTGCTGATCAATAAACACGTGGGCATTCTTGGACTCCGCTATTACTTAAACATTTAAGGCCTCTTGAGAACCTGTCAGTGGCAAGGAACAAATGAATAAACTTGGCCTCCCTTGGGGCAGAGAAACAGGAAGACAAAAAGAAAGGAAGTCAAATATTTAACACCTGTCCTCACCTTCATTCAGACCGCTCATGAATGATTCACACTTAGGGCAGAGAGAAGGTCTTCAAAAGTTCAGGGCATATTTGGTGGTTATGTATCTTTCAAAGTTCAGTCCAGAAGGCCTCTCCTTCCTCACCATCTTGATATGTATCCATGTCAGTGATGAAATCCAATTTTTTTTAACTACCATTTCTATGGGCGTGGCTCGATGGGCGTGGTGTGGCTTGGTGGGCATGGCTTGGTGGGCGTGGCAGGGGAATGATACTGCCAAATCTCCATTCCTACCCCACTCCAGGGGAAGGATACTTCAAAATCTCCATTCCCACCCCACTGCTGGGGGAAGGATATTACAAAATCTCCCACCCCACGCCTACAGAACCGGTAGTAAAAAAAATTAGATTTCACCACTGAATTCAAATGTCCCAAAGATGCTTTTTCAAAAGACAACTGGACTAAGTTGCCTTTTCAAAAAGCACCTTTGGGACAACCATGACCTGGATGACTGAGAATCTCTATAGGGATTCAAGATGACAGTTAGAACAATTAATAAGTGGAACAACTTGCCTCCAGAAGTTGTGAAGGCTCCAACACTGGAAATTTTTAAGATGGTGTTGGATAACCATTTGTCTGAAGTGGTGTAGGATTTCCTGCCTGGGCAGGGGGTTGGACTAGAAGACCTCCAAGGTCCCTTCCAACTCTGTTGTTCTATTCTATTCTATTCTATTCTATTCTATTCTATTCTATTCTATTCTATTCTATTCTATTCTATTCTATGATGGGTTGGACTTAGATTGCTTGTGGGAATGTAATGATTCCAGGCTGATTCCTCTCTTGATTCCTCCCCCAGGCTCTTCTCCTACGATCTGCTTGTGATGGAACTTCATCGTTGTAACTGTCCAGAGTCCAAATTGTGACATCAAGGACCCAGCCAAGGAGGTAATTAGCAAACCACAGTCTTAATTGCTTAGGCATCTGGTGTGTTACCATATCAGGATATCTTAAGAAGAGCCTCCATTAAGATTATGTTGCTTGTGGAAATACAAGTCAAAAGCCCTGGGAGAACTTTGAAGGGAACTGTTTATGCTTTTATCTGGTTGGGGAGACAGAACTAAGTAAAAGGAGGATACGGGGTGGAATTTACCATTATCTTTCTCCGGCAGGGGTGGGGGAGGGAGGGAACATGATAGACATAACAGTTCTAATGGCCAGGACAGGGTGCCAAAATAAGCAAAGGTACCGTAAGTCAGGCTTGTTTATCCAGTTTCATTCTCGTTTGTCAAGTAACATTTTTGAGTTTTCTCATTGTTGTTGATTTTAGGAAGTCCCTTCAAGCTATATTTGCTGTTTTCTGTGGATGTCCCAATTGTGGAAAATTGTTCTCAGAGAATAGTGTGCTGGAACTCCCAAAGGCTGATTTTTAAGGCACTGGGAAACAGAGATGATAACCTAAGAAGCTGTCCAAAATGAAGTCATTTGCTAGAGCAATGTTTCTCAGCCTTAGCAACTTTAAGCTCTGTGGACATCAACTCCCAGAATTTCCCATCCAGCAATTCTGGGGATTCATTCATTCACTCACTCACTCACTCACTCACTCACTCACTCACTCACTCTAGCAGCCCATCTCAGTCAATGACTCTGGATCAGGGGCGGGTTTCAAAACCCATCGCTACTGGTTTGCTCATGGACACGCATGTGCGCGGGCACGCACAGAAGCATCCAGGTGGCCGGAGCCTCCCGCCGCTACCAGTTCACCTGATCCGGGGCGAACTGGTAGCAACCCACCACTGCTCTGGATGGCTTACAATTCAAAAATGTTGAAGTCCACACAGCTTATAGTTTCTATAGTGGAAGAACACTGGGGATTCTGCAAGTTGAAATCCACACAGCTTAAAGCAGGAGTATCGAACTCGCATCGTCACAGCGGCATCACGCGACGTATTATGACTTTGTTTCCCCTTCGCTAAACCGAGTGTGGGCATGGCCAGTGCATGACGCATCTGGTCTGCGGGCCGCGAGTTTGACAGCCCTGGCTTAAAGTTTCTGTAGTTGAGGAACACTAGGATTCTGGGAGCTGAAGTCCACACAGCTTAAAGCTCCTGAGATTGAAAAACATTATACTAAAACAGAGGTCTTCAAACTTGAATTCTCCAGCAAGCTATGCTGGCTGGAGAATTCTGGGAGTTGAAATCCACAAGTCTTAAAGCTGCCAAGTTTGAAGACCTCTGTACTAAAGGATTTCTGCCATCTACTACTAAACTTTGTTTATTTTATTTTATTTTAAATTTATATACCGCCCTTCTCCCTGAGGACTCAGGGCGGTGTACAGCCAGAATTAAAAAACATGAAATACAAATATTAAAAACAATTAAAATATATATAAATTTGGCCCAAAATTAAAAATACAAACCAATTAAAACATTTAAAATTTCTTCTTAAGCCAGCCCGGCTTGCTGGAAAAAGTGGGTTTTAAGGGCACGGTGGAAGGCGCTAAGGTCTTGGATTCTCCTTATCTCTGGGGGCAATTGATTCCAGAGGGTAGGTGCCCCCACAGAGAAGGCCCTCCCCCTGGGGGTCACCAGCCTGCATTGATTGGCTGATGGCACCCTGAGGAGGCCCTCTCTGTGGGAGTGCACAGGACGATGGGAGGTCATTGGTAGCAGCCAATGTTGTTGAGTCTTCAAAGGAAACCCAGTATTTCCCAAAAGGCATCACAAGGGCAAATATGGAGACACAGATTTTTAGCAAAGTCCTGCATTATGCTGTGTTATGATTGACGGCGTGCAGAAGGACAAAGGGTAGCATTCAAGAGCCAAAGTTCATCACAGTATTTTTAATATTTATTTATATTTTACAAATTGTACAATTTTATTTTTAGTACTGTAAGCCTCCCAGAATTACTGCGTCGGCGGCTAATAAATTTTACAAACAAATAAAGGGATTTATCAGTACTCATAATACTATCAAGTTATACCAGCGTTATGCAGGACGGTCACATCGCTACTCCTTGATTTCCCAATGGCTGCAAGAATCAGTAAGAAATCCCAATCAGCGGGTACAATTTGCAGTTGTAGCTGAGAAAGTGTACATCTAATGCATCTGTATGCAAGTCTATTTTACAGTGAGGGAACTGAAACGTCAGAAAGTGAACTAGGAAATAACTCCCCTCCCCCCTCCTGCGAGCTATGCTTCTTTTTAATTTTTGCACACAATCTTTGTAGCAAAGAGAGCAATGAGTGGTGTCCATAGTACAATCCTCTCTACATCTTGAAAATTCCACCAAATTCTTGCATATATATTAGATCACTCAGTAAGTCACTTTAAAAAGAATCAAGAAACAACCCCGAAGGCAATAACTTTGTGCGTCACGATGTCAAAAATGGAGGGAAAACTTGTGCAAGTTACATTCTCATTTATGCTTTGAAAATTGAAACTGATAAACATCAGCACCAACTTCCTCCATGGCCGGCAATTCTTTGAGTTTGCAAAGAACACAATCACGCTGCAATCATATCACACGGGCATAACTGGAAAAACGGATCTATAGTAAACTAGTCAAGCACCAAATATTTACAAACACAATTCTTTCTATTTTTTTCCTCCATTCCTTGCCCTGGAATTCCTGTTGGCACTACATGTGCACAATATTCACTTAGATTGAGAGCTGAGACTGGTAGATTTGGTGTTTCCTGATAGTTGTCGTCCGTTTGGTTGGTTGGTTTGAGTTCTTCCAGATTTGTCCATCTTCTCTGGCCTTTCCCACGCAACTCCCAATCTCACTTGATCTCAAGAAAAGTCAGATACACTTCAATTAACCTGCTGGTTTTAGAGTAATTTTCCCCTCCTGTGATTTTTCCATCAGCTTGGATTCATTTGCCCCTGAGCTATTCGGGGATGGGGGGGGGGGGTTGAACTTTCACCTACTGAAAAGTTCTTCCTTCTTCCATGGTGTCTTTGCGTCTTGCAGCCATGCGATGGCAGTATTAACATTCCCATCAGGCCCTAGGAAAATATATATATATATATATGGGTGGACACTTTCCAGCAGTTCCTTGAGATACTCCTCTGCAGCTTTCCTCTCAATTATGCAAAAGACCAATTTACCTCTCAAAGCCATTTTCTAGGTTGAGATGGGTTTTTGTGTGTGTGTGTGGTGGTGGAAATGTAAGGCAGGAAAGAAGCTGGTTGACAAGGAAGATCATTTGCACAACGAGAAGCAAAAAAATGTAGAGATTGCCAAGGGGAAATTCCAAATCTGGGAAAGATTTTTGGACAATTGTCTGTTGGGGAAGCAACTTTTCCTTTCCCTGGTGATCACCTCAACCAACAGAAATCTAATTAAGATTCTGATGCAACCTTCTGAAGTAAGAACATCAGTAGAACTAGACTCGGGCAAAGATCTACCTAGTCCACTATTCTACCCCCCTCGTGACTAATCAAGGGGACTAAGAAGCCCTCAAACTAAAATCTCTCTTCCATCATTGCACTGCGGCAGCTAATATTTAAGGCACGTTGCCTGTGATTCAAGAGCTATCTTTGTCGCACAACAGCACAAACATTTTTGTGACCACTGAACCTGGATCCAAAGCCAAACTCGGTAGATTTAATGACATATTCTAATATTCTTGATTTCCAAGGTTGATTTATTTTAGAAGTGATCAGGAAGAACATACTGTACTTCTTGAATAATGATTGATTTATTTTGATTTAATGACTATCATTAAGTGTTGTACCTTATGATTCTTGATGAACGTATCTTTTCTTTTATGTACACTGAGAGCATATGCACCAAGACAAATTCCTTGTGTGTCCAATCACACTTGGCCAAGAAAAAATTCTATTCTATTCTATTCTATTACACTCCCCCAAATAAAGCATGTTGCTACTTTGGACAATTGCAGCAAAGTCTCCAGGAATCCTTAAGAAATTTCAGCATTGCTGCACCTGGGTTTTTTTTTATTGTTTTTACAATGAATCATCATCACCCTAAAATAAGAAATGTATCTAATCAGCTGCAAGTGAAAAAGAATAATCCTCTACTGACAAAAAAATCTGAGTTCATACAACACATTTAAACTTAAATTTAGAAAGCATCATTCTGGGGTTCATAGAACTGGTTAAGCCAAAAACAGATAAAGCCTTACCAGGATGGCTTGGTTCACACAATATACTAAGACAATGTCCGACTTTCTCACAACATGCTGATCCTCCATCTACATAATCCTAACATAGCAGGTGGTGAGAAGCCAATTTAAGAGCTGAATTCAGAATTAGTCATGCTCACAACTGATTTACTGAAATGAATCAGACTTCTCTTCCATTAATTTCAGTGGGTGTAGTCTAGCCTAGATCCAACCCATAATTAAATTTGCCAATGCCAACTGGCACAGGGGAAAATGGAAAAGGAGGTTAAGAGAAGGATGATTGTATTGTGTAACTTAGAATCTCTATAGAGCCCAGGAGAAAATCTATATATTCATATCCTTTCAATTTATAGGCTGCTGTTTAGTAGAATGCAAGTTACTCTTTCCCAACTGTTCGTGCTTAAGAAATCTAAAGGCAAATGATCTTCTATTTCTACAATGCCCATGCAGAATTCTGAGAAACTTCCCAGTCAATTGAGTAGAATTCTGATGTTCTTTCGAAGGGCATGGTTTCCTCAAGAATAAGTTAATAATGTTAGATAATTGGTAGGAATATCCAACACTTCGGAAGATAGGCTCAAGAAAGAGAAGGACAGACTTGAACACAACGATGAGAAAAGTAAGTTTACTTTTAGGCAAGAAAAACCAAATGCATAGATAGGTGGCACATGGCTCAGTATAGAGGTGGGTTTCAGCAGGTTCTGACCAGTTCTGGAGAAACAGTAGCGGAAATTTTGAGTAGTTCGGAGAACTGGTAAATATCACTTCTGACTGGCCCCGCCCCCGTCTATTCTCTGCCTCCCGAGCCCCAGCTGATCAGGAGGAAATGGGGATTTTGCAGTAACCTTCCCCTGGAGTGGGGAGGGAATTGAGATTTTACAGTATACTTCCCCTGGAGTGGGGTGGAAATGGAGATTTTACAGTATCCTTCCACTGCCACGCCCACCAAGCCATTCCACGCCCACCAAGCCACACTCACAGAACCAATAGTAAAAAAATTTGAAACCCACCACTCTCTCAATACTAATAACTGTGAGAGGGACCTTGGAGTCCTGGTGGACAATCATTTAAATATGAGCTAGCTGCGTGCTGCAGCTGCCAAAAAAGCCATCGAATCCTAGGCTGGATTAACAGAGGGATAGACTCAAGATCTCATGCAGTGTTAATTCCACTTTATAATGCCTCGATAAGACCATACTTGGAATATTGCATCTAGTTTTGGTTGCCCCAATATTAAAAAAAAGTGTTGAGATTCTAGAAAGAGTGCAGAAAAGAGCAACAAAAATGATTAGGGGACCCGAGGTTAAAACATATAAGGAACAGTTGCAGGAATTGGGTATGTCTAGTCTTATGAAAAGAAGGACTAGGGCTGTGATGGCGAACCTATGGCACGAGTGCCACAGATGGCACGTGTAGCCATATCAGTGGGCATGCCAGCTCAGCTCTGGTATGCATGTGCACGCCGGCCAGCTGATTTTCGGGCCTTCTGGGCCCACCAGAAGTAGGGAAACAGGCTGTTTCCTGCCTCTGTAGGGTGTGAGGGGGGGTGGGGAAGGCCCGTTTTTCTTTCTTACCTGGCTCCAGATCCTCTCTGTGCATCTGGGAAGGGCGAACATAGCCTTTCCCACTCCCTCGGAGGCCCTCTGGAGGCCTGAAACAGCCCATTTCCCAACTCCCGGTAGGACAGGAAGTGGCGCTTTTTGCTGTCCCCAGCCCCAGAGACTCCTACAGAGGCCTACCGGGCCATCGCGTGCCAGAAGCTGGGGGGGGAGGGGGGTTGCGCACACATGCGCAGGGCAGGGCACATAGAATTATGGGTGTGAGCATGCACACGCGCAAACCTCCTCTGCCCCCCCCTCTCCTGGCATGCGATGGCAAAAAGGTTAGCCATCACTGGACTAGGGTGACATGTTAACAGTGTTCCAATATTTGAGGGGTTGCCACAAGGAAGAGGGGGTTAACCTATTCTCCAAAGCATCTGAGGGCAGGACAGAAAGCAATAGATGGAAACTAATCAAGGAGAGATCCAATCTACAATTAAGGAATAATTTCTTGACAGTGAGAACAATTCATCAGTGGAATGGCTTGCCTTCAGAAGTTGTGAATGCTCCAACACAGGAGATTTTTTAAGGAGATTGGACAACCATTTGTCTGAAAGAGTACAGGGTCTCCTGCTTGAGCTTGGACTAGAAGACACCAAGGTCTCTTCCAACTCTGTTATATATTTTCCTAAATCCAGATTGCCTGTGTTGACAGGTTTATTTATTTTTATAGTCCACCTTTATTATTGTTATAAATAACTCAGGGAAGCGAACATAACTAACACTCCTCCCTCCTCCTATTTTCCCCACACCAACTATGCTGTGGGAGAGCTTTTGCTGAAGAAGAGTGAGTGGCCCAAGTCATGTCTAGGGTGGGACTAGAATTCATTATCTCCTAATGGTTGGTCCAAAGTCACCCAGCTGATTTTCATGCCTAAAACAGATCTAGAACTCACAGTTACCTGCTGCTTGGCCCAAAGTCACCCAGCCAGCTCATTGTTGTGGCCCGTTAGTGGCCTAGTAACTGATTCCGACAGCAAGGAGGCTGGTGTGGTGCTGCGCCAGCAGCCTGTGCAGCTGGCACTCGAGTCAGACAATGAGGAGGCTGGAGAAAATGTGGTGCCAGAGGCAGGGATTCAGCCAGGGCCTTCAGAACCTCCAGAAGCTCCCATAAGTGAAGAGGAAGAAGAGGAGGAGCCTCTTCTCGATGCACGGGCACGCAGAGCTGCCAAAAGGCAGGAGTGGTTCCTCAGGAGGAGGTCTCCTTGAGAGTAAGGCATGAGGCTAATTGGCCACTCCCTTAGCCTATTTAAGGAAGGATGACTGCTGAGGCAATTTGCAGGGAACAACTTCGTTCACTCTCCTTCGCGTTCTGATCTTAGTTCTCTTATCAGCTTCCTGCAAATTGCTTCTGGGCTTTCTGCCGATCATAGTAAGATTATGATTATTTATTCTTTGGATTCTTGTAGGCTGTTAAGAAAGTTAATTAACAGCCTTTATTTGAAAAAGACTGATTTAATTTAGTAAATTAAATTTTGTACAGACTTTGTGTGTGCTGTGTTCTTTGGGGTCCGTAGCTGGGGCAGAAAACTCATGCCTAATACAGAACTAGAACTCACATCTTCTTCTTCCTAGCATATTCCCACAAATGCAGGGTCCACTTTTCGGATCATTGAATGCCACTTTGCACGATCAGCTGGGTCTCCAGGGCGCAGGCTGGTGGCTTGAATATCTTTGTTGATGGTGTTTTGCCATCTCTGTTTTGGGCGCCCACAAGGTTGCCGGCCATTGACTTCCAGTTGGTAGGCAGTCTTGGCAACGGTGGAAGGTGCTGCTCTCAGGACATGTCCATACTAAGAAACTATAATAAGGGTAACACATATTTAACTTTACATATCCTAACAGTAGCTAGGATTGTATATGCACAATACTGGAAAAATTCAGAAACCCCTACACATGACATTCTAATCAAAAAAATTCTGGAATGTGCAGAAATGGATAGGTTAACCCTAAAAATCAAAGGAAAAGAAGACTCAGAATATTTCATAACATAGGAACTATTCTATGAATGGTTAAGTGACAGATACAGAGGTTAGAGGAGTGGATTTATGTGAAGTATGGATTACATACTTGGTAGTACAGTGGTTTAATGCACCCTGTTATTAACACAGCTGCCTGAAATTTCTGCAGGTTCGAATCTTACCAGGCTCAAGGTTGATTCAGCCTTCCATCCTTTCTAAGGTAGGTTAAATGAGGACCCAGTTTGTGGGGGCAATAAGCTTTGTATAAATATACAAAAGTATGAAGGCTATTGCTTAACGCACTGTAAGCCGCCCTGAGTCTCCGGAGAAGGGCGGCATATAAATCAAATTAAAAAAAAAAAACATGAGAAAGAAAAACTGATGAGTAAACATTTTGATGGTTATATAATCGATACTATAATGGAAGATAGTATACTTTTCAATCACGATGGATATTATCGCATATATCTTTATGTATATATGATTATAATGATTATGATGGTGATGTTTATATGTTAACACTTTGGACACCTAGAAAACACACCGTTCAACATAGAGCTGGAATATGTGATATAAAGCAATAAAAAATATTTAACACAGGACATATCCATACCAGCAGAGCCGGCCTTCTCACATGCTGGTTTCTAATTTGGTGCCACATCCACTGGACCAAACTGGCTCTCACAATCAGAGTTTACAATGTGCAAATGAGAGGCACAAGAGACTTTGTGCTACCACCCAATGGTGGGTTTCAAAAATTTTTGCTACCGGTTCGGTGGGCGTGGCTAGGTGGGGGGGCATGTGACTGAGTGGGTGTGGCCAACTTGATGACACTTACACCCACGCCCATTCATTCACATGATCCCCCCAGCCACTCCCACAGGAAAAGGTAGGAAAATTTTGGGAATTTCAACCTATCTACCCACGCCCTCCCTTCGTCAGTTGCCCCCGTTTCCCCTCCTTTAGCAGCCCTGGCCTTAGCCCCGCTTCCTCCCCCACCACATGGTGGGTGGGGCAAGTGAGCAGCGACCGGGGGATTGGTTCGGGGGCATAGCCAGTTGGCCATCACTACCGGTTCAGCGACCGTGGCCAAATTTCCGCCAACGGTTCACGTGAACCAGTGCGAACCGGCTGAATACCACCTCTGCTACCATCGTGTAAAAGGAGCAGACTTCGTAATTGTCCCCAAAGCACAGAATATTCTGCAACGGACAGGAATCCAGCTGCAGAACCTCCCAGATGATGCTCGTGGAACGGAGTCCCTAAACCTAGAACAGTGAAAGTCTCCACAAGCCATTTTTTTGCTAATGGGTCCATCCTTAAGAGTCATCAGCTGGTGAAAAAATATGTGGAATACATTCATCAGCTTTGTACAGACATGCCCCAAGGAGGGGAAAGTGATTTGTCACACTGCAGCTTGAATATCATCATGAAATGAAAAGATAATTGCTCTTAAATTTCTCTCTCTCCCTTTTTCTTTAAGAATCATGAATGTAAAATGTTATAAAATACACTCGCGGATCACATTTCATATGTATAGAATAGCTGTTGCAACTAGGAGATCCACCCAGCAATTATGATAATATTTCTTCTGCTATTTTTTTCCCCACTCCGATGCGGTTCATTCTTTCCTTGTATCGCCCCAAGGATGTTGCTTTAAATTCGCTGAAAAGAAGTTGCCTTGACAGATTTCATATTGCCCCGTGTAGTTTTTTTTTCATTGTATAAAGCAGGGGAAAAGAAATCTTTTGCAGGGAAGACCGAAAGAAGCAGGCGTTTATGTTTTCCGAATGCTACAAAGAACGGGGTTAAAATAAATATCATGCATTCGGAATGCAGCTGCACACATTTCAAAGGGCTTGGTTCGAATTCCAAACAAGCATGTAACTGTAGATATTCGCTACTTCACTCTTTTTTTTTTTATTGAATACATTTGTGTGTTAACACAAGGGCTGCCCAGGGGTGAAATCCAAAATTTTTCCCTACCCATTCTGTGGGAGTGGCTTTTATATATATATATATATATATATATATATATATATTTGATTTATATGCCACCCTTCTCCAGAGACTCAGGGTGGCTTACAATGCGTTAAGCAATAGCCTTCATTCTTTTGTATATTTTATACAAAGTCAGCTTATTGCCCCCACAAACTGGGTCCTCATTTCACCTACCTTAGAAAGGATGGAAGGCTGAGTCAACCTTGAGCCTTGGAGAGATTCGAACCAGCAGAAATTGCAGGCAGCTGTGTTAATGACAGGGTGCACTAAACCACTGTACTATCAAGGCTTGGTGGGCATGGCAGGGGAAGGATACTGCAAAATCTCCATTCCCACCCCATTCTGGGGCCAGCCAGAGGTGGCATTTGCCGGTTCTCCGAACTACTCAAAATTACTACTCAAAATCTCCAGAAGCTGTTAGAACCTGCTGGATTTCACCCCTGGGGCTGCCCTTAAACATTATTTGGAAGCTGCAGCTGGTTCAGAATGAAGTGACATAAGCCGTTATGGGCATACAAAGTGATGCTCAGGTAACACCACTGCTTCATGAGCCACAATGGTCACCAGTAAGCTTCCAGTTACAATTTAAGATGTCATTATCACCCATAAAGCCCTTAATGGCATGCAGAGACTAGCTGTTGGAAGGACTATCTATCTTCTGTGATGTCTGTCCAGACATTGGCATACTTTGAGTCTCCTTAATTAAACATTGACGGAGCCCAGGAAATGGGTCTTCTCTGTTGTGGTAACTGCCCTCTAGATCAGCAACCTTCCAGAGATCTGAATGAGCCCTACTCTGACCTTATTTAGCTAAGCCTTGAAGACCTGACTCTTCCCTCAAGTGCTGAGCTAAGAATGCAGCAGTCTCTCTTGAGGAAAATGGAGAGTTGAAAGTTTGCTTTCTAATGGTCAGTCTGAGCATCTTGTTGTGACCTAGGCTTCCTGAGTCATTAAAACACACGAGTAGTCCCAAAAACCTCTTTTATTGCAACAGCTGTGAATTACGTTCATTCACAGCTGACTCCCAATTAGTTGCAAAAAGTCCTTCGGGATAATCATCAGCCTTTATCTCCCTTGACACTCTGCCAAACACCTACTTGGCAAAGCCACACGGAGTCCAGAATCAAACAGAGATGCCGACTGGGAACAGAATTAACAACGTTGCTTTCCTGCAAAGGGCCCACGTGCCTTTGCTCCTCTTTTAAGCCTTATGGGAGGGACCAATCATCTCCAGGCTTTACTCCCGAGTCATCCCTTTTGTTTTAACTGTTCATGCCTTCTGGCAGCTCTGCGCATGCGCGCACTAGGAACAGGCTCCTCCTGTTCCTCTGCCTCTCTGCTGTCTGACTCTGGAGGCTTCAGAGTCCACGCATCACTCCCAGATGGCCCTGGCCCCATCTCTGCTTCCGACACAGAGACTTCATCCAGGCCTTCCCCAGACTCCAGGACTGGCCCATGTTCCTCCCCAGCCTCCTCACTGTCTGACTCCGCTGCCAGCTCCACAGGCTGCTGGAAGACCACGACACATCTGTCATTTTCTTATGGGTTACAATCAGACTAAAATCAGAGAGAATATAATGGAAAAGAATGGCCCTTGCTATGGTTTAGGACTGTGATGGCGAACCCTGTGGCACGCGTGCCACAGGTGGCACACAGAGCCTTCTCTGAGAGCATGCGAGCTGTCGCCCCAGCTCAGCTGCACCGCATATACGTGTGTGCCTCCTGCTGGCCAGCTGATTTTCAGGTCTCTGCCGTGCATGCGTGGAGGGACAGGGCACATGTGGGGGAGTTGTGCGTGCATGCGCAGGGGGCAGGGGGAACATGGGGGGGTGCAGTGCCCCCCCACCGGTGGCCCATTTTTGATCCCAGGAGGCTGCAGGAAGGCCTACTAAGCCCAAAACAGGGCACAGGGGGGTTGTGCACACATGTGGGCGGGGGCAGGGGTTATGTGGGGGTTGCGTGTACATGCACGGGGTGGGGGAGCGCAGGGGGGGGTCATGTGTACATGTGCAGGGGGGTGAGGCACGAGAGGGGGTGTCAGCACACAAAGGGAAAAGGTTAGCCATCCCTGGTTTAGGAGATAAACTTTGCCACCTTGAAAATGTTGTACCGGTAATCTAAGAGCTTTCTTCAGATCATCTCCAAAGGTTGTTGCAGAATCCGAACTGTAAATGTATTAGAAACAGAAAAATTAAAATATATTGGGAGCAATTAATATTTAACTGTATCAAGCAGCTGATAGCGGAACAAAAAGCAAATGGAATGGCTGGCCCTGAGAAGTTGTGGATGCTCCATCACTGGACGCTTTTAAGAAGAGATTGGACAACCATTTGCCTGAGATGAGATACGATTTTCTGCCTGAGCAAGGGTTGGACTAGAAGACCTCTGAGGTCCCTTCCAACTCTGTTATTCGGTTAAGCATGTTTTAATTAATCTTGCATGTCAGAAACATCAGATCAATCTTTATCTCAACCCGATGGACTTACTGAACTGTCTGTTGACATGCAAATGTTTAAATTCTAAATGTTTAGCATGGATCATCTATCGCTTTTTCTCTTTTTCATACACCAGTTTGCTTTTGAATTAAATCTGAATCCAGATGTCTCTACTTTGCAGATGTACATTACTCTTTGACCTCCATATACAGTCCAGCTTTCTCTAGGCAGATCAAAGAAACCGTCTGGGATAATTTGTTTTGTAGCCTTGACAGAGTACACAATTTTGATTTTTCATCTAATTGTAAGCCCTCTGGAGATCACAGTGCTTTTATACTTATATGTCATCGAAGAAATACTGTTGGCATCAACTGCTATTAATAGAAGCAGCAAGAGTCACCCAGGAGTAAACTGAGAGCTGGCTCTTATGAATTTGATGTGAAAGCTTCCACTATTTCATTTTTTTTTCTACGTTTTTTTTTTAATAGTGCAGGAAATGGCCCCTGAGGGATCATAAATTTTAAACCCTGCTGCACCTTTGTCAAAAACAAAGCAAAACCAACAATTGTGGTTTGAAAAGAAAACTTGAAATGGTTCCCACCTAAGTGGATATACTACTATGTAACAATGTAGAGTATGTTGCGTGCAAGTTTTGGATTTTTTTTTAAAAAAGGATGTCAATCATTTGCAGGAGGTAACTTTGCTACTCCTACATGCTTTGACACGTTTGTTACACACAGTATAAATAATATGAGGAATGTAGGCTTGCTCATCATTTGTCATAAATAGGAAATGAAAAGCCAGGTGAAAGGTGTACAAGGCACACCATTTGTAACCAACCAAACGATTCAAGGCCCAATAACTATCTACAGTAGCTAGGCAGCTATTTAACCCCACACTGTCTCCACCTTGTTAGGATGACAAATAACAAATTGTCCTTTTAGAAATGTTAGGCTGTGAAGAACAAAACAGAAGAATTGAACTTAGCATAACAGTTTGATTGCTTTCATATCGTTGAATAATAAGAATTAAGCATTGTTTTAGTTTCTCTCTTTACCCCGCCTAATTTTATTCCTCAGAATGTTATTTTGTTGAATGAATCTTTTGGCTTTGTTTTGCTTGACATATGCATTTCATACAGGATATAATCTATTTGTCAGGGCACGTCATCTGCTTTCCTATCGAAAGTGTTGGTGGTTAAAGTTCGCTTTCGGAAGTCTGTTGATTAGCAACTCCTATAACAGCAATGGCTCAGCAGTTAAAGGTGCTGAATTTATCATCTAGAAAGCTGACAGTCCAGGTTCGAGACCCGAGTACTGTGCCACGGGGTGAGTTCCCGTTCCTTGCTCCAGCTCCTGCCCATCTAGCAGTCTGAAACATGCAAATGCATCTAGATAAATAGGTACTACTTCGATGGGAAGGTAATAGCATTTCCTTGTGCCTTTGGCGTATATCCATGCTGGCCAAATGACCATGGACATTGTCTTTGGACAATGCCGGCTCCTGTGCGCAGCCCTCCTGAGCTCCATTTTCTCTGGCAGAGGGCTGCAGGACGCCGTCATGGCTGAAAATGGGGTCCAGGAGCCCATTTTCACTGGCAGAGTGCTCGGGCCACCACAGGCACCCCCAACACAAGTGACATCATGGTGTCCATGCCCCCTGGCCATCCCCCCTGCCCCCCAGAGTGAAACACAACCCTGAGGTGGCCCTCAATGAAATCGAGTTTGACATCCCTGCCCTAGAGTGAGACACAATAGTCAGGGACACTGTTACCTTTTTATATTAGCCCCAAGTGAATTATTTTCACTTCTCTCTTTATATAATCTTTGGAAACGCTTCTCTTCAGCCAGGCCTTTTAAAGGTTAAACATTTCAGTACACGTAAATTTTACATTGGTTTTTTTTCATTATTGCGCTTCTAATGTTCAGTTTATTTATTTTGTTCTTGGTATTTCTCTTTTTAAAAAAAAAAATATTAGCCACTCTGGACATTCTGCGAATGAAAAAGTAGCATAGAAATGAAATAAATAAATGCGGACGCTTTGCTTTTTTTTCCTGCTTTCCTTTAATTTCTGACATCTCTTAATGAAAAGAGTAATATTTCTTTTCTTTCTTTCTTTCTTTCTTTTTTAAAGAAAGCTTTGCAGACGGTCCACATGCTGCAGAGTTTAAGCCAAATCTTGAATTTGCAAATGTTGGGTGAAGGAGAACGATAAGAAATGTGCCTTCTCTTTTTTTAAATAAGCCCGCTTTTGGAAGATTAGAAGGCCAAAGAAATCCCAAATATGATTGCTACACCATATGTTGGCTCCCGCTATTTACCATTTAGTTAATTATAGTAGTGCGGAGTCCCTGTTGGATTTGATAGTAGTTGTCATCTTCCAGGAAAACAAGTAGCCCCAGCTGTTACAATTCATATTATTTATTTAGCACAACCTTATGCAGTCCAGTGAAATCTAATTTACTGAGTACCGAGTACATCATGCTGAAGAGCTTGTAGAAATCCCAAATGCAGCTTTTCCGTTTAACAAGAGCCTGCTCCTTGGAATCTTCTACGCAGGATTTCATTAGTTGTGGACGTGAGAGGAAGGGCTGGTTTATTTGCTTGCATGCTTCTTTTTTTATATATACCGTGTTTCCCCAAAAATAAGACCCTGTCTTATATTTTTTCGAACCCCGAAATAAGTTCTTGGCCTTATTTTTGGGGAGGTCTTATTATTTTGGGGCACGTGGAACAAGACGGGGCTCCTCTTGCCATCTTACCTGATTCCCAGCTCTAACCCTAACCAGAGGAAATGGCGGGGACCAGCTGTGCATGCATTTAAATATTTTCGGGGAGGGCTTATTTTCAAGGAGGGCTTATTTTCAGGGGGCGGTTTATTTTAATGCATGCGCTCAAAAGCCCAATTGGGCTTTTTATCAGGGGATGTCTTATTTTCAGGGAAACAGGGTATATAAATAATACTTTTTTAAAAATGTAGGAACGGTATATCAAATAAGCAGTTGGACCAACAGTCATGGTTCTAATTTTCTGTTGTCCTGATCTTTCAACACCAGGGGTGACTGGCATCTTCAAAGGTAGAGTGAGGTGTGTTGTGGTGTACCTTTTGGTAGTTCACAACCAACAAAGGCTGACTGGACTCTTGTATTTGAACCTACCAGCTAATTTCCGATTGATCCATGTCATGAGAGTCAAAGAAAACTGGTTCCTGATAGGTTCCTTGTCTAGGTTGACTTCCTAGAGATTCATTTTCAAGACGTTCTTCAGACCAGAGGTGGGTTTTAGCAGGTTCTGACCAGTTCTGGAGAACCGGTAGTGGAAATTTTGAGTAGTTCGGAGAACTGGTAAATACCACCTCTGACTGGCCCCACCCCCATCTATTCTCTGCCTCCCTGAGTCCCAGCTAATCAGGAGGA
The DNA here is from genome assembly GCF_029215685.1 of Pituophis catenifer annectens. Taxonomy (NCBI): domain Eukaryota; kingdom Metazoa; phylum Chordata; class Lepidosauria; order Squamata; family Colubridae; genus Pituophis; species Pituophis catenifer. Next base: position 14,064,612 of record NW_027256883.1, on the reverse strand, counting down.
AATGGGGATTTTGCAGTAACCTTCCCTTGGAGTGGGGAGGGAATGGAACTTTTACACTATCCTTTCCCTGCCACGCCCACCAAACCACCCCCACCAAGCCATGCCACCCCCACCAAGCCACCCCCACCAAATCGGAACTGGTAGTAAAAATTTTTGAATCCCACCACTGCTTCAGACCAAAGGTTTCTGATTGGTTCTTGGTGTGGATGAACTTCTGATTGGTCTAATGTGGACAACTCCATAGTAGCTGGTCCCTGATTGGACTTTCTTTGAGCCAGGATACTGCTAGGTGTTCATTCGTGTGAAAAGTGCTGCAGCTTCTTTTTGATTCGTTAAGAAATGTTTAATCTGGTGTGGGGGTGGCTAAAGACACTGAGTTTGTCTTTATGTCAGCTGAAAAGCTGACAGCCTGGGTTCGAGACCCAGTGCCATGCGACAAGGTGAACTCCTTCTTTTGCTCCAGCTCCTGCTCATCTAGCAATTCGAAAGCATGCAAATATGAGTAGATAAATAGGTATCACTTCAGTGGGAAGGTAACAGCATTCCAAACTCTTCAGCATATAGATATGCTGGCCACATGACCTCAGAAGCATCTTAGGAAAACACTGGTTCCCTCTGCTAAGAAACAGAAATGAGTACTACCCTTTAGAGTTGGACATGACTAGACAGGGGAAATATTTACCTTTCCCTTTTTAATCTGGGTGTGGCGGAAAGCTAGGATACATTCTTTGTTGAATTTCTAACTCTCCTCTTTCCGGTTGAAGTTGTTGGGATGTAAGGTTCAATTTGAAGGCACCAAAGTACTGGCAACTATGTCAAATTATGGATCTTGAGATCCATGAAATCCCACTCTCTTATTTATTTTATACTCAAGATTTTTTCCTGCTTTTCTTTTCTTTTTTCTTGAGTTGGCAGAAGACTGCAGTGCAATGGTGAAATCCAATTTTTTTTACTACTGGTTCTGTGGGCGTGGCTTTGTGGGCATGGTGTGGCTTTGTGGGCGTGGCAGGAAATGGATATTGCAAAATCTCCATTCCCACCCCACTCTGGGGCCAGCCAGAGGTGGCATTTGCCGGTTCTCCGAACTACTTGAAATTTCTGCTACCAGTTCTCCAGAACCTGTCAGAACCTGCTGGATTTCACCTCTGCTGCAGTGGCAACCATTGATCCCTATGGCTGGCTCTATTATCTCTCTGCCAGTGATAGCAGGCATTTGATAGTGATGAGGACAAGGTCCAACAAATTTGGTACACCTTGATAGTACACTTTGATGATGTTCCTGAGCTGATTTGTAATATTATGATCATGAAACAGATATCATGCTTATGATGGGGAGAAATAAGGATGGTTCTTTTTATACTGATTTGCATAAACAGGGAGAATCATTGATGTCAAAGCAACATTGATTTTTTTGGGTTCATCAATGATCAGTGAGTACCTTCAGGTTTTTCATTAGGAGGCTGGAGGATAAAATATACGAAGAACGGTTACAGGAATTGGATATATCTAGTCTAACGCAAAGAAGGACCAGGGGAGGCAGGATAGCAGTGTTAAGCATTTGAAGGGCTCTTACAAAGATGAGGAGTTCAAACTATTCTCCAAAGCCCCAGAAGGCAAAGCAAGAAACAATGGATGGAAACCAACCAAAGAGAGAAACTACCTAGAACGAAGGAGAAAATGCCTGAAAGTTAGAGCAATTAAGAATAGCTGGCTTCCAGAAGTTGTGGGTGCTCCATTACTGGAGGCTTTCAAGAAGAGACTGCACAACTGTCTGTCTGAAATGGTATAGGGCAGGGGTCTGCAAACTTAAATACTCCAAGAGCCATTTGGATCTGTTTCCCACAGAAAAGAAAACACCGGGAGCCACAAAACCTGGGTGGGCATGGCCAACTCAATGTCACCCACTTCCACCAGCCACATGACCACCTTAGCCATGCCTACCCAGCTGGTCATTAGGACAGAGAACCGGTTGTTAAAAAACACCGGGAACCACAAAACCCTTTTGACATCTCTCTCTCTCCCTCCCACCCTCCCCCCTCTCTCTCCCCCCTCTCTCTGTATCTCTCTATGACTCTCTCTCTCCCCCCTTCTCTCTGTATCTCTCTATGTCTCTCTCTCTCCCCCTTTCTCTCTGTATCTCTCTATGTCTCTCTCTCTCCCCCTTCTCTCTGTATCTCTCTATGTCTCTCTCTCTCCCCCTTCTCTCTGTATCTCTCTATGTCTCTCTCTCTCTCCCCTTCTCTCTGTATCTCTCTATCTCTCTCTCTCTCTCTCCCCTTCTCTCTGTATCACTCTATGTCTCTCTCTCTCTCTCCCCTTCTCTCTGTATCTCTCTGTCTCTCTCTCTCCCCCTTTCTCTCTGTATCTCTCTATGTCTCTCTCTCTCCCCCCTTCTCTCTGTATCTCTCTATGTCTCTCTCTCTCCCCTTCTCTCTGTATCTCTCTATGTCTCTCTCTCCCCCCTTCTCTCTGTATCTCTCTATGTCTCTCTCTCTCTCCCATCTCTCTGTATCTCTCTATGTCTCTCTCTCTCCCCCCTTCTCTCTGTATCTCTCTCTGTATATCTCTCTCTCCCCTTCTCTCTGTATCTTTCTAAGTCTCTCTCTCTCTCCCCTTCTCTCTATCTCTCTCTCTGTTTCTCTCTCTCTCTCTCCTCCCTTCTCTCTGTACCTCTCTGCCTCTGCCCTGGCCACTTCTCCATTCCCCGCTGTCACCCTTACCTTCTCAGGCCAGGCGAAGAGTGACTGGGAGGGGAGGGCCAGCCAGTGGTGGGATCACCTGACAGGGAGCCACAGCAGAGGGCCCAAAGAGCCGCATGCGGCTCAGGAGCCGCAGATTGCTGACCCCTGGTATAGGGCAATAATGGCGAACCTTTTCAGTACCGAGTGCTGAAAAGGGAGCGTGCGCGTCTGGATAACAATCCGGAAGAGAAGCTGCCCAGGGCACATGCGTGTGCCTGAAAATGAGCTTCCAGTTTCAACTAATGAACTTCCGGTTTCAGCCAGCTACTCTTGCGGGTTTCTGGAGCACATGCGCACGCGACAGTCGGTTGGCCGGCGTGCATGTTCATGCAGGAAAACGGAAGACCAGCTCTTCTAGTTTCCGGCACTGCTGCATGCAAAACAGCCAGCTGATCATCGCACGTGCACGCGCGATGATCAGAAACCCACAAGAGGAACGGGCATCACTGCTTGTTCCAGGCGTCATGGCTCTGCGTGCCACTTCGGGCACGCGTGCCATAGGTTCGCCATCCCGGGTACAGGGCCTCCTGCTTGGGCAGGGGGTTGGACTAGAAGTCCTCCAAAGTCCCTTCCAACTCTATTATTCTATGTTGGATGAATATCTATAGGAACAGTTTAAGCTACTCTTTGCTCAGTGGAAATCTGCTCATCGCAAGATGGGCTTTAACATTGTTGCAATCAAAACAGATTTGCATTGCCTTATGGGATTGTTCTTGGACTTCAGTCTTTGGAAATAAAATTGAAATAGAGTTATTTATTTCAAGACTAAAGTACAATAAGCATTTCCTCCAAATTTTATGTAGAAAAAAAATGACATTGTGAATAAAAAAGTGCTTTGACACTGATAATTGTTCAAATGTTGCTTATAAGTTTGCTAAACAACCTTCCTTCCTTCCTTCCTTCCTTCCTTCCTTCCTTCCTTCCTTCCTCCCTCCCTCCCTCCCTCCCCTCCCCTCCCCTCCCCTTCTCTTCCCTTCTTCCTTCCTGTTGCCATTAAGGTCATGGCATAGAGCTTTGTAGTAAATCTGGAATTTGCTGAGTGAGAAAATGAAGATTTATACAAAGCTAACTTGAACAAATGGTGAATAATTGATTTAACTGACCTGACAGCTCATACTATGCTAGTAAATAATACATGACGTCTCCTTCTTCTTCGTCTTCCTTTACTATGCGGATAATTTAGTATTCGTCACATTTTTATTTCTTCCAATAAGATACTTCAGGGATTAAATGATTCCTGACCACTGCCTCCCCAAAATGATATTTGACACACGAATCATACTATTCTCTTTCTTTATCTTCTAAGTTGTAGGCTACGGATGGCCATTTCTGCCGTTCTTGAGGGCCATCTAAATCAGGGGTGAAATGCCCCGGATCGGACCGAATCGCCTAATCCGGTAGCGATCTTAAGTCTCCTTAAGTCTCAGTCCCCAGGTGTGCCTTGTGAAGAGGGGCAGGGCGCTCTCCTCCCAAGTACTTGAGTCAACCCAGGCTGTTCCCACTGTGGGAACAGACTAATTGACTTATTCCCTTGCCCTGCTGGATTTCTTGCTTTGCAGCCGTTGTGCTCACAGTGTTGTGTTGGACTACTTGCAGCCAGAGGCTGCTGGAGCCCTGTGTGTGTGTGTGTGTGTGTGTGTGTGTGTGTGTGAGAGAGAGAGAGAGAGAGAGAGAGAGAGAGGGAGATCACTTTGTTCTGGGACTTGCCAGAAATGTGGGAGCATTTGGGGGAAATTTGGAGCAATAAAGGGGCGGTTTGAACTATCAGTTGACTGTGTTGCCTCTGTGCCATGCTCCAGGTCATCACAAGAACACTGTTACCTTCCCACCAAAGTGGTACCTATTAACCTACTTGCATTTACATGCTTTTAACTCCTGGGCAGGAGTTGGGGCGAGGAACAGGAGCTCACCCCATCCTGTGGTGCTTGGGTTTGGAACCCAGGCTGTCCAGCTGCAAGCTCAGCATCTTTAACCGCTGACCCATCGCACTCCCAAGGGGGCCTTTACAAAAACATAAATATTTTGGAAACATTGCTGTTTAACATACGTGGACTGGATGTCTTTTGCGACCCTGATTAATTTTATATTGCTTTGAGGGTTTAATGGGGTTTGCACACTTTTGTAATCATCTTCTGCAGTGAATAAAGTTCCTGGATTGCAGAAAAAAATCTGAGTACGTTTCTTTGGAACAAAAAAAGCTGCTCATTGCTGCACAGTGGAGTAGACCCAGATTTATGGATGCTGTGAAGAAACCCATTTAAATATATGGGACAGCTTAGTCAAGACTAATTTAAATTCCCTACCTTCAATCACTTCCCCCAAGTCTTAGCCACCCCTATCTAACCCATAATTTCTAGCCCCAAAAAGTCTAATTTCCAGTAAGAGGGTACTATACCATCATCAAGATGATGATAGACATATAAATAAGATTGTCTCTATAACTATTCTAGACACAGGCAAATAAATCTCACCTAATTAGGTATTTGTTTTATATACTGATCACAGTTTTACTAGGGCAGATTGTTAGAGTGTTCACAGCGGCTTGTTCCTTTCTTTCTTTATTTGTATTTTTAAAAATAAGGCTCCCAAGGTACTCATACCTTAGCATTTGTCTGCTTTTGTATCATAACAAACTTTATTACAGTTATTATTCAATTAAGCAGTTGCATTAGAAAATAAGTTTTCTAAGGCCCAAAAAAAAGCAGCCGTGGTCAAACCAGAGATACGATCAGGAATAGCGTTGCTGCCAAAATTCAAAATTAATCAGCTCATACATCAAATCTGGTAGTTTCATAATTCTCTTAGGAATAGTAAAACCTCTCTTTGGTCCAAGAAGCTTATATATTTTCATAATTCAGACCAAGATTGATTAAGAGTTAATTTACATGCTCTACAGCTCTGTAAGACTGCAATGTTGGCCCAACTAAGTGACTCGCGGTTACCATCCCATCTTCTACAGGACTCACAATATATCAAGCCCTGCGATAAACAAGGGTTCGTTATTGTTGTGTATCTTCTTTCCCATCAACCTAATTTGGTAAACCTAATGCATTTAATAGTCGAGAGAGGAATTTACAGAATAACAGAGTTGGAAGGGACCTTGTAGGTCATCTAGTCCAACCCTCTGCTCAAGCAGGAGACCCTACACCAGTGATGGGTTTCAATTTTTTTTACTACCGGTTCTGTGGGCGTGGCTTAGTGGGCAGGGCATGACTTGGTGGGCGTGGTGTGGTGTGGTGGGCGTGGCAGGGGAAGGTTACTGCAAAATCCCCATTTCCTCCTGATCAACTGGGACTTAGGAGGCAGAGAATAGATGGGGGTGGGGCCAGTCAGAATTTTTTCTACCGGTTCTCCGAACTACTCAAAATTTCTGCTACCGGTTCTCCAGAACTGGTCAGAACCTGCTGAAACCCACCTCTGCCCTACACCATTTCTGACAAATGGCAGTCCAGTCTCTTCTTGAAAGCTTCCAGTGATGAAGCTCCCACAACTTCTGAAGGCAACTTCTGTTCCATGGGTTGATTGCTCTCACTGTCAGAAAATGTCTCCTTATTCCTAGGTTGAATCTCTCCTTGATCAGTTTCCATCCATTATTCCTTGTCTGGACTTCAGGTGCCTTGGAAAACAGTTTGAAACCCTCCTCTCTGTGGCAACTTCTGTTCCATTGGTTGATTGTTCTCCCTGTCAGAAAATTTCTCCTTATTTCCTTGATCAGTTTTCATCCATTGCTCAATGCACCATTGTATACAAAGTAGGCAGAACCAACTTATGAATAATACAGGTAGTCCTTGACGTACGACCACAATTCAGTCCAGAATTTCTGCTGCTAAGTGAAACAAGTGAAAGTCATTTTACGACTTTCTTGCCACAGTTGTTGAGTGAATCACTGCAGCTATTCAATCAGTCAAACTGCTGTTAAGTGACTCTGGCTTCTTCATTGACTTTGCTTGTCAGAAGGTCACAAAATCCTGCGACCCCGGGACACTGCAACCGTCATAAGTATGAGTCAATTGCCAAGCATCTGAATTTTGATCACATCACCAAGGGAATGCTGCAATGGTCGTAAGTGCGAAAACTGATCATAATTACTTTTTTCACTGCCATTGTAACTTTGGACAGTTAATAAACAAACGGTTGTAAGTCGAGGACTGCCTGTATAACATTCCTGTGCTCCAGTGCTGTGATATGCATGCAGTGGATTTTGATAATATGCATACAGTTAAGGAGTTCTTTAGTGATGTGCATGGACTGAAAACACATACCGTATTTTTTGGAGTATAAGACGCACCTTTTTCCCCCCTAAAAGGGGGTGAAAATTTAGGTGCGTCTTATACACTGAATGTAGCCCCGCCCACCCACTGACCCCCACCCTTTGGCCTCTGCCTCCCAGCAGTTACCTTCTTGCAGCAAACAGCAAGAAAAAACAGCTCATTTCAGCTTCAGCACAGCCTAATTAGCACAAGTTGATTAGATCGGCCTCCCGACTCTCAGCTGTCTTGCTCTCAGCTGTTTTGTGCAGGTCTCTGCTGCTTGCTGCAAGGAAGAAAATTGCTGGAGCAGATTTTTTTTTTCCCCTTGTGCTAATCAAGCTATGCTGAAAACGAAAATGAAAGTAAAGCAGGCTGTTTGCTGTTTGCTGCAACGAGGCAAAATGCTCAGAGGCAGAGGGAGATTTCTTTTTCTTCTTTTCCTCACCAAAAAAGGTAGGTGCGTCTTATAGTCCGGTGCATCTTATGCTCCGAAAAATACGGTAAATCATGGATCCCCAACCCCAGTTTGTGGACCGGCACTGGGCCACGGCATACCAAAAACCGGGCCATGCAAACAAGTGAAGCCTCATCCTCAGGATGTAGGCAGCACATGAAACCACGCCCCCTTCGGTCCACGGAAAAACCTGTCTCCATGGAACCGGCCCAAAAGGTTGGTGGCCACTGTCATAAATGGCTCAATTTGTCCATATCTGGCAGCAATGGAGAAAGGCATCATGGTTGACAGTTCTGGGTGAGTATTTCACATTGAGAGAAACATGGTTGAACTCAGTCTTTTCAAGGTTATGTTTCCTCAAGGCTTCTTAATCCCCATACTCTGCTTCCTTTGTTGGAGAAAGGCAGAATCTCATATTGTGAATGTCAATGCTTCTTCTTCAGCGGGATCAAGCGTAAAATCCAGCAGCTTCTGACAGGTTCTGGAGAACCGGTAGCAGAAATTTTGAGCAGTTTGGAGAACTGGCAAATATCACCTCTGACTGGCCCCAGAGTGGGGAGGGAATGGGGATTTTGCAATATCCTTCCCCTGGAGTGGGGTGGGAATGTAGATTTTGCAGTATCCTTCTCCTGCCACGCCCACCAAACCATGCCCACTAAGCCATACCACACTCACCAAGCCACGCCCACAGAACCGGTAGTAAAAAAAATTGGATTTCACCACTGAGCAGGATCAGTGGTGGGATTCAAATAATTTAATAACCGGTTCTCTGCCCTAATGACCGGCTGGGTAGGCATGGCTGGGTGGTCATGTGACTCGGTGGGCATGGCCAACTCGACATCACTCACATCGAGGGTTGCCTCGCCTCACCTGGTTTCTCCTCGCCATGCCCAGCCTCACCTCACCTCTCCTCTCCCAGCCACCCCTTGTCACACTCCTGGCCTCGCCTGGCCTCTCCTCGGCTTACGACCACAATTGAGTCCAAAATTTATGTTGCTAAGTGAGAAATTTATTAAGCGTAGAGCCTTAATTTAATGGACAAGCCCTCTATTTAATAGACAACGCCTGATTTAACAGACACTACTTCATTAAATGGAGACAGTATCTGCTTGTAAAATGGGTTTGATATGTTTGCCAATTGTAGGACTAAAAGATTATCGTACAGTTCAGATTTCCCAGATATTTAATTCATTAAGTAGGAATTCATAGCTGAATATCAACGTGCTGTCTGTTAATCCTAAAATTACTTCTTGTTAAATCAATAATGGTATAGTTCCACCATTCCAATGAGAGGTACAAATGTCCCTTAGGCAATTTCCACATAAAACACTATGCAGCACGCTACCCTCAGGAAATAAAGCATGGGTAAGAGAAGCAGAAAGCAAATTCAGAGCTTAAAGAATGCACTGCAAGACGTGCAGGAATTGAAGTTCAACCATAGGTCCTAAATGCTTTAAGTATTCCACAGGCAGCTGTGAGGATCAGAAGGTGAGCAAGGAACCAGGAACCATGAGGTAAAGCCAACAACCATCACCACGCAACAGGCCAAGGCAAGAAGCATTTCAGAAAAGAAGACATGAACCAGGTCCAAAGAGGAACTAAGGGTTTACCCAAGTTCAGAATAATCTTTTTTTTCATCAATCAAGGCTTATAGAAAGAAGTTGTTTTGTATAGTTCTTCCACTTCAACTAGCTGCTACTTTTCTGGGATAACAGAGTTGGAAGGGACCTTGTAGGTCATCTAGTCCAACCCCCCCGCCCAAGCAGGAGACCCTACACCATTTCTGACAAGTGGCAGTCCAGTCTCTTCTTGAAAGCTTCCAGTGGTGAAGCTCCCACAATTTTTGAAGGCAACTTCTGTTCCATGGGTTGATTGTTCTCACTGTCAGAAAATGTCTCCTTATTTCTAGGCTGAATCTCTCCTTGGTCAGTTTCCATCCATTATTCCTTGTCTGGCCTTCGGGTGCCTTGGAAAATAGGTTGAAACCCACCTCTCTGTGGCAGCCCCTCAAATATTGAAACACTATTATCATGTCTCCCCTGGTCCTTCTCTTCACTAGACTCATATGTTTTAGTCTCCAGTCCCCTAATCATCCTGGTTGCTCTTCTCTGCACTCTTTCTAGAGTCTCAACCTCTTTTTTATAGTGTGATGACCAAAACTGGATGCAGTATTCTAGGTGTGGTCTTACTAAGGCTTTATAGAGTGGTATTAGTACCTCACATGATCTCGATTGAATCCCTCTGTTAATGCAATTTAGAATTGCATTGGCTTTTTTGGCTGCCGCTGCACACTGTTGTGATGAATAAAATCAATTCAGGCTGAGGATAACTCATAGAGAGGATGCTATTTGCATTTTGGTCATGGACTACTTGGGACAACCATCCACAATTTCAACAGTTCCTAACAATTGTTACGTGTCCTCTTCTTTACCTTCAGAGGAATCCAGAGGACATCATATAAAGCAGCCGTCACCAACTGGTGGTCCATGAACCACTCACTGGTAGTCCGTGAGAAAGTTTTGGTGGCCCGCAGAAAAATCATTTGCATTTTTTATATTGCACTAAATCAGGGGTCCTCAAACTATGGCCCCTGGGCTGGATATGTGCAATGAATATTTGTGTTGCTGCGGAGAGTCTCCCCTTTCAGGAACTTTTTATGCAGGTCGGAGGAGGGAAGAAATTCCGACTTGGGGTCTGCTTCAGCCTCCTGGTGTGGGGCTTTGGGCAAAGGCTGGAGGGAAGTGCTGCTGGTGGCAAAGAGCCGGAGGGCCTCGTTCCAGTGGGACTGCATCATGGCCTGGAACTGGCTGACCATCTCAGCCTGCTGAGCCTCCAGGCGCCGGTACCTGGCCTTGCACTCCAGCAAGTCTTCCCTCTTCTTGGAAAGCCTATGCTCATAGTCCTCAGTGAGGTGCTTCTGCTGAGCCTCCTTCTCGGTCAGATCCAATTTGAACTGAGATGTTTTGCCAACTCTTTCTCGTGGTGGCTGCTTAGCTCCAATAACAGCTTCCTGTTGGGGCCCTAAAGAGCCTGGGTGGGGAGGGGAGGAGTGGCTGGGAGGGGAGGGGCGAATAGAGGTTGGTGAGGTGCCCCTCGATGTGAGTGACATTGAGTTGACCATGCCCAACCAGTCACATGACCACCTAGCCACGCCCACCCAGCCGGTCATTAGGCAGATTATATTAGTGGTCTGCGGGATTTAAAATTATGAATTTAGTGGTCCCTGAGGTCCGAAAGGTTGGTGACCCCTGGTATAAAGGACAATGACAATAATCTCTATGGGAATGTGAAGGAATGTAGTGAGGAGGTGTGTTCCCAAGAGAGAGGAAGTGCCTTCCAGGGAGTAAGAGGCAACTAAGCCCAGATATCATATGTGAGAGAAAGAGGACGAAGGCAGTCCCTCCTTAATAGTTCAGAGAGTATATTGTAGATGCAGATGGTAGAATCCTCAGCCTGGCAAGATTTTGTCTATGGGTATAAAAGGTCTCAGTTTGGAAGAATTACTACATATCATTCTTGGGTTGGGGCCTGACAAGGAGGCTGCATTCAGAAACCTCAACTATGTAGACTGTGGTTACTTGGGATTACATAGGTATGGGTACTTCTGGGCTAGTTGTCAAGAAAAACAGATAAAGCCCTTTCAGAAAAAGAAATAAACAACATACATTCTACATGAGCTACACTAGGTGCTAATATGTTCCTATCCTAGTGTTGACTTTTTATACCTGACTTTTTATTCTAATACTGTCACAGAGAGGAGGGAGGGGGGTCAACCTATTTTTCAAGGCACCTGAAGGCCAGACAAGGAATAATGAATGGAAACTGATCAAGGAAAGATTCAACCTAGAAATAAGGAGAAATTTTCTGACAGTGAGAACAATCAACCGATGGAACAGAAGTTGCCTTCGGAAGTTGTGGGACCTTCATCACTGGAAGCTTTCAAGAAGAGACTGGACAGCCATTTGTCAGAAATGGTGTAGGGTCTCCTGCTTGGGTGGGTTGGACTAGATGATCTATAAGGTCCTTCCAACTCCTATTCTATTCTGTTCCGTTCCGTTCCGTTCCGTTCCGTTCCATTCCATTCCATTCCATTCCATTCCATTCCATTCCATTCTATTCTATTCTATTCTATTCTATTCTATTCTATTCTATGCCACAGTGGTGCAGTGGTTAGAGTGCAGTACTGCAGGTTACTTCTGCTGGCTGCCAGATGACTGCAATTTGGCAATCTCACCAGGCTCCAGGTTGACTCAGCCTTCCATCCTTCCGAAGTGGGTAAAATGAGAACCCAGATTGTTGGGGGCAATAGGCTGACTCTGTAAACCACTTAGAGAGGGTAAAGTGGTATATAAGTGTAAGTGCTATTGCTGTTCTGTTCCATTCCGTTCCTCTCCACTCCACCTTAAAATGTTATAGTATTGATTTTATATACTGGACTAAACCTTTCTCATTCTTTATACTCTGAAGGAACCCTTGAAATAATTTTTCGCTCTCATGGCAAACAAATGGCAAAACAATGCAAAATGTTGCAATTCACTTCTAACCAGGGGTGAAATCTACTTATCTTCCCAACCAATTTGGAAGTGCATGTGCCATGCGTGCCCGCTTGCTTTGCTCATGTGCGCGTCATACGCACTCGCTGACTCTCTGCACATGCGCAAATCCTTTTGCGCATGCACAGAGGTTAAAAAACGGGTTACTTCTTGATTAAAACCAGGAAGTAATGATGACCAGATGGGTGCGCGGAGCCTCATGCCGCCATCTCTACCGGTTCTCTGAACCACCGGCTGCCATCGCTACCGGTTCGACTGAACCAGTCCAAACTGGGAGCATTTCACCCCTGCTTCTAACCTACCCAATCTATATTTTACAATGTTTGCAAGAAGAACAGAATGGCATGCCGGCAGCTGAGATGCAGTGTGTGTGTGTGTGTGTGTGTGTGTGTGCAAATTCCCACCATTATAAGATCTTGCTTGGTGCAGTGTGCAAACTTCAAAACCTGCTTAATCAGTCACAATCTTTTGTAGACCCCAGGGACCTCTTGTGGATCTCCGGTGGAGAAAGCCTTGCTTAAGTCCTTCTAGAGCAGCAGTGAAATGCTCCCGGTTCAGACCAGATTTTCCAATCCGGTAGTGATGGCGGTAGGTGGTTCGGAGAACCGATAGCAAAAACCCCTGCGCCCCCCCCGGCCCATGCCCAGCTGACCCACGCGATCATCAGAGGATTTTTTTTTTAACTTTTAAAAGCATTTTTAAATTTTTCAGCCGAAAAAATGCTTTTAAAAGTTTTTTAAAAAGCCTCTGATGATCGTGCGGCTCAACTGGGATTGTCAGAGGCGTTTAAAAGCATTTTTTCTACAACCTCTTCTTCTTCTTTTTTTTTTTACAAAGTTTATTTACATTTTTAAAAATACAATACTTTACATATATACATACAAGGTCATTGCAACTAATGTACACAAATATGCTCCTATACCACTAATACAATCCATTTCATTTCCCTCTCTTTTCTTTCACCCAATTATACCATGAATTCCAACATTTGTAATAATCAGAATCTTTTTGGTTCCTAAGTAATTTCGTTAACTGGTCTGCCTCTGCGCATTCTGTAATTTTCCAAATCAATTTATTTTCTGTGGGTATTAATTCGTTTTTCAATTCTTGTGCATATAGTATCCTAGCTGCAGTAGTGATGTGGAGGATCAAGTACCATTTTTCCTTAGTTATTTTGTCTGGTTTCATTTTTTTGAAAGAACCTCTTTGGCCGAAGAGGTTGTAGAAAAAATGCTTTTAAAACTAAAAAAAAAAAAAAAAAAAAAGTTGGCCACGCCCACCCAGTCACATTACCCCCTACCAAGCCACGCCCACAGAACCGGTAATAACAAATTTTACATTTCACCCCTGTTCTAGAGTCATATTTCATCTTTGCCTAGGAGTCTAGGATTATGTGGCCCTGGTGGTAGACTCTGCCACATGGAGTTTCCTCTCTTTAAAAGAAATGCAGCTGGCCCCTTTTTCTTTTGTTAAGATACATTATTCCTTTCAATGTATTCCATTCCTTTGGCTTTTTAACTGTAAGCTTGTTAGTTTTACATCGTGTGCTGCATTGATGGCTTAATTTTCTGATTACGCTTAAATTTGCTTACCATTAGTTTATGATTTATGTACTCATCATATTGATGTGGACTGCATGCTTTATATAGAGAGCTGGCTTGGGGAGATTGTGGTCTTGAACGGAAGCAATGTAATGTATTATAATCAATCAAACGGTCTTACTGAATGCTTAAGGGCAATATTTAAGTACTGTTCTCCTGGGCCTATCGTCTAATTTGGAACTCTTACAGTGCCTTGGATTTGATTTGGAAGAGTGATGCTTAAAAATATATGCGTGTGCATGAACACCTCACCTGTTGTGACTCATTAAAGCAGCTGTGTCTTTAGATTACTTCTGAATCAAGTCTGAAGCATTGCACAGCCCTATTGGAACATTTTTCCTCCCAAATATTTTAAAATTGGAGATGCAAATAACCTTGCTACTTTGTGGGGAAGGGTCTTGTGTATGTATGAAATAGATCCATGATGGCAAACCTATGGCACAGGTGCCACAGGTGGCATGCAGAGCCATTTCTGCAGGCACGCGAGCCATCGCCCTAGGTCAGCTCCACCATGCATGCGTGCATGCCTCCCACCAGCCAGCTGATTTTCGGGTCTCTGCCATGCATGCGGGAGACACACGCACAGGCCCATGCTGCCATGCCCCTCCCAGGAGTCTCCACGTGGCCCGTTTTCGATGCCAGGTATGTCCAGGGCTCGTGCAGAGGCTCTGGAAGGGTGAAAAACAGGCCTACTGGAAGTCTGGAAACGGGTTGTTTCCGGCCTCCGGAGGGCCGGGAGTGGCCATTTTCACCCTCCTGGAGGCTCCAAGAAAGCCTCTGGAGCCTCTGGAGGGCGAAAAATGGCGAAAAATGGGCCTACCGGAAGTCCGGAAACAGGCCGTTTCCGACCTCTAGAGGCTTTAGGGAGGACTGCTAGGCCTAAAATGGGACACGGGGGAGAGTGGTGGTCATGCGCGCATGTGTGGGGGAGTGGGAGAGCACGGGGGATCGCACATGTCTGCACAGTAGGCGCAGAGCAGCGTGGGGGGGGCGTTGCATTATGGGTGTGGGCACACACGCGTGTGCTATTGCGTGTGTGCGCTTTTGGCACCTGAGGAAAAAAAGGTTAGCCATCACTGAAATAGATGAAAGGATTTTTGTTTCCATCTCATTATCCACCTTTTTTTAAGTCAACAGAAGTGAAGCTCATCATAGGTGGTTGAAATGGTTTCTGAGTGTTTGGAGATAGACAACAGCAGCAGTAGAGTAGTTTGAATATAACTGAGAATATGGTAATAAAAGCAAATGGTAATAAGAGGATTTTTTTTCTCCCCCTGACTAATATTTATTTTGATAGAAGAGATTTATTAGATTTAGAGTCACTTGTCTTTGGGTAAATATTGCTTTATGATGTATAGGTACTTCAGAGATCTTTTCAGACTCCTGTAAGATATTCAAGTGTTCAATGTCAGTTCCTCCAACCGGTAGAAATATGGTACCATGTCTGGTTGAAAGTACTTACTTCACTTTCTGTAGGAGATGAAGAAGCTCAGCTGGAAGGCAGAGTTAAATGTGTTATCAGTTTAGAGTCACTGCATTGCCACAAGAGACTCAAATCCAGCCCCATGAATTCCGCTAACCCTTATCTAGTGCCAATTTAGCTTTGACCATTAGTTGATTCTTGTGTATAAGTAGCAATAATAAACACATCTGTGCTTTGAACTCAAGGAATGCTCCTGGTTATTTGCACCTAATGCTTTCCCAACAATTAGCCAACTGAACAATCACTTTTTAAATTGTGTGTGCCTTCAAGTTATTGTTGATGCCTAGCAAATGTCTGGATCAGTCTGTGAAGTTTTCTGGCATGAATTTTAGAAGTGATTTGGCTCTGGCCTTCTAGAGCAGGGGTCACCAACCTTTTGGACCTCAGGGACCACTAAATTCGTAATTATAAATCCTGTGGACCACTAATATGATCTGCCTAATGACCGGCTGGATGGGCATGGCTAGGTGGTCATGTGATTCAGTGGGCGTGCTCAACTCGATGTCATTCACATCGAGGGGCGCCTCACCGACCTCTATTCACCCCTCCCCTCCCAGCCACTCCTCGCCTCCCCACCCGGGCTCTTTAGGGCCCCAACAGGAAGCAGTTATTGGAGCTAAGCAGTCACCACGAGAAAGAGTTGGCAAAAGAACTGACTCAGTTCAAATTGGTTCTGACCAAGAAGGAGGCTCAGCAGAAGGACCTCACTGAGGACTATGAGCATAGGCTTTCCAAGAAGAGGGAAGACCTGCAGGAGTGCAAGGCCAGGTACTGGCGCCTGGAGGCTCAGCAGGCTGAGATAGTCAGCCAGTTCCAGGCCATGATGCAGTCCCACTGGAACAAGGCCCTCCGGCTCTTCGCCACCAGCAGTGCTTCCATCCAGCCTTCGCCCAAAGCCCCGCACCAGGAGGCTGAAGCAGACCCCAAGTCGGAATTTCTTCCCCCCTCTGACCCACACAAAAAGACCCTGAAGGGGGAGACTTTGCAGCAACACAAACGTTCATTGGACGTATCTGGCCCAGGGGCCGTAGTTTGAGGACCCTTGATTTAAATAATAAAAAATGCTAATAATTTTACTGTGGACCACCAAAATTTTCTCGCAGACCACCAGTGGTCCATGGACCACCAGTTGGTGACCGCTGTTCTAGAGAGTGACTGGTTCAAGGTCACACAGCTGGCTTCATGCTTAAGGTGGCACTAGAACTCATGGTATCCTAGAGTTGGGCCCATATCCAAACCAGTTCCCATCACTTCTACAGTGGAATGCCCTCTTGGTTGTATCTCCTTCAATATCACTCATCTCTGGGGACCAACAGAGCAGTGAAGATGACAGTAGGGAGTTTTTAATTGAGTGGGAAGCATTTGTTCCTCTTGCCATTATTAAAAATAGAGAGTCCAAACCAGTGGTGAAATCCATGACACATGACCCTGGGACCAGTGGTAGGTTTTACTTACCTTTGCTACCGGTTCACTCGCATGCACAGAGCATATTTGATGACATCCAGGTGGGTGGGCGTTGTTATGGTCCGTCAGCAGCCCGTGGAGCTAGCAGCGGAGTCAGACAGTGAGGAGGCTGGGGAGGACAATTGGCCAGTCCTGGAGTCAGGGGAAGGCCCCGACGAGGACTCTGTGTCAGAGGCAGAGATGGGGCCAGGGCCATCTGGGAGCGATGCGCAGACTCCGGAGCTTACAGAGGAGGATAGCAGAGAGGCAGAGGAACAGGAGGAGCCTGTTCCTAGTGCACACATGCAAAGAACTGCCAGAAGGCAAGAGCAGCTAAAGCAAAAAGGATGACTCGGGAGTAAGGCCAGGCGGTGATTGGCTCCTCCCAGAAGGCTTAAAAGAGCAGCAACGGCTCTTGGGATCTTTGTAGGAAAGCAATGTTGCTACATTTGTTTCTTGTCTTGCTATATTTGTTTCTTGTCGGAGTCTCTTGCTTCTGAACTTTTGCCAAGAAAAGCCTTTGGCAGGGTGCCAAAGTAGACAAAAGTTGGTGATAAGGTCGAAAGACTGTTTATGAAGAATTTGTTTTTGACTTAACTGAGAATGAAGTAATTCTCAGCTGTTCTAATAAAATATGTTTGTTTAGGACTGATTATGTCTGGTAATAACTACTTGGGCCTAGGTCACAACAGGCAGAGCCTCCCGCCACCACTACTACCAGTTCCCTGAACTGGGGTGAACTGGTAGCAACCCACCACTGCCTGGGACCCTGCAACTGTTATAAATATGAACCAGCTGTCAAGCATCCAGATGTAAATTATGTAACCATGGGGATGCTGGAAAGGTCGTAAGTGTGAAGAATGTTCATAAGTCACTTTTTTTTCAGTGCTGTTGAAATGCCATTTGAATGGTCACTAAATGAACTGTTGTAAGTCAAGGACTATCTGTAAATAGATAAAATGAAACTCTAAACTCAAACTCAAACTCAAAACTCAAAACTCAAAACTCAAAACTCAAAACTCAAAACTCTAAAATCTAAAACCTAAAACCTAAAACCTAAAATCTAAAATCTAAAATAATATAAAATATAAAATATAAAATAAGGAAAGAAGAAAGAAAGGAAAGAAGAGAAAGAAAGAAAGAAAGAAAGAAAGAAAAGAAGGAAAGAAGGAAAGAAAGAGAGAGAGAGAGAGAGGAAGGAAGGAATAAAGAAAAGAAAAGAAAAGAAAAGAAAGAAAAAAAGAAAGAAAGAAAGAAAAATAAAGAAAGAGAAGCATTCGATTCCCATATCCTACATGCTGCATTTCAATCTTGTTTACTTGCTCCTCACTGGATTTTCAAACCCAGTTGGGCCAGCTTGGGGGCTGAAGGCCCACTTCCTTGCCAAAGCCCATTCTTCCTCTTAATAGCCCCTTTTCTCCATTATCAACCCAGCTATTTTCTAACTTCCTGTCATCCTGTCATCTGGCTTTGCTTTCCTGATAGGGACAAAATGCGGATATCCACACGCTGCTTGGACACTGGCAGGATTTACGGCATGATAAAACAGGGCGGATTTATGGCACGCAAAGTTGTCTATCATTCGTGTCTCTGGCAATAACTGGAAGTTATGGTCTCTTATTTATTCTTTGGGATGGGGAGGGGGCGGCGGGGGTTGCTGGTGATTGGTGATTGTTTCCTTTCGATTCCTGACATTTATATATTTAGGTCATTTCCCTGCTTCTTTGCACTGCACTCACACACACACCGCTCATTCCAATAAAATGTAGCCTATTTTTAGAACAGAGTGTGTTAAGGCACTATATCTGGCCCAGCAGAGCAGATGCGGTGCAGGGGTGGGTTCTACTTACCTTTACTACCGATTAGCGTGCGCGCTTGGTTCACTCACTTGCGTGCCTTGCTTCTGTGCATGCGCAGAAGCTTCTGCGCATGTGAAGATCGCTGATGATGACATCTGGGGCAGTGGGCGGGGCCTCCCGCTGGTTTTACTACCGGTTCTTGCGAACCGGTCCGAACCGGGGGCAACCCACCACTGATGCGGTGGTAGAATAATAGAAACTTTATTCAGGATGCATTGAGTCCGAATAAAAATTATATAGTTGGAAAACATCACAGCAGTCATAAAGTTCAAACTCCTGCTTAGAGCAGGGATTTCAACTGAGTTTTATGGAATGCTTAAGTTCTAACAAGAAGAACAAAAGTGCAAGAATGTTAATGAGTGACCCAATTTAGGACTAAAGAGTAATTTCCTGACAATGAGAACAATTAATCAGTGGAAAGGCTTTCCTCCGGAAGTTGTGGGTGCTCCATCACTGGAGCTTTTTAAGAAGAGACTGGACAGCCATATATGTCCAGAAGGGTATAGAGTCTCCTGGTAGAGCAGAAGGTTGGACTGGAAAACCTCTAATCAGGGATGGGATGCTGGGGGTCCGCAGGGGTTCAGGAGAACCTCTAGCTAGGATTCTGTGCAGTTCGGAGAACTCCCAAATCCCACTCCTGGCTGGCCCCGCCCCGCCCCGCCCATCCCACCCCTCCCCTCCCAGGAGTCCCCACGCGGCCCATTTTGGATGCAGGTAAGTGCAGGGCATGCGCAGAGGCTCGGGGAGGGTGAAAAACGGGCCTACTGGAAGTTTGAGAAGAGGGGCTCCAGAGCCTGGGGAGGCCATTTTCGCCCTCTCGGAGCCTGGGGAAAGCCTCTGGAGCCCAGGAAGGGCAAAATCACACACACACACCCCGCCGTGGTGCAGGAGGCCAACTAGGCCACACCCACCATGGCCACAACCACCCAGCAACCACGCAGAGAACCCCTTGCTAAATTTTTGAAGCCCACCCCTGCCTCTAATGTCACTTCCAGCCCTATTATTCTACATTCTAAAAACTCCATGAGATTTGTAATTGGAAAGACCTTGGGTGATGAAGTTGAAGACGATCATCCCTAGGGAACAATCAGATAAGTGACAGCATAGCCCACAACTGCATAATGGGAGGAGAAAGAGGCTCGGAAGGGACTCTCCCTAGGTGACAGTATGAGAATTGTACTTTCAGACTTGCAAGATTCTGTTAAGATAACTTTGCAATGCAATACAATAAGTTTATCTAGTCATGTTTCCTGTCTGGTTTACCTGGTAAGGCTGACAGCTTCGATGAGAGACCAAGGACAAGGAAAAAGGTTCACTTTAACATAGTCAGGGTTCTCCATAGCAATTTTTCTACTGGACAGAGAAAAACATGGATTGTGAAGGTCTTGTCAGCTGATATTCTAAAGCCCCATCAGCTGGAGATGTTTGTGTTCATGATGACCTCTGACCTTCTATCTTGGTCAGAAAGTCTGGGGAATTGGCTTCGTTTTTGTTTTATTTGTTTATTAGATTTTGTATCCCATTTTTATTTACTTATAAGTAACTCAAGGTGGTGAACATACATAATATTCCTATCTCTTCTTCTTCCCCACAACAATAAGTCTGTGAGGTGGTTTGAGCTGAGAGAGAGTAAATACCCCAAGTTCACCTACTCAGCTTTCATGCCTAAGGTGGGACTAGAACTCACTGTCCTTTGGTGATTGGCCCAAAGTCAACCAACAGGTTTTCATGCCTAAAGTGGGACTAGAACTCACTGTCCTTTGGTGATTGGCCCAAAGTCAACCAACAGGTTTTCATGCCTAAAGTGGGACTAGAACTCACTGTCCTTTGGTGATTGGCCCAAAGTCAACCAACAGGTTTTCATGCCTAAAGTGGGACTAGAACTCACTGTCCCTTGGTGATTGGCCCAAAGTCAACCAACATGCTTTCATGTCTAAAGCAGGACTAGAACTCAGTCTCCCTTGGTGATTGACCCAGAGTCAACCAACAGGCTTTTTTTTTTAATTTGATTTATATGCCGCCCTTCTCCGGAGATACAGGGCGGCTTACAGTGTGTTAAGCAAATATTGTATAATATTTTTATACAAAGTCATTGCCCCCAAAGTATTGCCCCCACAAACTGGGTCCTCAATTTACCTACCTTAGAAAGGATGGAAGGCTGAGTCAACCTTGAGCCTGGGGAGATTCGATCTTACTTTAATTGCAGACAGCTGGTGTTAAATTACAGTGCTTAGTCTGTTGAGCTATCCAGGCTTTCATATCTAAGGTAGGATTAGAACTCAGTGTCTGTTGGTGATTGGCCCAAAGTCAACCAACAGGCTTTTATGCTAAGGCGGGACTAGAACTCCCAGTCTCCTGGACTCTAGCCTACCCTGGAGGGTTTTTTTAAAAAAAGATTGCTAAATTTAAGCTGTGACTACAGGAGGATTTCTTAGATATCTTATAGACACTGGAAATTCCCTCAACTTTTTTTTGTGTGTGTGCGTGAGCTTGCAAAGTTTCGCTGTGTCTGGGAGCTGTGTTAGATATAGGGTGGTGCTGTAATGTAATTTAAGGCAATGTTGCTGCTTGTTTTTGGAAACTGCACAACTAGATTTTGGCAGCAAAGTCATGGACTCTTGCAAAAGTTCCAAAAAGCGGTGTCTGAATCCACTTAGAACTTTAGACCTGCAGATTGCGTAGATCCAGTTCAACCCTCTGCAGATATTTTTTTTTGCCACAGCCTCCAATCCAGATGGCTGTCCATCCACTGCCCCAAACAATTTCAGTTAAAATATATGTTATTGGCTTCCATAGGAGAAAGAAAACTTCACCTATTGCCAAAAGGAAGAAGATTCTACCATCAAACAACTTGTATTTTTTGGAAACTGCCCCCTAAAGCTAAGCCAAATCCTTTTGATTGGATTAGAATTGGCTGGTTCAAGCTTTGCAACCAGAGAGAACAAATCTTGTGCGTCTCTGTGACAGACCTGTGATTTGAAATTTTATGTACCTTATATACTTGTGTATAAGCCCATTCACAGATAAGCCAACCCTTCGAATGCTGAACTATGATGCCATAAAAAATGCACCACCTGCGGATAAGCCAACCCACAGTTTTCATGGTATTTTGCTAAAAATTCAAGGGTCTGCTTA
This sequence comes from Pituophis catenifer annectens, assembly GCF_029215685.1. Classification (NCBI taxonomy): domain Eukaryota; kingdom Metazoa; phylum Chordata; class Lepidosauria; order Squamata; family Colubridae; genus Pituophis; species Pituophis catenifer. The sequence goes on along the minus strand of NW_027256883.1, from coordinate 14,043,093 downwards.
TCGGCGGATGGGCTTAGATGTAAATATATACTGGAAATAGGGGTACTTTGGAAAAAAAAGTATTACCATATATACTTGTGGAGGAGCCCATCTGAAGATAATCCAAGCCCAATATTTAGAGTGTGTTTTGTCCCCTAAAATTCTTAGCTTATCTACAAGTATATAGGGAGTTAGTTATTTAGTTAGCTTTATATAGCCACCCATCTCACATATATGACTCTGGTTAGCTTATAGAGTTTAAAACACACACACACACACACACACACACACACACACACACACACACACAAATAATCAAAATGATAACAACAAAAGACCATTAGCACACTGACCCCTTCTTCTTTATGGCAACCCCTTAGATATTGGAAGACTGATATATGACATTCCTTAGTGGACTGGACCTGATAAAACAGGTAGATGCGATTGAAGAGTCTTTCAAATAATTTGGTCACATGCCACTGAATTACTTCAGTGGCTCCCCTTGAGGAGCACCCGGAGGCTCCAACTGGCGCAGAGTGCGGCTGCGCGGGTGGTTATGGAAGCAACATGGCACTCCCGTGTGACACCTCTCCTGCGCGAGCTGCACTGGCTCCCGGTGGTCTTCCGGGTGCGCTTCAAGGTTTTGGTCACCACCTTTAGAGCGCTCCATGGATTAGGACCTGGTTATTTACGGGACCGCCTACTACCACAAACGGCCTCCCACCGGCCGGTACGCTCTCATAGAGAGGGGCTCCTCCGGGTGCTGTCAGCCAAACAATGTCGACTGGTGGCCCCCAGGAGGAGGGCCTTCTCTGTGGGGGCATCCACTATCTGGAACGAGCTCCCCCCAGAGATATGGAGGATCCCGGATCTGCGCACTTTCCACCGTGCTCTTAAGACCCTCCTATTCCAGCAAGCCGGCCTGGCCTAATTTTCTCCCTTGTTTTTAAAAATTCTTTTAAATCGAAATTTTAATCTGTTTTAAATTATTGGGATTTTTAATTGTCTCGGGCTAAATTATTTAATCTGGTTTTAATTATGTTTCTAACTTTTGTATCTATGTATTTTATTTTGTGCCTGTTCACCGCCCTGAGTCCTTCGGGAGTAG